>NW_026600240.1:452500-808165 GCF_029448725.1 Salvelinus fontinalis
CTCTCCTCTCCTCTCATCCCCTCCCCTCTCCTCTCTCATCCCCTCCCCTCTCCTCCAGCTCTTCATACCCATCCTCTCCTCTCCTCTCATCCCATCCTCCTCTCCTCTCCTCTCATACCATCCTCCTCTCCTTCTCCTCTCATCCCATCCTCCTCTCACCTCCTCTCATCTCCTCTCATCCCATCCTCCTCTCCTCTCCTCTCATCCCCTCCCCTCTCTTCTTCTCTCCTCTCCTCTCCTCTCATCCCCTCCCCTCCCCTCCCCTCTCCTCTCCTCTCATCCCCTCCCCTCTCCTCCAGCTCTTCATACCCACCCTCCTCTCCTCTCCTCTCATCCCATCCTCCTCTCCTCTCCTCTCATCTCCATCCTCCTCTCCTCTCATCCCATCCTCCTGTCATCTCCTCTCATCCCCATCCTCCTCTCATCTCCTCTCATACCCATCCTCCTCTCATCTCCTCTCATCCCATCCTCCTCTCCTCTCCTCTCATCTCCATCCTCCTCTCCTCTCATCCCATCCTCCTCTCATCTCCTCTCATCCCCATCCTCCTCTCCTCTCCTCTCACCCCCCTCTCTTCTTCTCTCCTCCCCTCTTCAAACTCTTCTCATCCCATCCCCCCTCCTCTCCTCTCCTCTCATCCCCATCCTCCTCTCCTCTCCTCTCATCCCCTCCTCCTCTCCTCTCCTTTAACAGCTGACTGTGATGGTGGATGTTATTCCACTAGATGGAGAGTAGATGGAGAGTGGGATTAACAGCTGACTGTGGTGGTGGATGTTAATCTACTAGATGGAGAGTAGATGGAGAGTGGGATTAACAGCTGACTGTGGTGGTGGATGTTAATCTACTAGATGGAGAGTAGATGGAGAGTGGGATTAACATCTGACTGTGATGGTGAATGTTATTCCACTAGATGGAGAGTAGATGGAGAGTGGGATTAACAGCTGACTGTGATGGTGGATGTTAATCTACTAGATGGAGAGTAGATGGAGAGTGGGATTAACATCTGACTGTGATGGTGAATGTTAATCTACTAGATGGAGAGTGGGATTAACAGCTGACTGTGATGGTGAATGTTATTCCACTAGATGGAGAGTAGATGGAGAGTGGGATTAACATCTGACTGTGATGGTGAATGTTATTCCACTAGATGTAGAGCAGGATTAACAGCTGACTGTGATGGTGGATGTTAATCTACTAGATGGAGAGTGGGATTAACATCTGACTGTGATGGTGAATGTTATTCCACTAGATGTAGAGCAGGATTAACAGCTGACTGTGATGGTGGATGTTAATCTACTAGATGGAGAGTAGATGGAGAGTGGGATTAACAGCTGACTGTGGTGGTGAATGTTATTCCACTAGATGGAGAGTAGATGGAGAGTGGGATTAACAGCTGACTGTGGTGGTGGATGTTAATCTACTAGATGGAGAGTAGATGGAGAGTAGATGGAGAGTGGGATTAACATCTGACTGTGATGGTGAATGTTATTCCACTAGATGTAGAGCAGGATTAACAGCTGACTGTGGTGGTGAATGTTATTCCACTAGATGGAGAGTAGATGGAGAGTGGGATTAACAGCTGACTGTGATGGTGGATGTTAATCTACTAGATGGAGAGTAGATGGAGAGTGGGATTAACATCTGACTGTGATGGTGAATGTTATTCCACTAGATGTAGAGCAGGATTAACAGCTGACTGTGATGGTGGATGTTAATCTACTAGATGGAGAGTGGGATTAACAGCTGACTGTGGTGGTGGATGTTAATCTACTAGATGGAGAGTAGATGGAGAGTGGGATTAACAGCTGACTGTGATGGTGAATGTTATTCCACTAGATGGAGAGTAGATGGAGAGTGGGATTAACAGCTGACTGTGATGGTGGATGTTAATCTACAAATTTTTCCGACAATTGTTTACAGACAGATTATTTCACTAATTTCACTTGTATCACAATTCCAGTGGGTCAAAAGTTTACATACACTAAATTGACTGTGCCTAAAAACAGTTTGGAAAAATATAGAAAATTATGTCAGCTTTAGAAGCTTCTGATTACATACACTAATTTTACTGTGCCTTTAAACAGCTTGGAAAATTCCAGAAAATGATGTCATGGGTTTAGAAGCTTCTGATAGGCTAATTGACATAATTTGAATCAATTGGAGGTATACCTGTGGATGTATTTCAAGGCCTACCTTCAAACTCAGTGCCTCTTTGCTTGACATCATGGGAAAATCAAAAGAAATCAGCCAAGACCTCAGAAAAAAATGGTAGATCTCCACAAGTCTGGTTTATCCTTGGGAGCAATTTCCAAATTCCTGAAGGTACCACGTTCATCTGTACAAATAATAGTACGCAAGTATAAACACCATGGGACCACACAGCCGTCATACCGCTCAAGAAGGAGACACGTTCTGTCTCCTAGAGATGAACGTACTGAGTTGCGAAAAGTGCAAATCAATCCCAGAACAGCAGCAAAGGACCTTGTGAAGATGCTGGAGGAAACAAGTACAAAAGTATCTATAGCCACAGTAAAACGAGTCCTATATCGACATAATCTGAAAGGCCGCTCAGCAAGGAAGAAGCCACTGCTCCAAAACCGCCATAAAAAAGCCAGACTACGGTTTACAACTGCACATGGGGACAAGATCGTACTTCTTGGAGAAATGTCCTCTGGCCTGATGAAACAAAAATAAAATTGTTTTTTGAAATAATGACCATCGTTATGTTTGGAGGAAAAAGGTGGAGGCTTGCAAGCCGAAGAACACCATCCCAACCGCGAAGCACGGGGGTGGCAGCATCATGTTGTGGGGGTGCTTTGCTGCAGGAGGGACTGGTGCACTTCACAAAATAGAAGGCATCATGAGGGAGGAAAATGATGTGGATATATTGAAGCAACATCTCAAGACATCAGTCAGGAAGTTAAAGCTTGGTTGCAAATGGGTCTTCCAAATGGACAATGACCCCAAGCACGCTTCCAAAGTTGTGGCAAAATGGCTTAAGGACAACAAAGTCAAGGTATTGGAGTGGCCATCACAAAGCCCTGACCTCAATCCTATAGAATATCTGTGGGCAGAACTGAAAACGCTTGTGTGAGCAAGGAGGCCTACAAACCTGACTCAGTTACACCAGCTCTGTCAGGAGGAATGGGCTAAAATTCAAAGCTTGTGGAAGGCTACCGGATATATTCAACCTAAGTTAAACAATATAAAGGCAATGCTACCAAATAATAATTGAGTGTATGTAAACTTCTGACCCACTGGGAATGTGATGAAAGAAATAAAAGCTGAAATAAATCATTCTATTATTCTGACATTTCACATTCTTAAAATAAAGTGGTGATCCTAACTGACCAAAGACAGGGATTTTTTTACTAGAATTTGTAAGAGCTGTCGCTCTCCTCATCCTCAGATGAGGTGAGGAGAGAAGGATCTTCTGACCAAAATGCGGAGTCTGGGAAATATGCCATCTTTATTATAAATTACCACGATGCAGATGGCAACACGAAAACTAAACAAAACACTTTCAAACTACAAAATAACAAAACGACGTAGAACGAAAACCTGAACATAAACTTACATAACTGAAACGTAAACTCACGAACAGGCAACAGACGACATCGAAACAAAACGAACAGCCAAACAGTCCCGTTTGTGAATATACATCGAATAACGACACGAAGACATCACAGGAGACAATCACCCACAAACACACAGTGATAATGCCCTACCTAAATATGACTCTTGATTAGAGGAAAATGCAAACCACCTGCCTCTAATCAAGAGCCATACCAGGCACACCGAAACCAACATAGAAACAGATAACATAGACTGCCCACCCAAAACACATGCCCTGACCATAAACACATAAAAAACAACATAAAACAGGTCAGGACTGTTACAGTACCCCCCCCTCAAGATGCGCACGCCGGGCGCACAAGCACAAAGTCCAGGGGAGGGTCCGGGTGGGCAGTTGACCACGGTGGTGGTTCCGGCTCAGGACGCTGTCCCCATACCACCATAGTCACTCCCCTCTTCTTTCTACCCCTTCTAATGCCCACCCTAACACTACCTTCCCCTAAATAAACAGCTAGCACCAGGACACGGGGCAGCACCGGGACAAGGGGTAGCACCGGGACAAGGGGCAGCACCAGAACAAGGGGCAGCACCAGGATAAGGACCATCACTGGGACAAGGGGCAGCACCGGGACAAGGGGCAGCACCGGGACAAGGGGCAGCACCGGGACAAGGGGCAGCACCGGGACAAGGGGCAGCACCGGGACAAGGGGCAACACCGGGACAAGGGGCAGATCCCGGCTGAAGGACTCTGGCAGGTCCTGTTTGGACGGCTCTGGCAGGTCCATGCTGGCTGACGGCTCTCTACGCTCATGGCAGGCTGACGGCTCTTGACGCTCATGGCAGGCTGACGGCTCTCGACGCTCATGGCAGGCTGACGGCTCTCGACGCTCATGGCAGGCTGACGGCTCTCGACGCTCATGGCGCTCTGACGGCTCTGGCTGCTCATGGCTCACTGACGGCTCTGGCTGCTCATGGCTCACTGACGGCTCTGGCTGCTCATGGCTCTTTGACGGCTCTGGCTGCTCATGGCTCTTTGACGGCTCTGGCTGATCCTGTCTGGTTGGCGGCTCTGGCAGATCCTGTCTGGTTGGCGGCTCTGGCAGATCCTGTCTGGTTGGCGGCTCTGGCAGATCCTGTCTGGTTGGCGGCTCTGGCAGATCCTGTCTGGCTGACGGCTCTAGCGGCTCCTGTCTGGCTGACGGCTCTAGCGGCTCCTGTCTGGCGGATGGCTCTGTAGGCTCATGGCAGACGGGCGGCTTTGCAGGCTCATGGCAGACGGGCGGCTTTGCAGGCTCATGGCAGACGGATGGCTCAGACGGCGCTGGGGAGACGGATGGCTCAGATGGCGCTGGAGAGACGGATGGCTCAGATGGCGCTGGGGAGACGGATGGCTCAGATGGCGCTGGGGAGACGGATGGCTCAGATGGCGCTGGGGAGACGGATAGCTCTGTAGGGAGGAGAAGGAGAGACAGCCTGGTGCGTGGTCTAGGCACCGGCTGCGCTGGAGAGGAGGAAACAGCAGGAGAGAGAACCCGGAGAGACAGCCTGGTACGGGGGGCTGCCACCGGAGGACTGGTACATGGAGGTGGCACCGGATATACCGGACCGTGAAGGAGGACACGTGCTCTTGAGCACCGAGCCTCCCCAACCCTACCAGGTTGAATGAACCCCGTAGCCCTGCCAGTGCGGCGAGGTGGAATAGCCCGCACTGGGCTATGCAGGCGAACCGGGGACACCACCTGTAAGGCTGGTGCCATGTACACCGGCCCGAGGAGACGTACTGGAGACCAGCTACGTTGGGCCGGCTTCATGGCACCCGGCTCGATGCCCAACCTAGCCCTCCCAGTGCGGCAAGGTGGAATAGCCCGCACTGGGCTAAGCACGCGTACTGGGGACACCGTGCGCTTTACCGCATAACACGGTGTCTTACCAGTACGACGCCTTCTACCTCCACGGTAAGCACGGGGAGTTGGCTCGGGTATCCTACCCGGCTTTGCCACACTCCTCGTGTGCCCCCCCCCAAGAAATTTTTGGGTCTTACTCACGGGCTCCCAACCGCGTCGTCGCGCTGCCTCCTCATACCAGCGCTCCTGGGCTGTGGCTGCCCTCTTCTCCTCCTTAGGACGGCGATATTCCCCTGGTTGAGCCCAAGGTCCTCTACCGTCCAATATCTCCTCCCAAGTCCAGAAATCCTTATTGCTCCGTCGAGCATTCCCATACCGCTTGGTCTCTGTATTTTGGTGGGTGATTCTGTAAGAGCTGTCGCTCTCCTCATCCTCAGATGAGGTGAGGAGAGAAGGATCTTCTGACCAAAATGCGGAGTCTGGGAAATATGCCATCTTTATTATAAATTACCACGATGCAGATGGCAACACGAAAACTAAACAAAACACTTTCAAACTACAAAATTACAAAACGACGTAGAACGAAAACCTGAACATAAACTTACATAACTGAAACGTAAACTCACGAACAGGCAACAGACGACATCGAAACAAAACGAACAGCCAAACAGTCCCGTTTGTGAATATACATCGAATAACGACACGAAGACATCACAGGAGACAATCACCCACAAACACACAGTGATAATGCCCTACCTAAATATGACTCTTGATTAGAGGAAAATGCAAACCACCTGCCTCTAATCAAGAGCCATACCAGGCACACCGAAACCAACATAGAAACAGATAACATAGACTGCCCACCCAAAACACATGCCCTGACCATAAACACATAAAAAACAACATAAAACAGGTCAGGACTGTTACAGAATTAAATATCAGGAATTGTGAAAAACTGAGTTTAAATGTATTTGGCTAAGGTGTATGTAAACGTCCGACTTCTACTGTATATTTTATCATTTCACATAAAATATCATCAACACCAAAGGCCTTTTTAGTTGGGAGGGTTTGTATTTGGTCCTGTAGTTGATTCAATGTAATTGGATATTCCAGTGGGTTCTGGTAGTCTTTAATAGTTGATTCTAAGTTTTGTATTTGATCATGTTTATGTTTTTGCTGTTTTGTTATAGAGCAAAAAAGAGTGGAGAAGTGGTTTATCCATACATCTCCATTTTGGATAAATAACTCTTCATGTTGATTGTTAGAGTTTTCCAGTTTTCCCAGAAGTGGTTGGAGTCTATGGATTCTTCAATTACATTGAGCTGATTTCTGACGTGCTGTTCCTTCTTTTTCCGTAGTGTATTTCTGTATTGTTTTAGTGATTCACCATAGTGAAGGCGTAGACTCAGGTTTTCTGTATTGTTTTAGTGATTCACCATAGTGAAGGCGTAGACTCAGGTTTTCTGTATTGTTTTAATGATTCACCATAGTGAAGGCGTAGACTCAGGTTTTCTGTGTGCTGAGGGTGTCAGGTTCTTGTCCAGTTCTGACATTTAGGTTGCCAGAGACTACTACCTGTCCCTGGGCCCGGAATGGTTGATTTCCCCCTTCATTAAAGTATGGGGATTCTAGTGGGGGATATAGGTAGCACACAGGAGGACATTTTTCTCTGTTGAGATCATTTAATTTAGAATTTCATTTTTCTGTTTTGATTAATTTAATAGAGTGAGTTAGGTCTGCTCTATACCAATCTAGAACACAGCCTGAGTCCCTTCCCTGTTTCACACCTGGTAGTTTGGTGGATGGGACTACCAGCTCTCTGTAACCTAGAGGGCAACCAGTGGGTCCGTCTCCTCTATACCACCCACCTGGTAGTGTGGTGGATGGGACTATCAGCTCTCTGTAACCTAGAGGGCAACCAGTGGGTCCGTCTCCTCTATACCACCCACCTGGTAGTGTGGTGGATGGGACTACCAGCTCTCTGTAACCTAGAGGACAACCAGTGGGTCCGTCTCCTCTATACCACCCACCTGGTAGTTTGGTGGATGGGACTATCAGCTCTCTGTAACCTAGAGGGCAACCAGTGGGTCTGTCTCCTCTATACCACCCACCTGGTAGTGTGGTGGATGGGACTACCAGCTCTCTGTAACCTAGAGGGCAACCAGTGGGTCCGTCTCCTCTATACCACCCACCTGGTAGTGTGGTAGATGGGACTACCAGCTCTCTGTAACCTAGAGGGCAACCAGTGGGTCCGTCTCCTCTATACCACCCACCTGGTAGTTTGGTGGATGGGACTACCAGCTCTCTGTAACCTAGAGGGCAACCAGTGGGTCTGTCTCCTCTATACCACCCACCTGGTAGTGTGGTGGATGGGACTACCAGCTCTCTGTAACCTAGAGGGCAACCAGTGGGTCTGTCTCCTCTATACCACCCACCTGGTAGTGTGGTGGATGGGACTACCAGCTCTCTGTAACCTAGAGGGAAACCAGTGGGTCTGTCTCCTCTATACCACCCACCTGGTAGTGTGGTGGATGGGACTACCAGCTCTCTGTAACCTAGAGGGCAACCAGTGGGTCTGTCTCCTCTATACCACCCACCTGGTAGTGTGGTGGATGGGACTACCAGCTCTCTGTAACCTAGAGGGCAACCAGTGGGTCTGTCTCCTCTATACCACCCACCTGGTAGTGTGGTGGATGGGACTACCAGCTCTCTGTAACCTAGAGGGAAACCAGTGGGTCTGTCTCCTCTATACCACCCACCTGGTAGTGTGGTGGATGGGACTACCAGCTCTCTGTAACCTAGAGGGCAACCAGTGGGTCCGTCTCCTCTATACCACCCACCTGGTAGTTTGGTGGATGGGACTACCAGCTCTCTGTAACCTAGAGGGCAACCAGTGGGTCTGTCTCCTCTATACCACCCACCTGGTAGTGTGGTGGATGGGACTACCAGCTCTCTGTAACCTAGAGGGCAACCAGTGGGTCTGTCTCCTCTATACCACCCACCTGGTAGTGTGGTGGATGGGACTACCAGCTCTCTGTAACCTAGAGGGCAACCAGTGGGTCCGTCTCCTCTATACCACCCACCTGGTAGTGTGGTAGATGGGACTACCAGCTCTCTGTAACCTAGAGGGCAACCAGTGGGTCTGTCTCCTCTATACCACCCACCTGGTAGTGTGGTGGATGGGACTACCAGCTCTCTGTAACCTAGAGGGAAACCAGTGGGTCCGTCTCCTCTATACCACCCACCTGGTAGTGTGGTGGATGGGACTACCAGCTCTCTGTAACCTAGAGGACAACCAGTGGGTCCGTCTCCTCTATACCACCCACCTGGTAGTGTGGTAGATGGGACTACCAGCTCGCTGTAACCTAGAGGGCAACCAGTGGGTCCGTCTCCTCTATACCACCCACCTGGTAGTGTGATGGATGGGACTACCAGCTCTCTGTAACCTAGAGGGTAACCAGTGGGTCTGTCTCCTCTATACCACCCACCTGGTAGTGTGGTAGATGGGACTACCAGCTCTCTGTAACCTAGAGGGTAACCAGTGGGTCTGTCTCCTCTATACCACCCACCTGGTAGTGTGGTGGATGGGACTACCAGCTCTCTGTAACCTAGAGGACAACCAGTGGGTCCGTCTCCTCTATACCACCCACCTGGTAGTGTGGTGGATGGGACTACCAGCTCTCTGTAACCTAGAGGACAACCAGAGGGTCCGTCTCCTCTATACCACCCACCTGGTAGTGTGGTGGATGGGACTACCAGCTCTCTGTAACCTAGAGGACAACCAGTGGGTCCGTCTCCTCTATACCACCCACCTGGTAGTGTGGTGGATGGGACTACCAGCTCTCTGTAACCTAGAGGGCAACCAGTGGGTCTGTCTCCTCTATACCACCCACCTGGTAGTGTGGTGGATGGGACTACCAGCTCTCTGTAACCTAGAGGACAACCAGTGGGTCCGTCTCCTCTATACCAGGTTTCTTGTAGGATGACAACGACTGTATTTCTGATTTCTTTGGTGAAGTCCAGGTTCCTGCTCTTTAGGCCAAAGGCAGATGACCTCAGGACTTGGATATTCCAGGATGAGAGAGTGAAGGCTTTGGGTTCCATAAAGTGTCCAATGTTGTTAGTCGTGTGGTTTGGCCTCAGGCCAGTAAGTGTGAGCAGAGCCTGCTGAGCATCTGGTACATGTCATTTGCTTGGGCTAGTGTAAGAGTGGGGGTTGGGCCTGTTTGCCTGCTCACGGCCTGGGCGTATGTGTGACTTTCATGTTGAGGCCCTCTTTGCGGGGGTGGGGTGCGTGGGGTGGGCAGGAGGGGCATAGGTCTGTTCTGAGGGGGCCTATATGGGGTGTGGGCATGGTTGGTTTTGGGGGGATATTGATTGGTTGGGGTAGGGGTGTGGATGTGTCTGGTGGTGCTGTGGTTTGGATGTAGGTCGTCTCGGCTTGGGTCCTCTATGTGTAGGTCTGAGAGGGGGGGGGGGGGGGGGGGGGGTCCCGCAGGTCGATTGTGTGTAGCGGTTAACGGTTATGATATGAAGTTTTTTTTCAATTGGTCACATACAGCTGATGTGTTGTCCACATGAGAAGGGAAAAGGTGAGAGGAGAAGAGCGCGTAGACGCAAGAAGGAATTATACAACGATCAAAGAGATCATGCAGTTTGTATGTGGCTGCTATGAAAGTGAACTGAGGGTTTCCCAGTGATCAGGGGTGTATTCATTCAGCCATTCTGTTGAAAAACGTTCTTAAATGGAAGCAAATGGAATAAAACAGGAATAAACATACCTGAATTGTCCAATAGAAACTCGTTTGCAACTGTTGGACTAATGATTACACCCGAGATCAGCTAGACGTGATTGGGCGTTGAACTGGGTGAATATGAATGACAGTAACCTAAACCTATCACTGGGTGAATGACAGTAACCTAAACCTATCACTGTTACATTGAACTGGGTGAATATGAATGACAGTAACCTAAACCTATCACTGTTACATTGAACTGGGTGAATATGAATGACAGTAACCTAAACCTATCATTGAACTGGGTGAATATGAATGACAGTAACCTAAACCTATCAACGACCGCCACTGGGGTGTCCCTCTGTATTCTCATCTGTCCCTCTGTATTCTCATCTGTCCCTCGGTATTCTCATCTGTCCCTCGGTATTCTCATCTGTCCCTCTGTATTCTCATCTGTCCCTCTGTATTCTCATCTGTCCCTCTGTATTCTCATCTGTCTTTCGGTATTCTCATCTGTCCCTCTGTATTCTCATCTGTCCCTCTGTATTCTCATCTGTCCCTCGGTATTCTCATCTGTCTCTCGGTATTCTCACCTGTCTCTCGGTATTCTCATCTGTCCCTCTGTATTCTCATCTGTCCCTCTGTATTCTCATCTGTCCCTCGGTATTCTCATCTGTCCCTCTGTATTCTCATCTGTCCCTCTGTATTCTCATATGTCCCTCTGTATTCTCATCTGTCCCTCGGTATTCTCATCTGTACCTCTGTATTCTCATCTGTCCCTCTGTATTCTCATCTGTCCCTCGGTATTCTCATCTGTCCCTCTGTATTCTCATCTGTCCCTCGGTATTCTCATCTGTCACTCTGTATTCTCATCTGTCCCTCGGTATTCTAATCTGTCCCTCTGTATTCTCATCTGTCTTTCGGTATTCTCATCTGTCCCTCTGTATTCTCATCTGTCCCTCGGTATTCTCATCTGTCTTTCGGTATTCTCATCTGTCCCTCTGTATTCTCATCTGTCCCTCTGTATTCTCATCTGTCCCTCGGTATTCTCATCTGTCTCTCGGTATTCTCACCTGTCTCTCGGTATTCTCATCTGTCCCTCTGTATTCTCATCTGTCCCTCGGTATTCTCATCTGTCCCTCTGTATTCTCATCTGTCCCTCGGTATTCTCATCTGTCTTTCGGTATTCTCATCTGTCCCTCTGTATTCTCATCTGTTCCTCTGTATTCTCATCTGTCCCTCGGTATTCTCATCTGTCCCTCGGTATTCTCATCTGTCCCTCGGTATTCTCATCTGTCTTTCGGTATTCTCATCTGTCCCTCGGTATTCTCATCTGTCTTTCGGTATTCTCATCTGTCCCTCGGTATTCTCATCTGTCCCTCTGTATTCTCATCTGTCCCTCGGTATTCTCATCTGTCCCTCGGTATTCTCATCTGTCCCTCGGTATTCTCATCTGTCTTTCGGTATTCTCATCTGTCCCTCGGTATTCTCATCTGTCCCTCTGTATTCTCATCTGTCCCTCGGTATTCTCATCTGTCCCTCGGTAGTCTCAGTCCGTTCCCTTCTTTATTACAGGTGACAGAGCTTTCATCTCTCTCTCCCTCCATGCGTCTCTCCATCTCCTCCTCTCTACATCACCCCTCCTTCCAGGCAGAACTTCTCTAGAAGTGGACCTAAGTGATTTTAAATAGCCCATGGCGTGACTAACGACGGAAACATGTTAAAATCAGTACAGAAACGTCCTTGGGACAGACAAATGAATATTCGTCAGAATAATTAACTTAATGAACTAATTTAACATGAATATTCATAAGCGGGGCTATTGAATTCTTCCCCTGCTGTCTGTCTGTCTGTCTGTCTGTCTGTCTGTCTGTCTGTCTGTCTGTCTGCTGAACATACCAGTTCCCTGTCTGTCTGTCTGTCTGTCTGTCTGTCTGTCTGTCTGTCTGTCTGTCTGTCTGTCTGTCTGTCTGCTGAACATACCAGTTCCCTGTCTGTCTGTCTGTCTGTCTGTCTGTCTGTCTGTCTGTCTGTCTGTCTGTCTGTCTGCACAAATCAAATAAAGTTTTATTGGTCACATACACATGGTTAGCAGATGTTAATGCGAGTGTAGCAAAATGCTTGTGCTTCTAGTTCTGACCGTGCAGTAATATCTAACATGTAATCTAACAAATTCACAACGACTGCCTTATACACACAAATGTAAAGGTATGAATAAGAATATATATATATAAATATATGGATGAGCGATATCAAAGCGGCATAGGCAAGATGCAGTAGATGGTATAGAGTACAATATACACACATAAGATAAGATATGTAAAAAATGTTTTAAGTGGCATTATTTAAAGTGACTAGTGATACCTTTATTGAGTTCATTTATTTAAGTGGCTAGAGATTTGAGTCAGTATGTTGGCAGCAGCCTCTCTGAGTTAGTGATGGCTGTTTAACAGTCTGATGGCCTTGAGATAGAAGCTGTTTTTCAGTCTCTCGGTCCCAGCTTTGATGCACCTGTACTGACCTCGCCTCCTGGATGATAGTGGGGTAAACAGGTAGTGATACACCTGTACTGACCTCTCCTTCTGGATGATAGCGGGGTGAACAGGCAGTGATGCACCTGTACTGACCTCTCCTTCTGGATGATAGTGGGGTGAACAGGCAGTGGCTCGGGTGGTTGTTGTCCTTGATGATCTTTATGGCCTCCCTGTGACATCGGGTGGTGTAGGTGTCCTGGAGGGCAGGTAGTTTGCCCCGGGTGATGCGTTGTGCAGACCTCACTACCCTCTGGAGAGCCTTACGGTTGTGGGCGGAGCAGTTGTCGTACCAGGCGGTGATACAGCCCAACAGGATGCTCTCGATAGTGTACCCTCACCAGCCAGCTGGTCTGCACATGCTCTGAGGACGCGGCTAGGGATGCCGTCTGGGCCGGGAGAGAGTGTATTGGGGGGGGGGTTAAACAGTATATATACACACCTCTCTCTGTAGGATGTAGACTCAGATAGCTGTCAATAACACACCTCTCTCTGTAGCATATAGACTCAGATAGCTGTCAATAACACACCTCTCTGTAGGATGTAGACTCAGATAGCTGACAATAGCACACCTCTCTCTGTAGGATATAGACTCAGATAGCTGTCAATAACACACCTCTCTCTCTCTGTGGTGGGAATTTCTTGGCACTGATGCTGACTAGTAACTCTCCTGGGTCGACAGACTGTGCTGTTAAACCACACACACAAACGGGAGCACACCCACAGGCAGGCACACACGCAGAAACGCACAAACACCCCTCGAGGGCAATCTCTGAAGGCAGTAAGGTGTGACTGAACAGACTGGTGGGCTGGCATCGATGCCCGGGGATACCAGCGCTCTGTTAGACATGGCTGTACACACACACACACACACACACACACACACACACACACACACACACACACACACACACACACACACACACACACACACACACACACACACACACACACACACACACACACACACACACACACACACACACAGCTCAAGGAGTGCTCTTAACACACGCCATGCCATCCTCTCCTCTCCTCTGTCCTCTCCTCTTCTCCCCTCTTCTCCCCTTTCTTCTCCTCTCTTCTTTTCTCTAATCATCTCTTCTGTTCTCTTCTCTTCTCCTCTCCTCTCCTCCTCTCCTCTTCTCCTGTCTCTTCTCTCCTCCTCTTCTCCTCTCCTCTTTTCCTCTTCTCCTCTCCTCCTCCTCCTCTCCTCCTCTTCTCCTCTCCTCCTCCTCTTCTCTCCTCCTCTTCTCCTCTCCTCTTTTCCTCTTCTCCTCTCCTCCTCTTCTCCTCCTCTTCTCCTCTTCTCCTCTCCTCCTCTTCTCCTCTTCTCCTCTCCTCCTCTCCTCTTCTGTTCTCATCTTCTCTCCTCCTCTTCTCCTCTCCTCCTCTTCTCCTCTTCTCCTCTCCTCCTCTTCTCCTCTCCCCCTCCTCTCCTCTGTTCTCCTCTTCTCTCCTCTTCTTCTCTCCTCCTCTCCTCTTCTCCTCTTCTGTTCTCCTCTCCTCAGTTCTCCTCTTCTCTCCTCCTCTCCTCTCCTCCTCATCTCCTCTTCCTCTCCTCCTCTCCTCCTCATCTCCTCTTCCTCTCCTCCTCTCCTCCTCCTCTTCTCCTCCTCTCCTCCTCTTCTCCTCTTCTCCTCTGTTCTCTTCTCTTCAAATCAAATCAAATCAAAGTTTATTTGTGCCGAATACAACAGGTGTAGTAGACCTTACAGTGAAATGCCCTTAAAAATGCAATTTTTAAGTGCAAAAAAGGTATTAGGTGAACAATAGATAAGCAAAGAAATAAAAACAACAGTAAAAAGACAGGTTATATACAGTAGAGAGGCTATATACAGTAGCGAGGCTATATACAGTAGAGAGGCTATATACAGTAGAGAGGCTATATACAGTAGCGAGGCTATATACAGTAGAGAGGTTATATACAGTAGAGAGGCTATATACAGTAGAGAGGCTATATACAATAGAGAGGCTATATACAGTAGAGAGGTTATATACAGTAGAGAGGCTATATACAATAGAGAGGCTATATACAGTAGAGAGGCTATATACAGTAGAGAGGCTATATACAGTAGAGAGGCTATATACAGTAGAGGGGCTATATACAGTAGAGGGGCTATATACATTAGAGAGGTTATATACAGTAGAGAGGCTATATACAGTAGAGAGGCTACATACAGTAGCGAGGCTACATACAGTAGAGAGGCTATATACAGTAGAGAGGCTATATACAGTAGAGAGGCTACATACAGTAGAGAGGCTACATACAGTAGCGAGGCTATATACAGTAGCGAGGCTATATACAGTAGAGAGGCTCTATACAGTAGACAGGCTATATACAGTAGAAAGGCTATATACAGTAGAGAGGCTACATACAGTAGAGAGGCTATATACAGTAGAGAGGCTATATACAGTAGAGGCTATATACAGTAGCGAGGCTATATACAGTAGAGAGGCTATATACAGTAGAGAGGCTATATACAGTAGAGAGGCTATATACAGTAGAGGCTATATACAGTAGAGGCTATATACAGTAGAGAGGCTATATACAGTAGAGAGGCTATATACAGTAGAGAGGCTATATACGGTAGAGAGGCTATATACAGTAGAGAGGTTATATACCGTAGTGAGGCTATATACAGTAGAGAGGCTATATACAGTAGAGAGGCTATATACAGTAGAGAGGCTCTATACAGTAGAGAGGCTACATACAGTAGAGAGGCTATATACCGTAGTGAGGCTATATACAGACACCGGTTAGTCAGGCTGATTGAGGTAGTATGTACATGTAGATATGGTTAAAGTGACTATGCATAGATGATAAACAGAGAGTAGCAGTGTAAAAGAGGGATGGGGGGGGGGGGGGGGGGGGGGGGGTAACACAATGCAAATAGTCCGGGTAGCCATTTGATTACCTGTTCATGAGTCTTATGGCTTGGGGGTAAAAACTGTTGAGAAGCCTTTTTGTCCTAGACTTGGCACTCCGGTACCGCTTGCCATGCGGTAGTAGAGAGAACAGTCTTTGACTGGGGTGGCTGGGGTCTTTGACAATATTTAGGGCCTTCCTCTGACACCGCCTGGTGTAGAGGTCCTGGATGGCAGGAAGCTTGGCCCCAGTGAGGTACTGGGCTGTACTCACTACCCTCTGTAGTGCCTTGTGGTTGGAGGCCGAGCAGTTGCCATGCCAGGCAGTGATGCAACCAGTCAGGATACTCTCGATGTTGCAGCTGTAGAACCTTTTGAGGATCTGAGGACACATGGCAAATATTTTTTGTTTCCTGAGGGGGAGTAGGCTTTGTCGAGCCCTCTTCACAACTGTCTTGGTGTGTTTGGACCATTCTAGTTTGTTGTTGATTTGGACACAAAGGAACTTGAAGCTCTCAACCTGCTTCACTACAGCCCTGTTGATGAGAATGGGGGCGTGCTCGGTCCTCCTTTTCCTGTAGTCCACAATCACCTCCTTCGTCTTGATCAGGTTGAGGGAGAGGTTGTTGTCCTGGCACCAAACTGCCAGGTCTCTGACCTCCTCCCTATAGGCTGTCTCGTCATTGTCTGTGATCAGACCTACCACTGATGTGTCGTCTGCAAACTTAATGATGGTGTTGGAGTAGTGCCTGGCCGTGCAGTCATGAGGGAACAGGAAGTCCAGGATCCAGTTGCAGAGGGAGGTGTTTAGACCCAGGGTCCTTAGCTTTGTGATGAGCTTTGAGGGTAATATGGTGTTGAACGCTGAGCTGTAGTCAAGGAACAGCATTCTCACATAGGTGTTCCTTTTGTCCAGGTGGGAAAGGGCAGTGTGGAGTGCAATAGTGATTGCATCATCTGTGGATCTGTTGGGGCGGTATGCAAATTTGAGTGGGTCTAAAGTTTCTGGGATGATGGTGTTGATGTGAGCCATTACCAGCCTTTCAAAGCACTTCATGGCTACGGACGTGAGTGCTACGGGTCGGTAGTCATTAAAGCAGGTTGCCTTCGTGTTCTTGGGCACAGGGACTATGGTGGTCTGCTTGAAGCATGTTGGTATTACAGACTCAACCAGGGACATGTTGGAAATGTCAGTGAAGACACCTGCCAGTTTGTCAGCACACGTCCTGGTAATCCGTCTGGCCCCACAGCCTTGTGTATGTTGACCTGTTTAAAGGTCTTACTCACGTCGGCTACGGAGAACGTGATCACACAGTCGTCCGGAACAGCTGATGCTCTCATGCATGCTTCAGTGTTAATTGCCTTGAAGCGAGCATAGAAGTGATTTAGCTCGTCTGGTAGGCTCGTGTCACTGGGCAGCTCATGGCTGTGCTTCCCTTTGTAGTCTGTAATAGTTTGCAAGCCCTGCCACATAAGACAAGCGTCGGAGCCGGTGTAGTACAATTCAATCTTATCCCTGTATTGACGCTTTGCCTGTTTGATGGTTTGTCGGAGGGCATAGCAGGATTTCTTGTAAGCTTCCAGGTTAGAGGTCCGCACCATGAAATTGGCAGCTCTTCCCTTTAGCTCAGTGTGAATGTTGCCTGTAATCCATGGCTTCTGGTTGGGGTATGTACGTACAGTCACTGTGGTGACTTTCTTATAGACTGTCACTTTTTTATAGAGCGTCACTTTTTTTAAAGGCCGAGTCACTGCTGCTTCCTGCTTTAATTTCTGCTTGTAAGCATTCATCCATGACATTCATCCAATATGCTGTAATAGAAATAAGGCCATGCTAAAATAATTATGATTGTCCTCTCTCATCTAAAATGGCACCGACCGCCACTGGTGTGTGTTTGCTATTGTAACACAGCTCGGCCCTATATTAGCATGTACATGCTACATATTACATATAGTTCATGCTGCATACTACATATAGTACATGCTGCATTTAGTACATGCTACATATAGTACATGCTACATATAGTAAATGCTACATATAGTACATGCTACATATAGTAAATGCTACATTTAGTACATGCTACATATTACATATAGTACATGCCACATATTACATATAGTACATGCTACATATTACATATAGTACATGCTACATATTACATATAGTACATGCTACATATTACATATAGTACATGCTACATATTACATATAGCACATGCTACATATAGTATATGCTACATATAGTACATGCTACATATTACATATAGTACATGCCACATATTACATACAGTACATGCTACATATTACATAGAGCACATGCTACATATTACATATAGTACATGCTACATGTTACATATGGTACATGCTATATATAGTACATGCTACATATTACATATAGTACATGCTACATATAGCATATGCTACATATATTACATGCTACATAGAGTACAAGCTACATATTACATATAGTACATGCTACATATTACATATAGTACATAGTACATATTACATATAGTTCATGCTACATATTACATATAGTACTATATAATGTACTATATTATATATAGTACATGCTACATATAATACATATTACATATCGTACATGCTACATATTACATATAGTATATGCTACATATTACATATAGTACATTTTGCATATTGTACATGCTACATATAGTACATACTACACATAGTACATGCTACATAGTACATACAGTACATGCTACATACCAGCATGTCAAATCAATTCATCAAACTTTCTGTGTGGCGTGTTACAGGGGAGGTAGAGAACAACGTGCAAATACATGTACTAACACAACGATGAGAACAACAGACAAAATGTATTTACAGCTTCTGTTGCCAGTATGTTATGATTCACCCAAGGTCAATTATCACCATAGTTAGTTCTGGAGGAAGAACAGCATCTCAGAACAAACACCTGATATTAGCTTATTTTCTCTGTCTCTCCTACGCCTTTTCATGCAGACATATGTTCCTTCCCGCTTGCTGTTGCGCTCTTAGGTAGACGTGTGAAACTCACATTGTTGCACTTATTTGCCATTCCTTGTTTCTGAATATTTTGAAAGGAGACTACAATTGAAAGATTGTATAGGAGTTAATTCTGACAGCTGAAACAGTACTTGGTAAGGGACACACCCGGCAACTAACAGGCTATAATAGTTATATATAGGCTTTAGCCTCAAAATACAGACAACAAACAACTAGCTTTTCTTCTGCATCCAAAAATATCAACGCAACATTTAAACTGTTGGTCCCATGAGCTGAAATAATAGATCTCAGAAATGTTCCATTCGCACAAAAAGCTTATTTCTTAAAAAAAATGTTGTGCACAAATGTGTTTACATCCCTGTTAGTGAGTATTTCTCCTTTGCCAAGATAATCCATCCACCTGGCAGGACTGGCAGATCAAGAAGCTGATTAAATAGCATGATCACTACAAGGGGACAAGGCCACTATTCTAAAAGGTGCAGATGTGTCACACAATGTCTCAAGTTGAGGGAGCGAGCAACTGGCACGATGACGGCAGGAATGTCCAGGTGTTGCCAGATAATATAATGTTCATTCTACTAGCATAAGATAATATAATGTTCATTCTTCTAGCATAAGATAATATAATGTTCATTCTACTAGCATAAGATAATATAATGTTCATTCTATTAGCATAAGATAATATGTTCATTCTACTAGCATAAGATAATATAATGTTCATTCTACTAGCATAAGATAATATAATGTTCATTCTATTAGCATAAGATAATATGTTCATTCTACTAGCATAAGATAATATAATGTTAATTCCACTAGCATAAGATAATATGTTCATTCTACTAGCATAAGATAATATAATGTTCATTCCACTAGCATAAGATAATATGTTCATTCTACTAGCATAAGATAATATGTTCATTCTACTAGCATAAGATAATATAATGTTAATTCCACTAGCATAAGATAATATGTTCATTCTACTAGCATAAGATAATATAATGTTAATTCCACTAGCATAAGATAATATAATGTTAATTCCACTAGCATAAGATAATATAATGTTCATTCTACTAGCATAAGATAATATAATGTTCATTCTACCAGCATAAGATAATATAATGTTCATTCCACTAGCATAAGATAATATAATGTTCATTCTACTAGCATAAGATAATATAATGTTCATTCTACTAGCATAAGATAATATAATGTTCATTCTACTTCCGGGGTTCAGAACCACATGATGGTGGACAGTGACTGTATCAAGTGGAGCCACTAACCTACGAACTCTGTTTTCTAGCCGGGTTCAGCCATTTTAGAAAATAGACCTCTCCATTGTATCACTGATAAACGGCGGTGTAATGGATGAGCTGCAGCTCCACCTCTACCCAGCAGGCTGTTATAGAGTGCTCTCTTGCTCACAGTCCACAGTAGGTCTCACACACAGCTCATTAAAGTTACCTCCGACTTTCTCTATCAATACAATAGATCACTACCATCTCTCGCTCTCTCTCTCCCTCTCTCTCAACCACTGTGACTTATTACCTTAAAAGACAAGATAACTAATTTGTATAGTAATTAATTAATATACTTTTGCATATTTTCATTTGCAATTAGTGCAGTGAAGTGATTAGTGTGAGATGGGGAGTTTGACTCATCATATGCTGCTGCCACTGCTGTGTGTGTGTGTAAGTGCATGTGTGTGTGTTCTCAGTCAACTTACCAGGTAAAATAAGGTGTTAGTCAACTTACCTGGTAAAATAAGGTGTTCTCAGTCAACTTACCTGTTAAAATAAGGTGTTTTCAGTCAACCTACCTGGTAAAATAAGGTGTTCTCAGTCAACTTACCTGGTAAAATAAGGTGTTCTCAGTCAACTTACCAGGTAAAATAAGGTGTTAGTCAACTTACCTGGTAAAATAAGGTGTTAGTCAACTTACCTGGTAAAATAAGGTGTTCTCAGTCAACTTACCTGGTAAAATAAGGTGTTAGTCAACTTACCTGGTAAAATAAGGTGTTCTCAGTCAACTTACCTGGTAAAATAAGGTGTTGTCAGTCAACTTACCTGGTAAAATAAGGTGTTCTCAGTCAACTTACCTGGTAAAATAAGGTGTTAGTCAACTTACCTGGTAAAATAAGGTGTTAGTCAACTTACCTGGTAAAATAAGGTGTTCTCAGTCAACTTACCTGGTAAAATAAGGTGTTCTCAGTCAACTTACCTGGTAAAATAAGGTGTTAGTCAACTTACCTGGTAAAATAAGGTGTCAGTCAACTTACCTGGTAAAATAAGGTGTTCTCAGTCAACTTACCTGGTAAAATAAGGTGTTCTCAGTCAACTTACCTGGTAAAATAAGGTGTTAGTCAACTTACCTGGTAAAATAAGGTGTTCTCAGTCAACTTACCTGTTAAAATAAGGTGTTCTCAGTCAACTTACCTGGTAAAATAAGGTGTTCTCAGTCAACTTACCTGGTAAAATAAGGTGTTCTCAGTCAACTTACCTGGTAAAATAAGGTGTTCTCAGTCAACTTACCTGGTAAAATAAGGTGTTCTCAGTCAACTTACCTGATAAAATAAGGTGTTAGTCAACTTACCTGGTAAAATAAGGTGTTAGTCAACTTACCTGGTAAAATAAGGTGTTAGTCAACTTACCTGGTAAAATAAGGTGTTCTCAGTCAACTTACCTGGTAAAATAAGGTGTTCTCAGTCAACTTACCTGGTAAAATAAGGTGTTCTCAGTCAACTTACCTGTTAAAATAAGGTGTTAGTCAACTTACCTGGTAAAATAAGGTGTTAGTCAACTTACCTGGTAAAATAAGGTGTTAGTCAACTTACCTGGTAAAATAAGGTGTTCTCAGTCAATTTACCTGGTAAAATAAGGTGTTTTCAGTCAACTTACCTGGTAAAATAAGGTGTTAGTCAACTTACCTGGTAAAATAAGGTGTTCTCAGTCAATTTACCTGGTAAAATAAGGTCTTAGTCAACTTACCTGGTAAAATAAGGTGTTCTCAGTCAACTTACCTGGTAAAATAAGGTGTTCTCAGTCAATTTACCTGGTAAAATAAGGTGTTCTCAGTCAACTTACCTGGTAAAATAAGGTGTTCTCAGTCAATTTACCTGGTAAAATAAGGTGTTAGTCAACTTACCTGTTAAAATAAGGTGTTCTCAGTCAATTTACCTGGTAAAATAAGGTGTTAGTCAACTTACCTGGTAAAATAAGGTGTTCTCAGTCAATTTACCTGGTAAAATAAGGTGTTAGTCAACTTACCTGGTAAAATAAGGTGTTCTCAGTCAACTTACCTGGTAAAATAAGGTGTTCTCAGTCAACTTACCTGGTAAAATAAGGTGTTCTCAGTCAACTTACCTGGTAAAATAAGGTGTTCTCAGTCAACTTACCTGGTAAAATAAGGTGTTCTCAGTCAACTTACCTGATAAAATAAGGTGTTAGTCAACTTACCTGGTAAAATAAGGTGTTCTCAGTCAACTTACCTGGTAAAATAAGGTGTTCTCAGTCAATTTACCTGGTAAAATAAGGTGTTCTCAGTCAACTTACCTGGTAAAATAAGGTGTTCTCAGTCAATTTACTTGGTAAAATAAGGTGTTCTCAGTCAACTTACCTGGTAAAATAAGGTGTTCTCAGTCAATTTACCTGGTAAAATAAGGTGTTCTCAGTCAACTTACCTGGTAAAATAAGGTGTTAGTCAACTTACCTGGTAAAATAAGGTGTTCTCAGTCAACTTACCTGGTAAAATAAGGTGTTAGTCAACTTACCTGGTAAAATAAGGTGTTAGTCAACTTACCTGGTAAAATAAGGTGTTGTCCGTCAACTTACCTGGTAAAATAAGGTGTCTTCAGTCAACTTACCTGGTAAAATAAGGTGTTCTCAGTCAACTTACCTGGTAAAATAAGGTGTTCTCAGTCAATTTACCTGGTAAAATAAGGTGTTGTCAGTCAACTTACCTGGTAAAATAAGGTGTTCTCAGTCAACTTACCTGGTAAAATAAGGTGTTCTCAGTCAACTTACCTGGTAAAATAAGGTGTTCTCAGTCAACTTACCTGGTAAAATAAGGTGTTCTCAGTCAACTTACCTGATAAAATAAGGTGTTCTCAGTCAACTTACCTGGTAAAATAAGGTGTTAGTCAACTTACCTGGTAAAATAAGGTGTTAGTCAGCTTACCTGGTAAAATAAGGTGTTCTCAGTCAACTTACCTGTTAAAATAAGGTGTTTTCAGTCAACCTACCTGGTAAAATAAGGTGTTCTCAGTCAACTTACCTGGTAAAATAAGGTGTTAGTCAACTTACCTGGTAAAATAAGGTGTTAGTCAACTTACCTGGTAAAATAAGGTGTTCTCAGTCAACTTACCTGGTAAAATAAGGTGTTTCTCAGTCAACTTACCTGGTAAAATAAGGTGTTAGTCAACTTACCTGGTAAAATAAGGTGTCAGTCAACTTACCTGGTAAAATAAGGTGTTCTCAGTCAACTTACCTGGTAAAATAAGGTGTTCTCAGTCAACTTACCTGGTAAAATAAGGTGTTAGTCAACTTACCTGGTAAAATAAGGTGTTCTCAGTCAACTTACCTGTTAAAATAAGGTGTTCTCAGTCAACTTACCTGGTAAAATAAGGTGTTCTCAGTCAACTTACCTGGTAAAATAAGGTGTTCTCAGTCAACTTACCTGGTAAAATAAGGTGTTCTCAGTCAACTTACCTGGTAAAATAAGGTGTTCTCAGTCAGCTTACCTGGTAAAATAAGGTGTTAGTCAACTTACCTGGTAAAATAAGGTGTTAGTCAACTTACCTGGTAAAATAAGGTGTTAGTCAACTTACCTGGTAAAATAAGGTGTTCTCAGTCAACTTACCTGGTAAAATAAGGTGTTCTCAGTCAACTTACCTGGTAAAATAAGGTGTTCTCAGTCAACTTACCTGTTAAAATAAGGTGTTAGTCAACTTACCTGGTAAAATAAGGTGTTAGTCAACTTACCTGGTAAAATAAGGTGTTAGTCAACTTACCTGGTAAAATAAGGTGTTCTCAGTCAATTTACCTGGTAAAATAAGGTGTTTTCAGTCAACTTACCTGGTAAAATAAGGTGTTAGTCAATTTACCTGGTAAAATAAGGTGTTCTCAGTCAATTTACCTGGTAAAATAAGGTGTTAGTCAACTTACCTGGTAAAATAAGGTGTTCTCAGTCAACTTACCTGGTAAAATAAGGTGTTCTCAGTCAATTTACCTGGTAAAATAAGGTGTTCTCAGTCAACTTACCTGGTAAAATAAGGTGTTCTCAGTCAATTTACCTGGTAAAATAAGGTGTTAGTCAACTTACCTGTTAAAATAAGGTGTTCTCAGTCAATTTACCTGGTAAAATAAGGTGTTAGTCAACTTACCTGGTAAAATAAGGTGTTCTCAGTCAATTTACCTGGTAAAATAAGGTGTTAGTCAACTTACCTGGTAAAATAAGGTGTTCTCAGTCAACTTACCTGGTAAAATAAGGTGTTCTCAGTCAACTTACCTGGTAAAATAAGGTGTTCTCAGTCAACTTACCTGGTAAAATAAGGTGTTCTCAGTCAACTTACCTGGTAAAATAAGGTGTTCTCAGTCAACTTACCTGATAAAATAAGGTGTTAGTCAACTTACCTGGTAAAATAAGGTGTTCTCAGTCAACTTACCTGGTAAAATAAGGTGTTCTCAGTCAATTTACCTGGTAAAATAAGGTGTTCTCAGTCAACTTACCTGGTAAAATAAGGTGTTCTCAGTCAATTTACTTGGTAAAATAAGGTGTTCTCAGTCAACTTACCTGGTAAAATAAGGTGTTCTCAGTCAACTTACCTGGTAAAATAAGGTGTTCTCAGTCAATTTACCTGGTAAAATAAGGTGTTCTCAGTCAACTTACCTGGTAAAATAAGGTGTTAGTCAACTTACCTGGTAAAATAAGGTGTTCTCAGTCAACTTACCTGGTAAAATAAGGTGTTAGTCAACTTACCTGGTAAAATAAGGTGTTAGTCAACTTACCTGGTAAAATAAGGTGTTGTCCGTCAACTTACCTGGTAAAATAAGGTGTCTTCAGTCAACTTACCTGGTAAAATAAGGTGTTCTCAGTCAACTTACCTGGTAAAATAAGGTGTTCTCAGTCAATTTACCTGGTAAAATAAGGTGTTGTCAGTCAACTTACCTGGTAAAATAAGGTGTTCTCAGTCAACTTACCTGGTAAAATAAGGTGTTCTCAGTCAACTTACCTGGTAAAATAAGGTGTTCTCAGTCAACTTACCTGGTAAAATAAGGTGTTCTCAGTCAACTTACCTGATAAAATAAGGTGTTCTCAGTCAACTTACCTGGTAAAATAAGGTGTTAGTCAACTTACCTGGTAAAATAAGGTGTTAGTCAGCTTACCTGGTAAAATAAGGTGTTCTCAGTCAACTTACCTGTTAAAATAAGGTGTTTTCAGTCAACCTACCTGGTAAAATAAGGTGTTCTCAGTCAACTTACCTGGTAAAATAAGGTGTTAGTCAACTTACCTGGTAAAATAAGGTGTTAGTCAACTTACCTGGTAAAATAAGGTGTTCTCAGTCAACTTACCTGGTAAAATAAGGTGTTTCTCAGTCAACTTACCTGGTAAAATAAGGTGTTAGTCAACTTACCTGGTAAAATAAGGTGTCAGTCAACTTACCTGGTAAAATAAGGTGTTCTCAGTCAACTTACCTGGTAAAATAAGGTGTTCTCAGTCAACTTACCTGGTAAAATAAGGTGTTAGTCAACTTACCTGGTAAAATAAGGTGTTCTCAGTCAACTTACCTGTTAAAATAAGGTGTTCTCAGTCAACTTACCTGGTAAAATAAGGTGTTCTCAGTCAACTTACCTGGTAAAATAAGGTGTTCTCAGTCAACTTACCTGGTAAAATAAGGTGTTCTCAGTCAACTTACCTGGTAAAATAAGGTGTTCTCAGTCAGCTTACCTGGTAAAATAAGGTGTTAGTCAACTTACCTGGTAAAATAAGGTGTTAGTCAACTTACCTGGTAAAATAAGGTGTTAGTCAACTTACCTGGTAAAATAAGGTGTTCTCAGTCAACTTACCTGGTAAAATAAGGTGTTCTCAGTCAACTTACCTGGTAAAATAAGGTGTTCTCAGTCAACTTACCTGTTAAAATAAGGTGTTAGTCAACTTACCTGGTAAAATAAGGTGTTAGTCAACTTACCTGGTAAAATAAGGTGTTAGTCAACTTACCTGGTAAAATAAGGTGTTCTCAGTCAATTTACCTGGTAAAATAAGGTGTTTTCAGTCAACTTACCTGGTAAAATAAGGTGTTAGTCAACTTACCTGGTAAAATAAGGTGTTCTCAGTCAATTTACCTGGTAAAATAAGGTGTTAGTCAACTTACCTGGTAAAATAAGGTGTTCTCAGTCAACTTACCTGGTAAAATAAGGTGTTCTCAGTCAATTTACCTGGTAAAATAAGGTGTTCTCAGTCAACTTACCTGGTAAAATAAGGTGTTCTCAGTCAATTTACCTGGTAAAATAAGGTGTTAGTCAACTTACCTGTTAAAATAAGGTGTTCTCAGTCAATTTACCTGGTAAAATAAGGTGTTAGTCAACTTACCTGGTAAAATAAGGTGTTCTCAGTCAATTTACCTGGTAAAATAAGGTGTTAGTCAACTTACCTGGTAAAATAAGGTGTTCTCAGTCAACTTACCTGGTAAAATAAGGTGTTCTCAGTCAACTTACCTGGTAAAATAAGGTGTTCTCAGTCAACTTACCTGGTAAAATAAGGTGTTCTCAGTCAACTTACCTGGTAAAATAAGGTGTTCTCAGTCAACTTACCTGATAAAATAAGGTGTTAGTCAACTTACCTGGTAAAATAAGGTGTTCTCAGTCAACTTACCTGGTAAAATAAGGTGTTCTCAGTCAATTTACCTGGTAAAATAAGGTGTTCTCAGTCAACTTACCTGGTAAAATAAGGTGTTCTCAGTCAATTTACTTGGTAAAATAAGGTGTTCTCAGTCAACTTACCTGGTAAAATAAGGTGTTCTCAGTCAATTTACCTGGTAAAATAAGGTGTTCTCAGTCAACTTACCTGGTAAAATAAGGTGTTAGTCAACTTACCTGGTAAAATAAGGTGTTCTCAGTCAACTTACCTGGTAAAATAAGGTGTTAGTCAACTTACCTGGTAAAATAAGGTGTTAGTCAACTTACCTGGTAAAATAAGGTGTTGTCCGTCAACTTACCTGGTAAAATAAGGTGTCTTCAGTCAACTTACCTGGTAAAATAAGGTGTTCTCAGTCAACTTACCTGGTAAAATAAGGTGTTCTCAGTCAATTTACCTGGTAAAATAAGGTGTTGTCAGTCAACTTACCTGGTAAAATAAGGTGTTCTCAGTCAACTTACCTGGTAAAATAAGGTGTTCTCAGTCAACTTACCTGGTAAAATAAGGTGTTCTCAGTCAACTTACCTGGTAAAATAAGGTGTTCTCAGTCAACTTACCTGATAAAATAAGGTGTTCTCAGTCAACTTACCTGGTAAAATAAGGTGTTAGTCAACTTACCTGGTAAAATAAGGTGTTAGTCAGCTTACCTGGTAAAATAAGGTGTTCTCAGTCAACTTACCTGTTAAAATAAGGTGTTTTCAGTCAACCTACCTGGTAAAATAAGGTGTTCTCAGTCAACTTACCTGGTAAAATAAGGTGTTAGTCAACTTACCTGGTAAAATAAGGTGTTAGTCAACTTACCTGGTAAAATAAGGTGTTCTCAGTCAACTTACCTGGTAAAATAAGGTGTTCTCAGTCAACTTACCTGGTAAAATAAGGTGTTAGTCAACTTACCTGGTAAAATAAGGTGTTCTCAGTCAACTTACCTGTTAAAATAAGGTGTTCTCAGTCAACTTACCTGGTAAAATAAGGTGTTCTCAGTCAACTTACCTGGTAAAATAAGGTGTTCTCAGTCAACTTACCTGGTAAAATAAGGTGTTCTCAGTCAACTTACCTGGTAAAATAAGGTGTTCTCAGTCAGCTTACCTGGTAAAATAAGGTGGTAGTCAACTTACCTGGTAAAATAAGGTGTTAGTCAACTTACCTGGTAAAATAAGGTGTTCTCAGTCAACTTACCTGGTAAAGTAAGGTGTCCTCAGTCAACTTACCTGGTAAAATAAGGTGTTCTCAGTCAACTTACCTGGTAAAATAAGGTGTTCTCAGTCAACTTACCTGATAAAATAAGGTGTTAGTCAACTTACCTGGTAAAATAAGGTGTTCTCAGTCAACTTACCTGGTAAAATAAGGTGTTCTCAGTCAATTTACCTGGTAAAATAAGGTGTTCTCAGTCAACTTACCTGGTAAAATAAGGTGTTCTCAGTCAATTTACTTGGTAAAATAAGGTGTTCTCAGTCAACTTACCTGGTAAAATAAGGTGTTCTCAGTCAATTTACTTGGTAAAATAAGGTGTTCTCAGTCAACTTACCTGGTAAAATAAGGTGTTCTCAGTCAATTTACCTGGTAAAATAAGGTGTTCTCAGTCAACTCACCTGGTAAAATAAGGTGTTAGTCAACTTACCTGGTAAAATAAGGTGTTCTCAGTCAACTTACCTGGTAAAATAAGGTGTTAGTCAACTTACCTGGTAAAATAAGGTGTTAGTCAACTTACCTGGTAAAATAAGGTGTTGTCAGTCAACTTACCTGGTAAAATAAGGTGTCTTCAGTCAACTTACCTGGTAAAATAAGGTGTTCTCAGTCAACTTACCTGGTAAAATAAGGTGTTCTCAGTCAATTTACCTGGGAAAATAAGGTGTTGTCAGTCAACTTACCTGGTAAAATAAGGTGTTCTCAGTCAACTTACCTGGTAAAATAAGGTGTTCTCAGTCAACTTACCTGGTAAAATAAGGTGTTCTCAGTCAACTTACCTGGTAAAATAAGGTGTTAGTCAACTTACCTGGTAAAATAAGGTGTTAGTCAGCTTACCTGGTAAAATAAGGTGTTCTCAGTCAACTTACCTGTTAAAATAAGGTGTTTTCAGTCAACCTACCTGGTAAAATAAGGTGTTCTCAGTCAACTTACCTGGTAAAAAAAGGTGTTCTCATTCAACTTACCTGGTAAAATAAGGTGTTCTCAGTCAACTTACCAGGTAAAATACGGTGTTCTTAGTCAACTTACCTGGTAAAATAAGGTGTTAGTCAACTTACCTGGTAAAATAAGGTGTTCTCAGTCAACTTACCTGGTAAAATAAGGTGTTGTCAGTCAACTTACCTGGTGAAATAAGGTGTCCTTAGTCAACTTACCTGGTAAAATAAGGTGTTCTCAGTCAACTTACCTGGTAAAATAAGATGTTCTCAGTCAACTTACCTGGTGAAATAAGGTGTCCTTAGTCAACTTACCTGGTAAAATAAGGTATTCTCAGTCAACTTACCTGGTAAAATAAGATGTTCTCAGTCAACTTACCTGTTAAAATAAGGTGTTAGTCAACTTACCAGGTAAAATAAGGTGTTGTCAGTAAACTTACCTGGTGAAATAAGGTGTCCTTAGTCAACTTACCTGTTAAAATAAGGTGTTCTCAGTCAACTTACCTGGTAAAATAAGATGTTCTCAGTCAACTTACCTGGTAAAATAAGGTGTTAGTCAACTTACCTGGTAAAATAAGGTGTTCTCAGTCAACGTACCTGGTAAAATAAGGTGTTAGTCAACTTACCTGGTAAAATAAGGTGTTCTCAGTCAACTTACCTGGTAAAATAAGGTGTTAGTCAATTTACCTGGTAAAATAAGGTGTTCTCAGTCAACTTACCTGGTAAAATAAGGTGTTAGTCAACTTACCTGGTAAAATAAGGTGTTCTCAGTCAACTTACCTGGTAAAATAAGGTGTTCTCAGTCAATTTACCTGGTAAAATAAGGTGTTAGTCAACTTACCTGGTAAAATAAGGTGTTCTCAGTCAACTTACCTGGTAAAATAAGGTGTTCTCAGTCAACTTACCTGGTAAAATAAGGTGTTCTCAGTCAACTTACCTGGTAAAATAAGGTGTTCTCAGTCAACTTACCTGGTAAAATAATATGTTCTCAGTCAACTTACCTGGTAAAATAAGGTGTTAGTCAATTTACCTGGTAAAATAAGATGTTCTCAGTCAACTTACCTGGTAAAATAAGGTGTTCTCAGTCAACTTACCTGGTAAAATAAGGTGTTCTCAGTCAACTTACCTGGTAAAATAAGGTGTTAGTCAACTTACCTGGTAAAATAAGGTGTTAGTCAACTTACCTGGTAAAATAAGGTGTTCTCAGTCAACTTACCTGGTAAAATAAGGTGTTCTCAGTCAACTTACCTGGTAAAATAAGGTGTTAGTCAACTTACCTGGTAAAATAAGGTGTTCTCAGTCAACTTACCTGGTAAAATAAGGTGTTCTCAGTCAACGTACCTGGTAAAATAAGGTGTTAGTCAACTTACCTGGTAAAATAAGGATAAATAAAAAAATCTAGTGTCAAAATTGACTACAAAGTGTAAATGGGATCATTTTGGTCATCAAGTCAGTATTGTCTAAAACAGTTTGGAACCTCAGTGTGTCACAATTAGTAAATGTAGGTTGGATTTAGATTATGCCCCCTGTAGCCAAGTTCCAAGTTCAAGTCATGCCCCCTTTCACCAAGCTCCAAGTGCAAGTCATGCCCCCTTTGCCAAGCTCCAAGCTCCAAGTGCAAGTCATGCCCCCTTTCACCAAGCTCCAAGTGCAAGTCATGCCCCCTTTGCCAAGCTCCAAGCTCCAAGTGCAAGTCATGCCCCCTTTGCCAAGCTCCAAGCTCCAAGTGCAAATCATGCCCCCTTTCGCCAAGCTCCAAGCTCCAAGTGCAAATCATGCCCCCTTTCGCCAAGCTCCAAGCTCCAAGTGCAAGTCATGCCCCCTTTCACCAAGCTCCAAGTGCAAGTCATGCCCCCTTTGCCAAGCTCCAAGCTCCAAGTGCAAGTCATGCCCCCTTTCACCAAGCTCCAAGTGCAAGTCATGCCCCCTTTGCCAAGCTCTAAGCTCCAAGTGCAAGTCATGCCCCCTTTGCCAAGCTCCAAGCTCCAAGTGCAAGTCATGCCCCCTTTCGCCAAGCTCCAAGTGCATATCGCCCCTTCCCCCACTGTGCTTCCCTTCATTGAGGGGCTCTGCTGTTGTTTTATCACCCCAGGCCGTTTAAAATGGCATCATTTTTAGAATATGGCTGTAACGTAATAAAATGTGGAAAAAGTGAAGAGGTCTGAAGACTTTCCTAATGCATTGTCCATCTGTATAGAATGAGCTTGACCCGAGTTGCAGCACTTAGGACACAGACGGCTTCATCAACAACGGTAATGTGTGTTACGGGAAAAGTTGTATTAAAAAAGACCCGGGTTTGATAAACTAGTAGGCTAATTCCCAAGCAGATACAACTAGCAGTCATTTTGGTTGTGAAGTGCATGATCAAAAAAGCTTTGTCCTTTATAACAAAATGCAATTTTCCACTTGTCTGTCTGTTGTATCACTCCGTCACAGGCCCCACCTCATAAGATGAGGAAGTACATTGTTTATGAGAATCGCCTGCTGCAGTTGTTTGAGAGATGTGCAGGTTGCACCAGAACATGCAACACAGAGAAGACCAGCAAGGGGACCCTAACTTGTTATGTAGAGCATTCCTATAATTGGATCAGGGAGGGCACATTATCAGATTGGTGACATTTGTCCTGGTCAAAAGTCATAACAGTTCTGAGTTTTGTCCCAAATCACCTTCATAATCTAGCCTGGTGGAACCAGCATGATGCCTGCGTTAACCATTATTTCACTTCACATATGATGTCAGGTTGATCTACGCTGCTATGCCCATCGATGGGGCTCTGGCAAAGACCTCACCTCCAGCCTCACCTCCAGCCTCACCTCACCTCCAGCCTCACCTCCAGCCTCACCTCCAGCCTCACCTCCAGCCTCACCTCCAGCCTCACCTCCAGTCTCACCTCTAGCCTCACCTCTAGCCTCACCTCCAGCCTCACCTCCAGCCTCACCTCCAGCCTCACCTCACCTCCAGCCTCACCTCCAGCCTCACCTCTAGCCTCACCTCTAGCCTCACCTCCAGCCTCACCTCCAGCCTCACCTCCAGCCTGCTCACCAACGGTTGTTGATGGGGAGAACAGAATTATGTATGTTTAGTCTGACCTGTTCAAACCTCAACATAGTATCTGTTTGTGTGTCAGATATCACCTGTCCCAACTGCCATTGGTAATAAAACAATAGTCGTTTGTGTGTTCACAGATGCATCTATGGAGGCAGGACTTGGAGACTTGCAAGATTATGTAATGGAGCCCTGACCAACAGACGTCTCTGAATGGAGAGAGACCTGGCACTCTGACAGACAGGCTAGATACTGATGTCTCTGAATGGAGAGAGACCTGGCACTCTGACAGACAGGCTAGATACTGATGTCTCTGATACTGATGTCTCTGAATGGAGAGAGACCTGGCACTCTGACAGACAGGCTAGATACTGATGTCTCTGAATGGAGAGAGACCTGGCACTCTGACAGACAGGCTAGATTTTGATGTCTCTGAATGGAGAGACCTGGCACTCTGACAGACAGGCTAGATACTGATGTCTCTGAATGGAGAGAGACCTGGCACTCTGACAGACAGGCTAGATACTGATGTCTCTGAATGGACAGAGACCTGGCACTCTGACAGACAGGCTAGATACTGATGTCTCTGAATGGAGAGAGACCTGGCACTCTGACAGACAGGCTAGATACTGATGTCTCTGAATGGACAGAGACCTGGCACTCTGACAGACAGGCTAGATACTGATGTCTCTGATACTGATGTCTCTGAATGGAGAGAGACCTGGCACCCTGACAGACAGGCTAGATACTGATGTCTCTGAATGGAGAGAGACCTGGCACTCTGACAGACAGGCTAGATACTGATGTCTCTGATACTGATGTCTCTGAATGGACAGAGACCTGGCACTCTGACAGACAGGCTAGATACTGATGTCTCTGATACTGATGTCTCTGAATGGAGAGAGACCTGGCACTCTGACAGACAGGCTAGATACTGATGTCTCTGAATGGAGAGAGACCTGGCACTCTGACAGACAGGCTAGATACTGATGCCTCTGAACGGAGAGAGACCTGGCACTCTGACAGACAGGCTAGATACTGATGTCTCTGAATGGAGAGAGACCTGGCACTCTGACAGACAGGCTAGATACTGATGTCTCTGATACTGATGTCTCTGAATGGAGAGAGACCTGGCACTCTGACAAACAGGCTAGATACTGATGTCTCTGAATGGAGAGAGACCTGGCACTCTGACAGACAGGCTAGATACTGATGTCTCTGATACTGATGTCTCTGAACGGAGAGAGACCTGGCAATCTGACAAACAGGCTAGATACTGATGTCTCTGATACTGATGTCTCTGAATGGACAGAGACCTGGCACTCTGACAGACAGGCTAGATACTGATGTCTCTGAATGGAGAGAGACCTGCCACTCTGACAGACAAGCTAGATACTGATGTCTCTGATACTGATGTCTCTGATACTGATGTCTCTGAATGGACAGAGACCTGACACTCTGACAGACAGGCTAGATACTGATGTCTCTGATACTGATGTCTCTGAATGGACAGAGACCTGGCACTCTGACAGACAAGCTAGATACTGATGTCTCTGAATGGAGAGAGACCTGGCACTCTGACAGACAGGCTAGATACTGATGTCTCTGATACTGATGTCTCTGAATGGACAGAGACCTGGCACTCTGACAGACAGGCTAGATACTGATGTCTCTGAATGGACAGAGACCTGGCACTCTGACAGACAGGCTAGATACTGATGTCTCTGAATGGAGAGAGACCTGGCACTCTGACAGACAGGCTAGATACTGATGTCTCTGAATGGACAGAGACCTGGCACTCTGGCAGACAGAATAGATACTGATGTCTCTGAATGGAGAGAGACCTGGCACTCTGACAGACAGGCTAGATACTGATGTCTCTGATACTGATGTCTCTGAATGGACAGAGACCTGGCACTCTGACAGACAGGCTAGTTACTGATGTCTCTGATACTGATGTCTCTGAATGGACAGAGACCTGACACTCTGACAGACAGGCTAGTTACTGATGTCTCTGAATGGAGAGAGACCTGGCACTCTGACAGACAGGCTAGATACTGATGTCTCTGATACTGATGTCTCTGAATGGAGAGAGACCTGGCACTCTGACAGACAGGCTAGGTACTGATGTCTCTGATACTGATGTCTTTGAATGGAGAGAGACCTGGCACACTGACAGACAGGCTAGGTACTGATGTCTCTGATACTGATGTCTCTGAATGGACAGAGACCTGGCACTCTGACAGACAGGCTAGATACTGATGTCTCTGATACTGATGTCTCTGAATGGAGAGAGACCTGGCACTCTGACAGACAGGCTAGATACTGATGTCTCTGAATGGAGAGAGACCTGGCACTCTGACAGACAGGCTAGATACTGATGTCTCTGAATGGAGAGAGACCTGGCACTCTGACAGACAGGCTAGATACTGATGTCTCTGAATGGAGAGAGACCTGGCACTCTGACAAACAGGCTAGATACTGATGTCTCTGAATGGAGAGAGACCTGGCACTCTGACAGACAGGCTAGATACTGATGTCTCTGATACTGATGTCTCTGAACGGAGAGAGACCTGGCAATCTGACAAACAGGCTAGATACTGATGTCTCTGAATGGAGAGAGACCTGCCACTCTGACAGACAAGCTAGATACTGATGTCTCTGATACTGATGTCTCTGATACTGATGTCTCTGAATGGACAGAGACCTGACACTCTGACAGACAGGCTAGATACTGATGTCTCTGATACTGATGTCTCTGAATGGACAGAGACCTGGCACTCTGACAGACAAGCTAGATACTGATGTCTCTGAATGGAGAGAGACCTGGCACTCTGACAGACAGGCTAGATACTGATGTCTCTGATACTGATGTCTCTGAATGGACAGAGACCTGGCACTCTGACAGACAGGCTAGATACTGATGTCTCTGAATGGACAGAGACCTGGCACTCTGACAGACAGGCTAGATACTGATGTCTCTGAATGGAAAGAGACCTGGCACTCTGACAGACAGGCTAGATACTGATGTCTCTGAATGGACAGAGACCTGGCACTCTGGCAGACAGAATAGATACTGATGTCTCTGAATGGAGAGAGACCTGGCACTCTGACAGACAGGCTAGATACTGATGTCTCTGATACTGATGTCTCTGAATGGACAGAGACCTGGCACTCTGACAGACAGGCTAGTTACTGATGTCTCTGATACTGATGTCTCTGAATGGACAGAGACCTGACACTCTGACAGACAGGCTAGATACTGATGTCTCTGAATGGAGAGAGACCTGGCACTCTGACAGACAGGCTAGATACTGATGTCTCTGATACTGATGTCTCTGAATGGAGAGAGACCTGGCACTCTGACAGACAGGCTAGGTACTGATGTCTCTGATACTGATGTCTTTGAATGGAGAGAGACCTGGCACACTGACAGACAGGCTAGGTACTGATGTCTCTGATACTGATGTCTCTGAATGGACAGAGACCTGGCACTCTGACAGACAGGCTAGATACTGATGTCTCTGAATGGAGAGAGACCTGGCACTCTGACAGACAGGCTAGATACTGATGTCTCTGAATGGAGAGAGACCTGGCACTCTGACAGACAGGCTAGATACTGATGTCTCTGAATGGAGAGAGACCTGGCACTCTGACAGACAGGCTAGATACTGATGTCTCTGATACTGATGTCTCTGAATGGACAGAGACCTGGCACTCTGACAGACAGGCTAGATACTGATGTCTCTGATACTGAATTCTCTGAATGGACAGAGACCTGACACTCTGACAGACAGGCTAGTTACTGATGTCTCTGATACTGATGTCTCTGAATGGACAGAGACCTGACACTCTGACAGACAGGCTAGTTACTGATGTCTCTGATACTGATGTCTCTGAATGGAGAGAGACCTGACACTCTGACAGACAGGCTAGATACTGATGTCTCTGATACTGATGTCTCTGAATGGAGAGAGACCTGACACTCTGACAGACAGGCTAGATACTGATGTCTCTGATACTGATGTCTCTGAATGGAGAGAGACCTGGCACTCTGACAGACAGGCTAGATACTGATGTCTCTGAATGGAGAGAGACCTGGCACTCTGACAGACAGGCTAGATACTGATGTCTCTGAATGGACAGAGACCTGACACTCTGACAGACAGGCTAGATACTGATGTCTCTGAATGGACAGAGACCTGGCACTCTGACAGACAGGCTAGGTACTGATGTCTCTGAATGGACAGAGACCTGGCACTCTGACAGACAGGCTAGATACTGATGTCTTTGAATGGAGACAGAGACCTGACACTCTGACAGACAGGCTAGATACTGATGTCTCTGGTACTGATGTCTCTGATACTGATGTCTCTGAATGGAGACAGAGACCTGGCACTCAACACATCCACGATGTGGAACTGAAGGTGATTCCTAATAATACAGTCCAGTAACAGCAACACCCTTTTCATTCCTTGTGTTGCTGATCAACTCTGCCTATTTATACAGATGGAGAGGACTTGTGCCTTTGCCAGATGCCTCGGCAGTTTGATGGGGAGACTGTAATGGGGTAGGTCAAATCAAATCAAATCGTAATGGTCACAGACACGTGTTTTTAACAGATGTTATTGCTTTTCTAGCTCTGACAGTGCAGTAATATCTAACAAGTAATATCTAACAAGTAATGTCTAACAAGTAATATCTAACAAGTAATGTCTAACAAGTAATATCTAACAAGTAATATCTAACAAGTAATATCTAACAAGTAATATCTAACAAGTAATATCTAACAAGTAATATCTAACAAATTACACCAGATATACCAAATACACACAATCTAAGTAGGAATGATTAAGACTATATACAGTTGAAGTCGTAAATTTACATACACCTTAGCCAAATACATTTAAACTAAGTTTTTCACAATTCCTGACATTTAATCCAAGTAAAAATACCCTGTTTTAGGTCAGTTAGAATCACCACTTTATTTTTAGAATGTGAAATGTCAGAATAATAATAGAGAGAATGATTTATTTCAGCTTTTATTTCTTTCATCACATTCCCAGTGGGTCAGAAGTTTACATACACTCAATTAGTACTTGGTAGCATTGCCTTTAAATTGTTTAACTTGGGTCAAACGTTTCGGGTAGCCTTCCACAAGCTTCCCGCAATAAGTTGGGTGAATTTTGGCCCATTCCTCCTGACAGAGCTGATGTAACTGAGTCAGGTTTGTAGGCCTCCTTGCTCGCACACACTTTTTCAGTTCTGCCCACAAATTGTCTATAGGATTGAGGTCAGTGCTTTGTGATGGCCACTCCGATACCTTGACTTTGCTGTCCTTAAGCCATTTTGCCACAACTTTGGAAGTATGCTTGGGGTCATTGTCCATTTGGAAGACCCATTTGCGACCAAGCTTTAACTTCCTGACTGATGTCTTGAGATGTTGCTTCAATATATCCACATAATTGTCCTCCCTTATGATGCCATCTATTTTGTGAAATGCACCAGTCCCTTCTGCAGCAAAGCACCCCCATAACATGATGCTGCCACCCCCGTGCTTCACGGTTGGGATGGTGTTCTTTGGCTTGCAAAGACTCCCCCTTTTTCCTCCAAAGATAACAATTGTCATTATGGCCAAACAGTTCTATTTTTGTTTCATCAGACCAGAGGATATACAGTGGGCCAAAAGAGTATTTAGTCAGCCACCAATTGTGCAAGTTCTCCCACTTAAAAAGATGAGAGAGGCCTGTAATTATCATCATAGGTACACTTCAACTATGACAGACAAAATGAGAAAAAAAATCCAGAAAATCACATTGTAGGATTTTTTATGAATTTATTTGCAAATTATGGTGGAAAATAAGTATTTGGTCAATAACAAAAGTTTATCTCAATACTTTGTTATATACCCTTTGTTGGCAATGACAGAGGTCAAACGTTTTCTGTAAGTCTTCACAAGGTTTTCACACACTGTTGCTGGTATTTTGGCCCATTCCTCCATGCAGATCTCCTCAAGAGCAGTGATGTTTTGGGGCTGTTGCTGGGCAACACAGACTTTCAACTCCCTCCAAAGATTTTCTATGGGGTTGAGATCTGGAGACTGGCTAGGCCACTCCAGGACCTTGAAATGCTTCTTACGAAGCCACTCCTTCGTTGCCCGGGCGGTGTGTTTGGGATCATTGTCATGCTGAAAGACCCAGCCACGTTTCATCTTCAATGCCCTTGCTGATGGAAGGAGGTTTTCACTCAAAATCTCACGATACATGGCCCCATTCATTTTTTCCTTTACACGGATCAGTCGTCCTGGTCCCTTTGCAGAAAAACGGCCCCAAAGCATGATGTTTCCACCCCCATGCTTCATAGTAGGTATGGTGTTCTTTGGATGCAACTCAGCATTCTTTGTCCTCCAAACACGACGAGTTGAGTTTTTACCAAAATATAACCATATGACATATGACATTCTCCCAATCTTCTTCTGGATCATCCAAATGCTCTCTAGCAAACTTCAGACAGGCCTGGACATGTACTGGCTTAAGCAGGGGGACACGTCTGGCACTACAGGATTTGAGTCCCTGGCGGCGTAGTGTGTTACTGATGGTAGGCTTTGTTACTTTGGTCCCAGCTCTCTGCAGGTCATTCACTAGGTCCCCCCGTGTGGTTCTGGGATTTTTGCTCACCGTTCTTGTGATCATTTTGACCCCACGGGGTGAGATCTTGCGAGATCTTGCGTGGAGCCCCAGATCGAGGGAGATTATCAGTGGTCTTGTATGTCTTCCATTTCCTAATAATTGCTCCCACAGTTGATTTCTTCAAACCAAGCTGCTTACCTATTGCAGATTCAGTCTTCCCAGCCTGGTGCAGGTCTACAATTTTGTTTCTGGTGTCCTTTGACAGCTCTTTGGTCTTGGCCATAGTGGAGTTTGGAGTGTGACTGTTTGAGGTTGTGGACAGGTGTCTTTTATACTGATAACAAGTTCAAACAGGTGCCATTAATACAGGTAACAAGTGGAGGACAGAGGAGCCTCTTAAAGAAGAAGTTACAGGTCTGTGAGAGCCAGAAATCTTGCTTGTTTGTAGGTGACCAAATACTTATTTTCCACCATAATTTGCAAATAAATTCATTAAAAATCCTACAATGTGATTTTCAGATTTTTTTTCTCCAAATTTTGTCTGTCATAGTTGAAGTGTACCTATGATGAAAATAACAGGCCTCTCTCATCTTTTTAAGTGGGAGAACTTGCACAATTGGTGGCTGACTAAATACTATTTTTCCCCACTGTATATCCAAAAAGTACGATCTTTGTCCCCATGTGCAGTTGCAAACAGTAGTTGGGCTTTTTTATGGCGGTTTTGGAGCAGTGGCTTCTTCCTTGCTGAGCGGCCTTTCAGGTTATGTCGATATAGGACTCGTTTTACTGTGGATATAAATACTTTTGTACCTGTTTCCTCCAGCATCTTCACAAGGTCCTTTGTTGTTGTTCTGGGATCGATTTGCATTTTTCGCACCAAAGTACGTTCATCTCTAGGAGACAGAATGCGTCTCCTTCCTGAGCGGTATGACGGCTGCGTGGTCCCATGGTGTTTATACATGCGCCCTATTGTTTATACAGATAAACGTGGTACCTTCAGACGTTTGGAAATTGCTCCCAAAGATGAACCTGATTTGAGGTCTACCATTTTTTTCTGAGGTCTTGGCTGATTTCTTTGGATTTTCCCATGATGTCAAGCAGAGACACTGAGTTTGAAGGTAGGCCTTGAATACATCCACAGGTACACCTCCTATTGAGGTTCTGGGACTTTTTTTCCCCCAAGATGGCGTAGCAGTGTAGACGTCTTTGTCCTGTCGTGTCCCGTGTCCCTTGTATATATCTTTTTACATCTTTTTCTTCGCATATCTTTAAAAAAACATTTTCTTAAACCTCAACTTCTACTCTCCTGCAACCCGCCTCACCCAATGTGGCGGGGATCTGCTTTTTTCTAAAGTATTTCCATTTACTTCTGATCTGGAATCCATCAACTGAAGATAGCCAGCTAACTACCTACCAGCTATCAGTTAGCAAACCATTGCTAGCGGTCATCAGCTAACCTTTAGCTCGGAAAGCTCTCGCTAGTTCGAACAACGTGACTAAAACCAGAGCATAACGGACCTATTTCTCTCCATATCCCCGGATTCCTACCGCAAACTCTGAACATTTTCATCTGGATCTTCGCAACTAGCTAACCACAATCCCGGGTGACCACTCCTGGCTAGCGTTTCCATCCCGGAGCAAGCACCAATTAGCCTGAAGCTAGCCCGGCTAGGGCTCCTGTGCTACCACTGAAGCCCACTCCTGGGCTACAATATCCGGACCCCTTTACTGCCGGTACGGAGCACGGAACCCCGCCGATCCTCTACGACTGGAATACCGACATAATCTGCCCGAGGACTCCAACAGGCCCCTCAGGCGTGACGCCCGCTGAAGGCCCATTCTGCTAACCTACTAGGCCTGCTAGCTACCTAGAGCTACCTGGAACCCTACTAATTCCACGACTGGTCTATCGACGTCACCGCACGAAGAGGCAAAAACAGACCTCCCCCCCATCGCGACGTCCCCCAAAGGCTAACTTGCTAGCCCCGGTCTGCTAACTGCTAGCTTGCCTGCCCCGGTCTGCTAACTGCTAGCTTATCTTGCAGCTAGCGCAGCCAGGAAGCTAGCACCAGTTAGCAAACACAATTCTACAATTCACAACCTCTTTTTCGCCATCGCCATCCGGCTTGGATTCTCTGTCGACACGACCACGTCTGGTCTGCAGACGAATACCCCATCCGCTGTGCCCTCAACCGGCCTCCGTCTGAGCAGACCCCCTCCGTCTGAGCAGACCACCCCCCGGGCTACTAACTTTAAACGCGTGCTAGCTTAGTGGAGGCCTCACTGCTCCATCTACGGCTGCCCCCTGGACACTATGATCACTTGGCTACATAGCTGATGCCTGCTTGACTGTCCATTAATTCACGGTACTCCATTCTGTTTATTTGTGTTTTATCTGTCGGCTCTGTGCTTTAACTCAGGATCTGTGTGTAGTTAATCCGACCCTCTCTGCCTAGTCGTCGCCATTTTTACCTTCTGTTGCTGTGTTAGCTGACTAGCTGCTGTTATCTCACCTGTTGTTTTAGCTAGCTCTCCCAATCAAGACCTGCAATCACTTTATGCCTTATTGTATGTCTCTCTCAAATATCAATATGCCTTGCATACTGTTGTTCAGGCTAGTTATCATTGTTTTGGTTTGCAATGGACCCCGTAGTTCCACTCTCCGTACCTCTGATACCTCCTTTGTCCCACCCCCCACACATGCGGTGACCTCACCCATTGAGACCAGCATGTCCAGAGATACAACCTCTCTTATCATCACCCAGTGCCTGGGCTTGCCTCCGCTGTACCCGTGCCCCACCATACCCTGGTCTGCACATTATGCCCAGAATCTATTCTACCACGCCCATAAATCTGCTCCTTTTATTCCTTGTCCCCAACGCTCTAGGCGACCAGTTTTGATAGCCTTTAGCCGCACCCTCATCCTACTACTCCTCTGTTCCTCGGGTGATGTGGAGGTAAACCCAGGCCCTGCATGTCCCCAGTCACCCTCATTTGTTGACTTCTGTGATCGAAAAAGCCTTGGCCTCATGCATGTCAACATCAGAAGCCTCCTCCCTAAGTTTGCCTTACTCACCGCTTTAGCACACTCTGCCAACCCTGATGTCCTTGCCGTGTCCGAATCCTGGCTTAGGAAGGCCACCAAAAACTCTGAGATTTCCATACCCAACTATAACACTTTCCGTCAAGATAGAACTGCCAAAGGGGGAGGAGTTGCAATCTACTGCAGAGATAGCCTGCAAAGTTCTGTCATACTTTCCAGGTCTATGCCCAAACAGTTCGAACTTCTAATTTTAAAAATTAATCTCTCCAGAAACAGTCTCTCACTGTTCTAATTTTAAAAATTAATCTCTCCAGAAATAAGTCTCTCACTGCTACCGACCCCCCTCAGCTCCCAGCTGTGCCCTGGACACCATCTGTGAATTGATCGCTCTCCATCTAGCTTCAGAGTTTGTCCTGTTAGGTGACCTAAACTGGGATATGCTTAACACCCCGGCAGTCCTACAATCTAAGCTTGATGCCCTCAATCTCACACAAATCATCAAGGAACCCACCAGGTACAACCCTAAATCTGTAAACATGGGCACCCTAATAGACATTATCCTGACCAACTTGCCCTCCAAATACACCTCTGCTGTCTTCAATCAAGATCTCAGCGATCACTGCCTCATTGCCTGTATCCGCCACGGGTCCGCGGTCAAACGACCACCCCTCATCACTGTCAAACGCTCCCTAAAACACTTCTGCGAGCAGGCCTTTCTAATCGACCTGGCCCGGGCACCCTGGAAGGATATTGACCTCATCCCGTCAGTTGAGGATGCCTGGTCATTCTTTAAAAGTTACTTCCTCACCATATTAGACAAGCATGCTCCGTTCAAAAAATGCAGAACCAAGAACAGATATAGCCCTTGGTTCACTCCAGACCTGACTGCCCTCGACCAGCACAAAAACATCCTGTGGCGAAATGCAATAGCATCGAAGAGCCCCCGCGATATGCAACTGTTCAGAGAAGTCAGGAACCAATACAGTCAGTCAGGAAAGCAAATGCCAGCTTTTTCAAGCAGAAATTTGCATCCTGTAGCTCTAACTCCAAAAAGTTCTGGGATACTGTAAAGTCCATGGAAAACAAGAGCACCTCCTCCCAGCTGCCCACTGCACTGAGGCTAGGTAACACGGTCACCACTGATAAGTCCGTGATAATCGAAAACTTCAACAAACATTTCTCAATGGCTGGCCATGCCTTCCTCCTGGCGACTCCAACCTTGGCCAACAGCCCCCCACCCCCCCCCGCTGCTACTCGCCCAAGCCTCCCCAGCTTCTCCTTTACCCATATCCAGATAGCAGATGTTCTGAAAGAGCTGGAAAACCTGGACCCATACAAATCAGCTGGGCTTGACAATCTGGACCCCCTATTTCTGAAACTGTCCGCCGCCATTGTCGCACCCCCTATTACCAGCCTGTTCAACCTCTCCTTCGTATCATCTGAGATCCCCAAGGATTGGAAAGCTGCTGCGGTCATCCCCCTCTTCAAAGGGGGAGACACCCTGGACCCAAACTGTTACAGACCTATATCCATCCTGCCCTGCCTAGCTAAGGTCTTCGAAAGCCAAGTCAACAAACAGATCACTGACCATCTCGAATCCCACCGTACCTTCTCCGCTGTGCAATCCGGTTTCCGAGCCGGTCACTGGTGCACCTCAGCCACGCTCAAGGTACTAAACGATATCATAACCGCCATCGATAAAAGACATTACTGTGCAGCCGTCTTCATCGACCTGGCCAAGGCTTTCGACTCTGTCAATCACCATATTCTTATCGGCAGACTCAATAGCCTCGGTTTTTCTAATGACTGCCTTGCCTGGTTCACCAACTACTTTGCAGACAGAGTTCAGTGTGTCAAATCGGAGGGCATGTTGTCCGGTCCTCTGGCAGTCTCTATGGGGGTACCACAGGGTTCAATTCTCGGGCCGACTCTTTTCTCTGTATACATCAATGATGTTGCTCTTGCTGCGGGCGATTCCCTGATCCACCTCTACGCAGACGACACCATTCTGTATACTTCCGGCCCTTCCCTGGACACTGTGCTATCTAACCTCCAAACGAGCTTCAATGCCATACAACACTCCTTCCGTGGCCTCCAACTGCTCTTAAACGCTAGTAAAACCAAATGCATGCTTTTCAACCGTTCGCTGCCTGCACCTGCACGCCCGACTAGCATCACCACCCTGGACGGTTCCGACCTAGAATATGTGGACATCTATAAGTACCTAGGTGTCTGGCTAGACTGCAAACTCTCCTTCCAGACTCATATCAAACATCTCCAATCCAAAATCAAATCTAGAGTCGGCTTTCTATTCCGCAACAAAGCCTCCTTCACTCACGCCGCCAAACTTACCCTAGTAAAACTGACTATCCTACCGATCCTCGACTTCGGCAATGTCATCTACAAAATAGCTTCCAATACTCTACTCAGCAAACTGGATGCAGTTTATCACAGTGCCATCCGTTTTGTTACTAAAGCACCTTATACGACCCACCACTGCGACCTGTATGCCCTAGTCGGCTGGCCCTCGCTACATGTTCGTCGTCAGACCCACTGGCTCCAGGTCATCTACAAGGCTATGCTAGGTAAAGTGCCGCCTTATCTCAGTTCACTGGTCACGATGGCTACACCCACCCGTAGCACGCGCTCCAGCAGGTGTATCTCACTGATCATCCCTAAAGCCAAAACCTCATTTGGACGCCTTTCCTTCCAGTTCTCTGCTGCCTGCGACTGGAACGAATTGCAAAAATCTCTGAAGTTGAAGACTTTTATCTCCCTCAACAACTTTAAAAATCTGCTATCCGAGCAGCTAACCGATCGCTGCAGCTGTACATAGTCCATCTGTAAACTACCCACCCAATTTACCTACCTCACCCCATACTGCTTTTATTTATTTACTTTTCTGCTCTTTTGCACACCAGTATCTCTTCTTGCACATGATCATCTGATGATTTATCACTCCAGTGTTAATCTGCTAAATTGTAATTATTCGATTTATTGCCTACCTCATGCCTTTTGCACACATTGTATATAGATTCTATTTTTTCTACCATGTTATTGACTTGTTTATTGTTTACTCCATATGTAACTCTGTGTTGTTGTCTGTTCACACTGCTATGCTTTATCTTGGCCAGGTCGCAGTTGCAAATGAGAACTTGTTCTCAACTAGCCTACCTGGTTAAATAAAGGTGAAAAAAAATATATATTTTTTTTGACTTGAATGAAGTCAATTAGCCTATCAGAAGCTTCTAAATTCATGACATAATTTTCTGGAATTTTCCAAGCTGTTTAAAGGCACAGTCAACTTAGTGTATGTAAACTTCTGACCCACTGAAGTTGTGATACAGTGAATTATAAGTTAAATCATCTGTCTGCAAACAATTTTTGGAAAAATGACTTGTGTCCTGCACAAAGTAGATGTCCTAACCGATTTGCCAAAACTATAGTTTGTTAACAAGAAATTTGTGGAGTGGTTGAAAACGAGTTTTAATGACTCCAACCTAAGTGTATGTAAACTTCTGACTTCAACTGTATGTTGTTCAGATTTTACTAATGGACGAGCGATGTCACAGCGGAACGGACTAAGATACCGTAGAATAGTATAGAATACAGTATATACATATGAGATGAGTAATGCCAAAAATGTAAACATTATTAAGTGAATGAGAAGAAGAATAGTAGAATAGTAGAATAGTTTAGAAAACAGTAGTGTGTTAAAGGTTTGACGTCATTTCCGGTCACAACTTGTAGACTTGTTTACGTGTTGCTGTGCGCTTTGTTGCTAACTTTACTTTGCTACCTGACAACTTTATGGTTTTTACTTTAAAAAAAAAACATTTATAAATGCATGGGAGGCTCACATAGAGCCATGGCAACATGGAACTATATTCCACATCAAGTAATTGATGCAAGCAGTAAAAATACACCTTCTGGAACAGCAAGGACTGTGAAGAGTCACACAAACACACATAACATCAGCCCCATACACACTATACACACTATACACACGATACACCATAACATACACGTTACACACACTATACACTACATACAAATAACATACACACTATACACATAACATTATACACGTTATACACACCCATAACATACACTATGCGTACACACTATACGGGGTTGGCAGGATAGTCTAGTGCTTAGAGCGTTGGACTAGTAACCGAAAGGTTGCAAGTTCAAATCCCCGAGCTGACAAGGTATAAATCTGTCGTTCTGCCCCTGAACAAGGCAGTTAACACACTGTTCCTAGGCCGTCATTGAAAATAAGAATTTGTTCTTAACTGACTTGCCTAGTTAAATAAAGGTTAAAAAAAAAAAAAAAAAAAAGGTTGCAAGATCGAATCCCTGAGCTGACAAGGTAAAAATATGTCTTTCTGCCCCTGAACAAGGCAGTTAACCCACTGTTCCCTGGGAGGCTGTCATTGAAAATAACAATTTGTTCTTAGAACTTCTTAAGGCTAGGGACAACTTCCAGTGAAACTGGAGGGCGCGCAATTCAAATAAATAATCATAAATATTATGGATATTAAACATTTAGGTACATACAAGTGTCTTATATCGGTTAAAAGCTTAAAGTCTTGTTAATCTAACTGCACTGTCCGATTTACAGTAGCTCTTACAGCGAAAGCATGCCATGCCATTGTTTGAGGACGGCGCCCCACATCAACATATTTTTCCCCCGGCACAGGTTTCAGACATTCACAAATAACGATTAAATATTCACTTACTTTTTGAAAATCTTTCCTCTGATTTGTCATCCAAAGTGTCCCAGATATGACATGCAGTGTCGTTTTGTTAAATAAAATGCTTATTTATATCCCAAAAAGTCCGTTTAGTTGGCGCCATTGATTTCACTAATCCACTCGTTTAACAGCCAAGATAGGAATCCGAAAATCGACCCCTAAACTTTGTTTCAACAAGTCAAACTACGTTTCTATTCAAGCCTTAGATATCCTAAAATGTAATTAAACTATAATATTTCATACTAAAAGAAGTATGTGCAATAGGAAAACGATAATAGCAGGTGCGTCTCCTCTTCATACACGAATTTCCAAGTCTGGGTCCCTGTGGTAAAACTCATATTTCTTCCTTGTTTTGGAAGAAACAAGCCTGAAACCTTGAACAAAGACTACTGACACCCAGTGGAAGCCATAGGAATTGAATACTGGGAGCTAGATTTAATTATTTTCCTGTATGCTCCATTGGAAGAGCATGGGCTCTCAATTATTTTTTTATTCTGGTTGGTTTTTCTTTGTATTTTCTCCTACCATATCTATTGTGTTATTCTCCTACATTATATTAACATTTATACAAACTTCAAAGTGTTTTCTTTCCAATGGTACCAATTATATGCATATCCTGGCTTCAGGGCCTGAGCAACAGGCATTTTCCTTTGGGCAAGTCAGTCAGGCGGAAATTGAGAAAAAGGACCCTAGCCATAAGTTTTCTAGTTAAATAAAGGTAAAAAAAAAAAAGTAAAACACACTATTCACACGTACACCTGGATAGTGGGCTGTAGTAGAGTAGTGGCCTGAGGACTTAATGTATTGTGAAATCTGTAGTAAAATGTATGTTCATGGTAAAAAGTGTATTATAATGTATATTACTGCCTTCATTTTTGATGGACCCCAGGAAGAGTAGCTGCTGCATAAACAGGAACTAATGGGGATCCATAATAAACCCCAGGAAGAGTAGCCGCTGCCTTGACAGGAACTAATGGGGATCCATAACAAACCCCAGGAAGAGTAGCTGCTGCCTTGGCAGGAACTAATGGGGATCCATAACAAACCCCAGGAAGAGTAGCTGCTGCCTTGGCAGAAACTAATGGGGATCCATAATAAACCCCAGGAAGAGTAGCTGCTGCATAAACAGGAACTAATGGGGATCCATAATAAACCCCAGGAAGAGTAGCTGCTGCCTTGGCAGGAACTAATGGGGATCCATAATAAACCCCAGGAAGAGTAGCTGCTGCATAAACAGGAACTAATGGGGATCCATAATAAACCCCAGGAAGAGTAGCTGCTGCCTTGGCAGGAACTAATGGTGATCCATAATAAACCCCAGGAAGAGTAGCTGCTGCCTTGACAGGAACTAATGGGGATCCATAATAAACATTTACATTTACATTTTAGTCATTTAGCAGACGCTCTTATCCAGAGCGACTTACAGTAGAGTGCATACATTTTATTACATTTTACATACTGAGACAAGGATATCCCTACCGGCCAAACCCTCCCCAACCCGGTTGCGGCCGGCTGCGACAGAGCCTGGGCGCGAACCCAGCCCAGCCTGGGCGCGAACCCAGAGACTCTGGTGGCGCAGCTAGCACTGCGATGCAGTGCCCTAGACCACTGCGCCACCCGGGAGACCATAAACCCCAGGAAGAGTAGCTGCTGCCTTGGCAGGAACTAATGGGGATCCATAACAAACCCCAGGAAGAGTAGCTGCTGCCTTGACAGGAACTAATGGGGATCCATAATAAACCCCAGGAAGAGTAGCTGCTGCCTTGGCAGGAACTAATGGGGATCCATAATAAACCCCAGGAAGAGTAGCTGCTGCCTTGGCAGGAACTAATGGGGATCCATAATAAACCCCAGGAAGAGTAGCTGCTGCCTTGGCAGGAACTAATGGAGATCCATAATAAACCACAGGAAGAGTAGCTGCTGCCTTGGCAGGAACTAATGGAGATCCATAATAAACCACAGGAGGAGTAGCTGCTGCCTTGGCAGGAACTAATGGGGATCCATAATAAACCACAGGAAGAGTAGCCGCTGCCTTGGCAGGAACTAATGGGGATCCATAATAAACCCCAGGAAGAGTAGCCGCTGCCTTGGCAGGAACTAATGGGGATCCATAATAAACCCCAGGAAGAGTAGCTGCTGCCTTGGCAGGAACTAATGGGGATCCATAATAAACCCCACGAAGAGTAGTTGCTGCCTTGGCAGGAACTAATGGGGATCCATAATAAACCCCAGGAAGAGTAGCTGCTGCCTTGGCAGGAACTAATGGGGATCCATAATAAACCCCAGGAAGAGTAGCTGCTGCCTTGACAGGAACTAATGGGGATCCATAATAAACCCCAGGAAGAGTAGCTGCTGCCTTTGCAGGAACTAATGGGGATCCATAATAAACCCCAGGAAGAGTAGCTGCTGCCTTGACAGGAACTAATGGGGATTCATAATAAATACAAATACATCTGCCTGATAGATTAAGATCAAATATGACTTTTGGTTCAAATGTGTTACCTTTAAGTAGTTTTTTCTCAACTCTGTAAAACATAAACTCAGTCAGGTTCGTCACTCCTTCTGAGTGCTGAATGATCTGATAGAATGATCTGATAGAACGATCTGATAGAACGATCTGATAGAATGGCTTCGTTTTATTTGGGGATTTTCAAATGATTCACTTTCTATATATACAAATGTTTGGATGAGACTTTTATTTTTAGAGGCAAAAATATGTCTGTTTTGAGTGTCTGTTATCAACCTCGTCTGTGGCTTGTTACTCTGTCGATATTTTCTTGCCATTATTCTGAAAAAATATAGCTGTATCTGGTGGTCTCTATAGTCCCTATAGCTGTATCTGGTGGTCCCTATAGTCCCTATATCTGTATCTGGTGGTCCCTATAGTCCCTATAGCTGTATCTGGTGGTCCCTATAGTCCCTATAGCTGTATCTGGTGGTCCCTATAGCTGTATCTGGTGGTCCCTATAGTCCCTATAGCTGTAACTGGTGGTCCCTATATCTGTATCTGGTGGTCCCTATAGCTGTATCTGGTGGTCCCTATAGTCCCTATAGCTGTATCTGGTGGTCTCTATAGCTGTATCTGGTGGTCCCTATAGCTGTATCTGGTGGTCCCTATAGTCCCTATAGCTGTATCTGGTGGTCCCTATAGTCCCTATAGCTGTATCTGGTGGTCCCTATAGTCCCTATAGCTGTATCTGGTGGTCCGTATAGCTGTATCTACTGGTCCCTATAGTCCCTATAGCTGTATCTGGTGGTCCCTATATCTGTATCTGGTGGTCCCTATAGTCCCTATAGCTGTATCTGGTGGTCCCTATAGCTGTATCTGGTGGTCCCTATAGCTGTATCTGGTGGTCCCTTTAGTCCCTATAGCTGTATCTGGTGGTCCCTATAGCTGTATCTGGTGATCCCTGTAGTCCCTATAGCTGTAACTGGTGGTCCCTATAGTCCCTATAGCTGTATCTGGTGGTCCCTATAGCTGTATCTGGTGGTCCCTATAGTCCCTATAGCTGTATCTGGTGGTCCCTATAGCTGTATCTGGTGGTCCCTATAGCTGTATCTAGTGGTCCCTATATCTGTATCTGGTGGTCCCTATATCTGTATCTGGTGGTCCCTATATCTGTATCTGGTGGTCCCTATAGTCCCTATAGCTGTATCTGGTGGTCCCTATAGTCCCTATAGCTGTATCTGGTGGTCCCTATAGCTGTATCTGGTGGTCCCTATAGCTGTATCTGGTGGTCTCTATAGCTGTATCTGGTGGTCTCTATAGTCCCTATAGCTGTATCTGGTGGTCCCTATAGCTGTATCTGGTGGTCCCTATAGCTGTATCTGGTGGTCTCTATAGTCCCTATAGCTGTATCTGGTGGTCCCTATAGTCCCTATAGCTGTATCTGGTGGTCCCTATAGTCCCTATAGCTGTATCTGGTGGTCTCTATAGTCCCTATATCTGTATCTGGTGGTCCCTATAGTCCCTATAGCTGTATCTGGTGGTCCCTATAGCTGTATCTGGCGGTCCCTAAAGTCCCTATATCTCTATCTGGTGGTCCCTATAGTCCCTATAGCTGTATCTGGTGGTCCCTATAGCTGTATCTGGTGGTCCCTATATCTGTATCTGGTGGTCCCTATAGTCCCTATAGCTGTATCTGGTGGTCCCTATAGCTGTATCTGGTGGTCCCTATAGCTGTATCTGGTGGTCCCTATAGTCCCTATAGCTGTATCTGGTGGTCCCTATAGTCCCTATAGCTGTATCTGGTGGTCCCTATAGCTGTATCTGGTGGTCCCTATAGTCCCTATAGCTGTATCTGGTGGTCCCTATAGCTGTATCTGGTGGTCCCTGTAGTCCCTATAGCTGTATATGGTGATCCCTATAGTCCCTATAGCTGTATCTGGTGGTCCCTATAGTCCCTATAGCTGTATCTGGTGGTCCCTATAGCTGTATCTGGTGGTCCCTATAGCTGTATCTGGTGGTCCCTATAGCTGTAACTGGTGGTCCCTATAGCTGTATCTGGTGTTCCCTATAGTCCCTATAGCTGTATCTGGCGGTCCCTATAGCTGTATCTGGTGGTCTCTATAGTCCATATAGCTGTATCTGGTGGTCTCTATAGTCCCTATAGCTGTATCTGGTGGTCCCTATATCTGTATCTGGTGGTCTATATAGTCCCTATAGCTGTATCTGGTGGTCCCTATAGTCCATATAGCTGTATCTGGTGGTTCCTATAGCTGTATCTGGTGGTCCCTATATCTGTATCTGGTGGTCCCTATATCTGTATCTGGTGGTCTCTATAGTCCCTATAGCTGTATCTAGTGGTCCCTATAGTCCCTATAGCTGTATCTGGTGGTCCCTATAGCTGTATCAGGTGGTCCCTATAGCTGTATCTGGTGGTCCCTATAGTCCCTATAGCTGTTTCTGGTGGTCCCTATAGTCCCTATAGCTGTATCTGGTGGTCTCTATAGTCCCTATAGCTGTATCTGGTGGTCCCTATTGTCCCTATAGCTGTATCTGGTGGTCCCTATAGCTGTATCTGTTGGTCCCTATAGTCCCTATAGCTGTATCTGGTGGTCCCTATATCTGTATCTGGTGGTCCCTATAGCTGTATCTGGTTGTCCCTATAGTCCCTATATCTGTATCTGGTGGTCCCTATAGCTGTATCTGGTGGTCCCTATAGTCCCTATAGCTGTATCTGGTGGTCCCTATAGCTGTATCTGGTGGTCTCTATAGTCCCTATAGCTGTATCTGGTGGTCTCTATAGTCCCTATAGCTGTATCTGGTGGTCCCTATAGCTGTATCTGGTGGTCTCTATAGTCCCTATAGCTGTATCAGGTGGTCCCTATAGTTGTATCTGGGTGTCTCTATATTCCCTATAGCTGTATCTGGTGGTCCCTATAGCTGTATCTGGTGGTCTCTATAGTCCCTATAGCTGTATCTGGTGGTCCCTACAGTCCCTATAGCTGTATCTGGTGGTCTCTATAGTCCCTATAGCTGTATCTGGTGGTCCCTATAGTCCCTATAGCTGTATCTGGTGGTCCGTATAGCTGTATCTGGTGGTCCCTATAGTCCCTATAGCTGTAACTGGTGGTCCCTATAGCTGTATCTGGTGGTCCCTATAGCTGTATCAGGTGGTCCCTATAGCTGTATCTGGTGGTCTCTATAGTCCCTATAGCTGTATCTGGTGGTCCCTATAGCTGTATCTGGTGGTCCCTATAGTCCCTATAGCTGTATCTGGTGGTCCCTATAGTCCCTATAGCTGTATCTGGTGGTCCCTATAGCTGTATCTGGTGGTCCCTATAGTCCCTATAGCTGTAACTGGTGGTCCCTATATCTGTATCTGGTGGTCCCTATAGCTGTATCTGGTGGTCCCTATAGTCCCTATAGCTGTATCTGGTGGTCTCTATAGCTGTATCTGGTGGTCCCTATAGCTGTATCTGGTGGTCCCTATAGTCCCTATAGCTGTATCTGGTGGTCCCTATAGTCCCTATAGCTGTATCTGGTGGTCCCTATAGTCCCTATAGCTGTATCTGGTGGTCCGTATAGCTGTATCTACTGGTCCCTATAGTCCCTATAGCTGTATCTGGTGGTCCCTATATCTGTATCTGGTGGTCCCTATAGTCCCTATAGCTGTATCTGGTGGTCCCTATAGCTGTATCTGGTGGTCCCTATAGCTGTATCTGGTGGTCCCTTTAGTCCCTATAGCTGTATCTGGTGGTCCCTATAGCTGTATCTGGTGATCCCTGTAGTCCCTATAGCTGTAACTGGTGGTCCCTATAGTCCCTATAGCTGTATCTGGTGGTCCCTATAGCTGTATCTGGTGGTCCCTATAGTCCCTATAGCTGTATCTGGTGGTCCCTATAGCTGTATCTGGTGGTCCCTATAGCTGTATCTAGTGGTCCCTATATCTGTATCTGGTGGTCCCTATATCTGTATCTGGTGGTCCCTATATCTGTATCTGGTGGTCCCTATAGTCCCTATAGCTGTATCTGGTGGTCCCTATAGTCCCTATAGCTGTATCTGGTGGTCCCTATAGCTGTATCTGGTGGTCCCTATAGCTGTATCTGGTGGTCTCTATAGCTGTATCTGGTGGTCTCTATAGTCCCTATAGCTGTATCTGGTGGTCCCTATAGCTGTATCTGGTGGTCCCTATAGCTGTATCTGGTGGTCTCTATAGTCCCTATAGCTGTATCTGGTGGTCCCTATAGTCCCTATAGCTGTATCTGGTGGTCCCTATAGTCCCTATAGCTGTATCTGGTGGTCTCTATAGTCCCTATATCTGTATCTGGTGGTCCCTATAGTCCCTATAGCTGTATCTGGTGGTCCCTATAGCTGTATCTGGCGGTCCCTAAAGTCCCTATATCTCTATCTGGTGGTCCCTATAGTCCCTATAGCTGTATCTGGTGGTCCCTATAGCTGTATCTGGTGGTCCCTATATCTGTATCTGGTGGTCCCTATAGTCCCTATAGCTGTATCTGGTGGTCCCTATAGCTGTATCTGGTGGTCCCTATAGCTGTATCTGGTGGTCCCTATAGTCCCTATAGCTGTATCTGGTGGTCCCTATAGTCCCTATAGCTGTATCTGGTGGTCCCTATAGCTGTATCTGGTGGTCCCTATAGTCCCTATAGCTGTATCTGGTGGTCCCTATAGCTGTATCTGGTGGTCCCTGTAGTCCCTATAGCTGTATATGGTGATCCCTATAGTCCCTATAGCTGTATCTGGTGGTCCCTATAGTCCCTATAGCTGTATCTGGTGGTCCCTATAGCTGTATCTGGTGGTCCCTATAGCTGTATCTGGTGGTCCCTATAGCTGTAACTGGTGGTCCCTATAGCTGTATCTGGTGTTCCCTATAGTCCCTATAGCTGTATCTGGTGGTCCCTATAGCTGTATCTGGTGGTCTCTATAGTCCATATAGCTGTATCTGGTGGTCTCTATAGTCCCTATAGCTGTATCTGGTGGTCCCTATATCTGTATCTGGTGGTCTATATAGTCCCTATAGCTGTATCTGGTGGTCCCTATAGTCCATATAGCTGTATCTGGTGGTTCCTATAGCTGTATCTGGTGGTCCCTATATCTGTATCTGGTGGTCCCTATATCTGTATCTGGTAGTCTCTATAGTCCCTATAGCTGTATCTAGTGGTCCCTATAGTCCCTATAGCTGTATCTGGTGGTCCCTATAGCTGTATCAGGTGGTCCCTATAGCTGTATCTGGTGGTCCCTATAGTCCCTATAGCTGTTTCTGGTGGTCCCTATAGTCCCTATAGCTGTATCTGGTGGTCCCTATAGTCCCTATAGCTGTATCTGGTGGTCTCTATAGTCCCTATAGCTGTATCTGGTGGTCCCTATTGTCCCTATAGCTGTATCTGGTGGTCCCTATAGCTGTATCTGTTGGTCCCTATAGTCCCTATAGCTGTATCTGGTGGTCCCTATATCTGTATCTGGTGGTCCCTATAGCTGTATCTGGTTGTCCCTATAGTCCCTATATCTGTATCTGGTGGTCCCTATAGCTGTATCTGGTGGTCCCTATAGTCCCTATAGCTGTATCTGGTGGTCCCTATAGCTGTATCTGGTGGTCTCTATAGTCCCTATAGCTGTATCTGGTGGTCTCTATAGTCCCTATAGCTGTATCTGGTGGTCCCTATAGCTGTATCTGGTGGTCTCTATAGTCCCTATAGCTGTATCAGGTGGTCCCTATAGTTGTATCTGGGTGTCTCTATATTCCCTATAGCTGTATCTGGTGGTCCCTATAGCTGTATCTGGTGGTCTCTATAGTCCCTATAGCTGTATCTGGTGGTCCCTACAGTCCCTATAGCTGTATCTGGTGGTCTCTATAGTCCCTATAGCTGTATCTGGTGGTCCCTATAGTCCCTATAGCTGTATCTGGTGGTCCGTATAGCTGTATCTGGTGGTCCCTATAGTCCCTATAGCTGTAACTGGTGGTCCCTATAGCTGTATCTGGTGGTCCCTATAGCTGTATCAGGTGGTCCCTATAGCTGTATCTGGTGGTCTCTATAGTCCCTATAGCTGTATCTGGTGGTCCCTATAGCTGTATCTGGTGGTCCCTATAGTCCCTATAGCTGTATCTGGTGGTCCCTATAGTCCCTATAGCTGTATCTGGTGGTCTCTATAGTCCCTATATCTGTATCTGGTGGTCCCTATAGTCCCTATAGCTGTATCTGGTGGTCTCTATAGTCCCTATATCTGTATCTGGTGGTCCCTATAGTCCCTATAGCTGTATCTGGTGGTCCCTATAGCTGTATCTGGTGGTCCCTATAGCTGTATCTGGTGGTCCCTATAGCTGTATCTGGTGGTCCCTATAGTCCCTATAGCTGTATCTGGCGGTCCCTAAAGTCCCTATATCTGTATCTGGTGGTCCCTATAGTCCCTATAGCTGTATCTGGTGGTCCCTATATCTGTATCTGGTGGTCCCTATAGTCCCTATAGCTGTATCTGGTGGTCCCTATAGCTGTATCTGGTGGTCCCTATAGCTGTATCTGGTGGTCCCTATAGTCCCTATAGCTGTATCTGGTGGTCCCTATAGTCCCTATAGCTGTATCTGGTGGTACCTATAGCTGTATCTGGTGGTCCCTATAGTCCCTATAGCTGTATCTGGTGGTCCCTATAGCTGTATCTGGTGGTCCCTGTAGTCCCTATAGCTGTATATGGTGATCCCTATAGTCCCTATAGCTGTATCTGGTGGTCCCTATAGTCCCTATAGCTGTATCTGGTGGTCACTATAGCTGTATCTGGTGGTCCCTATAGCTGTATCTGGTGGTCCCTATAGCTGTAACTGGTGGTCCCTATAGCTGTATCTGGTGTTCCCTATAGTCCCTATAGCTGTATCTGGTGGTCCCTATAGCTGTATCTGGTGGTCTCTATAGTCCATATAGCTGTATCTGGTGGTCCCTATATCTGTATCTGGTGGTCTATATAGTCCCTATAGCTATATCTGGTGGTCCCTATAGTCCATATAGCTTTATCTGGTGGTCCCTATAGCTGTATCTGGTGGTCCCTATATCTGTATCTGGTGGTCCCTATATCTGTATCTGGTGGTCTCTATAGTCCCTATAGCTGTATCTAGTGGTCCCTATAGTCCCTATAGCTGTATCTGGTGGTCCCTATAGCTGTATCAGGTGGTCCCTATAGCTGTATCTGGTGGTCCCTATAGTCCCTATAGCTGTATCTGGTGGTCCCTATAGTCCCTATAGCTGTATCTGGTGGTCTCTATAGTCCCTATAGCTGTATCTGGTGGTCCCTATTGTCCCTATAGCTGTATCTGGTGGTCCCTATAGCTGTATCTGTTGGTCCCTATAGTCCCTATAGCTGTATCTGGTGGTCCCTATATCTGTATCTGGTGGTCCCTATAGCTGTATCTGGTTGTCCCTATAGTCCCTATATCTGTATCTGGTGGTCCCTATATCTGTATCTGGTGGTCCCTATAGTCCCTATAGCTGTATCTGGTGGTCCCTATAGCTGTATCTGGTGGTCTCTATAGTCCCTATAGCTGTATCAGGTGGTCCCTATAGCTGTATCTGGGTGTCTCTATATTCCCTATAGCTGTATCTGGTGGTCCCTATAGCTGTATCTGGTGGTCCCTATAGCTGTATCTGGTGGTCCCTATAGTCCCTATAGCTGTATCTGGTGGTCCCTATAGTCCCTATAGCTGTATCTGGTGGTCTCTATAGTCCCTATAGCTGTATCTGGTGGTCCCTACAGTCCCTATAGCTGTATCTGGTGGTCCCAATAGCTGTATCAGGTGGTCCCTATAGCTGTATCTGGTGGTCTCTATATTCCCTATAGCTGTATCTGGTGGTCCCTATAGCTGTATCTGGTGGTCCCTATAGTCCCTATAGCTGTATCTGGTGGTCCGTGTAGCTGTATCTGTTGGTCCCTATAGTCCCTATAGCTGTAACTGGTGGTCCCTATAGCTGTATCTGGTGGTCCCTATAGCTGTATCTGGTGGTCCCTATAGCTGTATCTGGTGGTCCCTATAGCTGTATCAGGTGGTCCCTATAGCTGTATCTGGTGGTCTCTATAGTCCCTATAGCTGTATCTGGTGGTCCCTATAGCTGTATCTGGTGGTCCCTATAGTCCCTATAGCTGTATCTGCTGGTCTCTATAGTCCCTATAGCTGTATCAGGTGGTCCCTATAGCTGTATCTGGTGGTCTCTATAGTCCCTATAGCTGTATCTGGTGGTCCCTATAGCTGTATCTGGTGGTCCCTATAGTCCCTATAGCTGTATCTGCTGGTCTCTATAGTCCCTATAGCTGTATCTGGTGGTCCCTATAGCTGTATCTGGTGGTCCCTATAGTCCCTATAGCTGTATCTGGTGGTCCCTATAGCTGTATCTGGTGGTCCCTATAGTCCCTATAGCTGTATCTGGTTGTCCCTATAGTCCCTATAGCTGTAACTGGTGGTCCCTATAGCTGTATCTGGTTGTCCCTATAGTCCCTATAGCTGTAACTGCTGGTCCCTATAGCTGTATCTGGTGGTCCCTATAGCTGTATCTGGTGGTCTCTATAGTCCCTCTAGCTGTAACTGGTGGTCCCTATAGCTGTATCTGGTGGTCCCTATAGCTGTATCTGGTGGTCCCTATAGTCTCTATAGCTGTATCTGGTGGTCCCTATAGTCCCTATAGCTGTATCTGGTGGTCCCTATAGCTGTATCTGGTGGTCCCTATAGTTCCTATAGCTGTATCTAGTGGTCCCTATAGTCCCTCTGGCTGTATCAGGTGGTCCCATAGCTGTATCTGGTTGTCCCTATAGCCCCTATAGCTGTATCTGGTGGTCCCTATATCTGTATCTGGTGGTCCCTATATCTGTATCTGGTGGTCTCTATAGTCCCTATAGCTGTATCTAGTGGTCCCTATAGTACCTATAGCTGTATCTGGTGGTCCCTATAGCTGTATCAGGTGGTCCCTATAGCTGTATCTGGTGGTCCCTATAGTCCCTATAGCTGTATCTGGTGGTCCCTATAGTCCCTATAGCTGTATCTGGTGGTCTCTATAGTCCCTATAGCTGTATCTGGTGGTCCCTATTGTCCCTATAGCTGTATCTGGTGGTCCCTATAGCTGTATCTGTTGGTCCCTATAGTCCCTATAGCTGTATCTGGTGGTCCCTATATCTCTATCTGGTGGTCCCTATAGCTGTATCTGGTTGTCCCTATAGTCCCTATATCTGTATCTGGTGGTCCCTATAGCTGTATCTGGTGGTCCCTATAGTCCCTATAGCTGTATTTGGTGGTCCCTATAGCTGTATCTGGTGGTCTCTATAGTCCCTATAGCTGTATCAGGTGGTCCCTATAGCTGTATCTGTGTGTCTCTATATTCCCTATAGCTGTATCTGGTGGTCCCTATAGCTGTATCTGGTGGTCCCTATAGCTGTATCTGGTGGTCCCTATAGTCCCTATAGCTGTATCTGGTGGTCCCTATAGTCCCTATAGCTGTATCTGGTGGTCTCTATAGTCCCTATAGCTGTATCTGGTGGTCCCTACAGTCCCTATAGCTGTATCTGGTGGTCCCAATAGCTGTATCAGGTGGTCCCTATAGCTGTATCTGGTGGTCTCTATATTCCCTATAGCTGTATCTGGTGGTCCCTATAGCTGTATCTGGTGGTCCCTATAGTCCCTATAGCTGTATCTGGTGGTCCGTATAGCTGTATCTGGTGGTCCCTATAGTCCCTATAGCTGTAACTGGTGGTCCCTATAGCTGTATCTGGTGGTCCCTATAGCTGTATCTGGTGGTCCCTATAACTGTATCTGGTGGTCCCTATAGCTGTATCAGGTGGTCCCTATAGCTGTATCTGGTGGTCTCTATAGTCCCTATAGCTGTATCTGGTGGTCCCTATAGCTGTATCTGGTGGTCCCTATAGTCCCTATAGCTGTATCTGCTGGTCTCTACAGTCCCCATAGCTGTATCAGGTGGTCCCTATAGCTGTATCTGGTGGTCTCTATAGTCCCTATAGCTGTATCTGGTGGTCCCTATAGCTGTATCTGGTGGTCCCTATAGTCCCTATAGCTGTATCTGCTGGTCTCTATAGTCCCTATAGCTGTATCTGGTGGTCCCTATAGCTGTATCTGGTGGTCCCTATAGTCCCTATAGCTGTATCTGGTGGTCCCTATAGCTGTATCTGGTGGTCCCTATAGTCCCTATAGCTGTATCTGGTTGTCCCTATAGTCCCTATAGCTGTAACTGGTGGTCCCTATAGCTGTATCTGGTTGTCCCTATAGTCCCTATAGCTGTAACTGGTGGTCCCTATAGCTGTATCTGGTGGTCCCTATAGCTGTATCTGGTGGTCTCTATAGTCCCTCTAGCTGTAACTGGTGGTCCCTATAGCTGTATCTGGTGGTCCCTATAGCTGTATCTGGTGGTCCCTATAGTCTCTATAGCTGTATCTGGTGGTCCCTATAGTCCCTATAGCTGTATCTGGTGGTCCCTATAGCTGTATCTGGTGGTCCCTATAGTTCCTATAGCTGTATCTAGTGGTCCCTATAGTCCCTCTGGCTGTATCAGGTGGTCCCATAGCTGTATCTGGTTGTCCCTATAGCCCCTATAGCTGTATCTGGTGGTCTCTATAGTCCCTATAGCTGTATCTGGTGGTCTCTATAGTCCCTATAGCTGTATCTGGTGGTCTCTATAGTCCCTATAGCTGTATCTGGTGGTCCCTATAGCTGTATCTGGTGGTCCCTATATCTGTATCTGGTGGTCCCTATATCTGTATCTGGTGGTCTCTATAGTCCCTATAGCTGTATCTAGAGGTCCCTATAGTCCCTATAGCTGTATCTGGTGGTCCCTATAGCTGTATCAGGTGGTCCCTATAGCTGTATCTGGTGGTCCCTATACTCCCTATAGCTGTATCTGGTGGTCCCTATAGTCCTTATAGCTGTATCTGGTGGTCACTATAGTCCCTATAGCTGTATCTGGTGGTCTCTATAGTCCCTATAGCTGTATCTGGTGGTCCCTATTGTCCCTATAGCTGTATCTGGTGGTCCCTATAGTCCCTATAGCTGTATCTGGTGGTCCCTATATCTGTATCTGGTGGTCCCTATAGCTGTATCTGGTTGTCCCTATAGTCCCTATATCTGTATCTGGTGGTCCCTATAGCTGTATCTGGTGGTCCCTATAGTCCCTATAGCTGTATCTGGTGGTCCCTATAGCTGTATCTGGTGGTCTCTATAGTCCCTATAGCTGTATCTGGTGGTCTCTATAGTCCCTATAGCTGTATCTGGTGGTCCCTATAGCTGTATCTGGTGGTCCCTATAGTCCCTATAGCTGTAACTGGTGGTCCCTATTGTCCCTATAGCTGTAACTGGTGGTCCCTATAGCTGTATCTGGTGGTCCCTATAGTCCCTATAGCTGTATCTGGTGGTCCCTATAGTCCCTATAGCTGTATCTGGTTGTCCCTATAGTCCCTATAGCTGTAACTGGTGGTCCCTATAGCTGTATCTGGTTGTCCCTATAGTCCCTATAGCTGTAACTGGTGGTCCCTATAGCTGTATCTGGTGGTCCCTATAGCTGTATCTGGTGGTCTCTATAGTCCCTCTAGCTGTAACTGGTGGTCCCTATAGCTGTATCTGGTGGTCCCTATAGCTGTGTCTGGTGGTCTCTATAGCTGTAACTGGTGGTCCCTATAGCTGTATCAGGTGGTCCCTATAGCGCTATCTGGTGGTCCCTATAGCTGTATCTGGTGGTCCCTATAGCTGTATCTGGTGGTCCCTATAGTCCCTATATCTGTATCTGGTGGTCCCTATAGTCCCTATAGCTGTATCTGGTGGTCCCTATAGTCCCTATAGCTGTAACTGGTGGTCCCTTAAGCTGTATCTGGTGGTCCCTATAGTCCCTATATCTGTATCTGGTGGTCCCTATAGCTGTAACTGGTGGTCCCTATAGTCCCTATAGCTGTATCTGGTGGCCCCAATAGTCCCTATATCTGTATCTGGTGGTCCCTATAGCTGTAACTGGTGGTCCGTATAGTCCCTATAGCTGTATCTGGTGGTCCCTATAGTCCCTATAGCTGTATCTGGTGGTCCCTATAGCTGTATCTGGTGGTCCCTATAGCTGTATCTGGTGGTCCCTATATCTGTATCTGGTGGTCCCTATAGCTGTAACTGGTGGTCCCTATAGTCCCTATAGCTGTATCTGGTGGTCCCTATAGTCCCTATAGCTGTATCTGGTGGTCCCTATTGTCCCTATAGCTGTATCTGGTGGTCCCTATAGTCCCTATAGCTGTATCTGGTGGTCCCTATAGCTGTATCTGGTGGTCCCTATAGTCCCTATATCTGTATCTGGTGGTCCCTATAGTCCCTATAGTTGTAACTGGTGGTCCCTATAGCTGTATCTGGTGGTCTCTATAGTCCCTAAGCTGTATCTGGTGGTCCCTATAGTCCCTATATCTGTATCTGGTGGTCCCTATATCTGTATCTGGTGGTCTATATAGTCCCTATAGCTGTATCTGGTGGTCCCTATAGTCCATATAGCAGTATCTGGTGGTCCCTATAGCTGTATCTGGTTGTCCCTATATCTGTATCTGGTGGTCCCTATATCTGTATCTGGTGGTCTCTATAGTCCCTATAGCTGTATCTAGTGGTCCCTATAGTCCCTATAGCTGTATCTGGTGGTCCCTATAGCTGTATCAGGTGGTCCCTATAGCTGTATCTGGTGGTCCCTATAGTCCCTATAGCTGTATCTGGTGGTCCCTAAAGTCCCTATAGCTGTATCTGGTGGTCCCTATAGTCCCTATAGCTGTATCTGGTGGTCCCTATAGCTGTATCTAGTGGTCCCTATAGTCCCTATAGCTGTATCTGGTTGTCCCTATAGTCCCTATAGCTGTAACTGGTGGTCCCTATAGCTGTATCTGGTTGTCCCTATAGTCCCTATAGCTGTAACTGGTGGTCCCTATAGCTGTATCTGGTGGTCCCTATAGCTGTATCTGGTGGTCTCTATAGTCCCTCTAGCTGTAACTGGTGGTCCCTATAGCTGTATCTGGTGGTCCCCATAGCTGTGTCTGGTGGTCTCTATAGCTGTAACTGGTGGTCCCTATAGTCCCTCTAGCTGTATCAGGTGGTCCCTATAGCGCTATCTGGTGGTCCCTATAGCTGTATCTGGTGGTCCCTATAGCTGTATCTGGTGGTCCCTATAGTCCCTATATCTGTATCTGGTGGTCCCTATAGTCCCTATAGCTGTATCTGGTGGTCCCTATAGTCCCTATAGCTGTAACTGGTGGTCCCTTAAGCTGTATTTGGTGGTCCCTATAGCTGTATCTGGTGGTCCCTATAGTCCCTATATCTGTATCTGGTGGTCCCTATAGCTGTAACTGGTGGTCCCTATAGTCCCTATAGCTGTATCTGGTGGCCCCAATAGTCCCTATATCTGTATCTGGTGGTCCCTATAGCTGTAACTGGTGGTCCGTATGGTCCCTATAGCTGTATCTGGTGGTCCCTATAGTCCCTATAGCTGTATCTGGTGGTCCCTATAGCTGTATCTGGTGGTCCCTATAGCTGTATCTGGTGGTCCCTATATCTGTATCTGGTGATCCCTATAGCTGTAACTGGTGGTCCCTATAGTCCCTATAGCTGTATCTGGTGGTCCCTATAGTCCCTATAGCTGTATCTGGTGGTCCCTATATTTGTATCTGGTGGTCCCTATATCTGTATCTGGTGGTCTCTATAGTCCCTATAGCTGTATCTAGTGGTCCCTATAGTCCCTATAGCTGTATCTGGTGGTCCCTATAGCTGTATCAGGTGGTCCCTATAGCTGTATCTGGTGGTCCCTATAGTCCCTATAGCTGTATCTGGTGGTCCCTATAGTCCCTATAGCTGTATCTGGTGGTCCCTATAGTCCCTATAGCTGTATCTGGTGGTCTCTATAGTCCCTATAGCTGTATCTGGTGGTCCCTATTGTCCCTATAGCTGTATCTGGTGGTCCCTATAGTCCCTATAGCTGTATCTGGTGGTCCCTATATCTGTATCTGGTGGTCCCTATAGCTGTATCTGGTTGTCCCTATAGTCCCTATATCTGTATCTGGTGGTCCCTATAGCTGTATCTGGTGGTCCCTATAGTCCCTATAGCTGTATCTGGTGGTCCCTATAGCTGTATCTGGTGGTCTCTATAGTCCCTATAGCTGTATCTGGTGGTCTCTATAGTCCCTATAGCTGTATCTGGTGGTCCCTATAGCTGTATCTGGTGGTCTCTATAGTCCCTATAGCTGTATCAGGTGGTCCCTATAGCTGTATCTGGGTGTCTCTATATTCCCTATAGCTGTATCTGGTGGTCCCTATAGCTGTATCTGGTGGTCCCTATAGCTGTATCTGGTGGTCCCTATAGTCCCTATAGCTGTATCTGGTGGTCTCTATAGTCCCTATAGCTGTATCTGGTGGTCCCTACAGTCCCTATAGCTGTATCTGGTGGTCCCAATAGCTGTATCAGGTGGTCCCTATAGCTGTATCTGGTGGTCTCTATATTCCCTATAGCTGTATCTGGTGGTCCCTATAGCTGTATCTGGTGGTCCCTATAGTCCCTATAGCTGTATCTGGTGGTCCGTATAGCTGTATCTGGTGGTCCCTATAGTCCCTATAGCTGTAACTGGTGGTCCCTATAGCTGTATCTGGTGGTCCCTATAGCTGTATCTGGTGGTCCCTATAGCTGTATCTGGTGGTCCCTATAGCTGTATCAGGTGGTCTCTATAGTCCCTATAGCTGTATCTGGTGGTCCCTATAGCTGTATCTGGTGGTCCCTATAGTCCCTATAGCTGTATCTGCTGGTCTCTATAGTCCCTATAGCTGTATCAGGTGGTCCCTATAGCTGTATCTGGTGGTCTCTATAGTCCCTATAGCTGTATCTGGTGGTCCCTATAGCTGTATCTGGTGGTCCCTATAGTCCCTATAGCTGTATCTGCTGGTCTCTATAGTCCCTATAGCTGTATCTGGTGGTCCCTATAGCTGTATCTGGTGGTCCCTATATTCCCTATAGCTGTATCTGGTGGTCCCTATAGCTGTATCTAGTGGTCCCTATAGTCCCTATAGCTGTATCTGGTTGTCCCTATAGTCCCTATAGCTGTAACTGGTGGTCCCTATAGCTGTATCTGGTTGTCCCTATAGTCCCTATAGCTGTAACTGGTGGTCCCTATAGCTGTATCTGGTGGTCCCTATAGCTGTATCTGGTGGTCTCTATAGTCCCTCTAGCTGTAACTGGTGGTCCCTATAGCTGTATCTGGTGGTCCCTATAGCTGTGTCTGGTGGTCTCTATAGCTGTAACTGGTGGTCCCTATAGCTGTATCAGGTGGTCCCTATAGTCCCTATAGCTGTATCTGGTGGTCCGTATAGCTGTATCTGGTGGTCCCTATAGTCCCTATAGCTGTAACTGGTGGTCCCTATAGCTGTATCTGGTGGTCTCTATAGTCCCTATAGCTGTATCTGGTGGTCCCTATAGTCTCTATAGCTGTATCTGGTGGTCCCTATAGCTGTATCTGGTGGTCCCTATAGTCCCTATAGCTGTATCTGGTGGTCCCTATAGTCCCTATAGCTGTATCTGGTGGTCCCTATAGTCCCTATAGCTGTATCTGGTGGGCCCTATAGTCCCTATAGCTGTATCTGGTGGTCCCTATAGTCCCTATAGCTGTATCTGGTGGTCCCTATAGTCCCTATAGCTGTATCTGGTGGTCCCTATAGTCCCTATAGCTATATCTAGTGGTCCCTATAGTCCCTATAGCTGCATCTGGTGGTCCCTATAGCTGTATCTGAAGGTCCCTATAGCTGTATCTGGTGGTCCCTATAGTCCCTATAGCTGTATCTGGTGGTCCCTATAGTCCCTATAGCTGTATCTGGTGGTCTATATATTCCCTATTGCTGTATCTGGTGGTCCCTATAGCTGTATCTGGTGGTCCCTATAGTCCCTATAGCTGTATCTGGTGGTCCGTATAGCTGTATCTGGTGGTCCCTATAGTCCCTATAGCTGTAACTGGTGGTCCCTAAAGCTGTATCTGGTGGTCCCTATAGCTGTATCTGGTGGTCCCTATAGCTGTTTCTGGTGGTCCCTATAGCTGTATCAGGTGGTCTCTATAGTCCCTATAGCTGTATCTGGTGGTCCCTATAGCTGTATCTGGTGGTCCCTATAGTCCCTATAGCTGTATCTGCTGGTCTCTATAGTCCCTATAGCTGTATCAGGTGGTCCCTATAGCTGTATCTGGTGGTCTCTATAGTCCCTATAGCTGTATCTGGTGGTCCCTATAGCTGTATCTGGTGGTCCCTATAGTCCCTATAGCTGTATCTGCTGGTCTCTATAGTCCCTATAGCTGTATCTGGTGGTCCCTATAGCTGTATCTGGTGGTCCCTATATTCCCTATAGCTGTATCTGGTGGTCCCTATAGCTGTATCTAGTGGTCCCTATAGTCCCTATAGCTGTATCTGGTTGTCCCTATAGTCCCTATAGCTGTAACTGGTGGTCCCTATAGCTGTATCTGGTTGTCCCTATAGTCCCTATAGCTGTAACTGGTGGTCCCTATAGCTGTATCTGGTGGTCCCTATAGCTGTATCTGGTGGTCTCTATAGTCCCTCTAGCTGTAACTGGTGGTCCCTATAGCTGTATCTGGTGGTCCCTATAGCTGTGTCTGGTGGTCTCTATAGCTGTAACTGGTGGTCCCTATAGCTGTATCAGGTGGTCCCTATAGTCCCTATAGCTGTATCTGGTGGTCCCTATAGCTGTATCTGGTGGTCCCTATAGTCCCTATAGCTGTAACTGGTGGTCCCTATAGCTGTATCTGGTGGTCTCTATAGTCCCTATAGCTGTATCTGGTGGTCCCTATAGTCTCTATAGCTGTATCTGGTGGTCCCTATAGCTGTATCTGGTGGTCCCTATAGTCCCTATAGCTGTATCTGGTGGTCCCTATAGTCCCTATAGCTGTATCTGGTGGTCCCTATAGTCCCTATAGCTGTATCTGGTGGTCCCTATAGCTGTATCTGGTGGTCCCTATAGTCACTATAGCTGTATCTGGTGGTCCCTATAGTCCCTATAGCTGTATCTGGTGGTCCCTATAGTCCCTATAGCTGTATCTGGTGGTCCCTATAGTCCCTATAGCTATATCTAGTGGTCCCTATAGTCCCTATAGCTGTATCTGGTGGTCCCTATAGCTGTATCTGGTGGTCCCTATAGCTGTATCTGGTGGTCCCTATAGTCCCTATAGCTGTATCTGGTGGTCCCTATAGTCCCTATAGCTGTATCTGGTGGTCCCTATAGTCCCTATAGCTGTATCTGGTGGTCCCTATAGCTGTATCTGGTGGTCCCTATAGTCCCTATAGCTGTATCTGGTGGTCCCTATAGCTGTATCTGGTGGTCCCTATAGTCCCTATAGCTGTATCTGGTGGTCCCTATAGCTGTATCTGGTGGTCCCTATAGTCCCTATAGCTGTAACTGGTGGTCCCTATAGCTGTATCTGGTGGTCTCTATGGTCCCTATAGCTGTATCTGGTGGTCCCTATAGTCTCTATAGCTGTATCTGGTGGTCCCTATAGCTGTATCTGGTGGTCCCTATAGTCCCTATAGCTGTATCTGGTGGTCCCTATAGTCCCTATAGCTGTATCTGGTGGTCCCTATAGTCCCTATAGCTATATCTGGTGGTCCCTATAGCTGTATCTGGTGGTCCCTATAGTCCCTATAGCTGTATCTGGTGGTCCCTATAGTCCCTATAGCTGTATCTGGTGGTCCCTATAGTCCCTATAGCTGTATCTGGTGGTCCCTATAGTCCCTATAGCTATATCTAGTGGTCCCTATAGTCCCTATAGCTGTATCTGGTGGTCCCTATAGCTGTATCTGGTGGTCCCTATAGTCCCTATAGCTGTATCTGGTGGTCCCTATAGTCCCTATAGCTGTATCTGGTGGTCCCTATAGTCCCTATAGCTGTATCTGGTGGTCCCTATAGCTGTATCTGGTGGTCCCTATAGTCCCTATAGCTGTATCTGGTGGTCCCTATAGCTGTATCTGGTGGTCCCTATAGTCCCTATAGCTGTAACTGGTGGTCCCTATAGCTGTATCTGGTGGTCTCTATAGTCCCTATAGCTGTATCTGGTGGTCCCTATAGTCTCTATAGCTGTATCTGGTGGTCCCTATAGCTGTATCTGGTGGTCCCTATAGTCCCTATAGCTGTATCTGGTGGTCCCTATAGTCCCTATAGCTGTATCTGGTGGTCCCTATAGTCCCTATAGCTATATCTGGTGGTCCCTATAGCTGTATCTGGTGGTCCCTATAGTCCCTATAGCTGTATCTGGTGGTCCCTATAGTCCCTATAGCTGTATCTGGTGGTCCCTATAGTCCCTATAGCTGTATCTGGTGGTCCCTATAGTCCCTATAGCTATATCTAGTGGTCCCTATAGTCCCTATAGCTGTATCTGGTGGTCCCTATAGCTGTATCTGGTGGTCCCTATAGCTGTATCTTGTGGTCCCTATAGTCCCTATAGCTGTATCTGGTGGTCCCTATAGTCCCTATAGCTGTATCTGGTGGTCCCTATAGTCCCTATAGCTGTATCTGGTGGTCCCTATAGCTGTATCTGGTGGTCCCTATAGTCCCTATAGCTGTATCTGGTGGTCCCTAAAGCTGTATCTGGTGGTCCCTATAGTCCCTATAGCTGTATCTGGTGGTCCCTATAGCTGTATCTGGTGGTCCCTATAGTCCCTATAGCTGTAACTGGTGGTCCCTATAGCTGTATCTGGTGGTTCTATAGTCCCTATAGCTGTAACTGGTGGTCCCTATAGCTGTATCTGGTGGTCCCTATAGTCCCTATAGCTGTAACTGGTGGTCCCTATAGCTGTATCTGGTGGTCCCTATAGTCCCTATATCTGTATCTAGTGGTCCCTATAGTCCCTATAGCTGTATCTAGTGGTCCCTATAGTCCCTATAGCTGTATCTGGTGGTCCCTATAGCTGTATCTGGTGGTCTCTATAGTCCCTATAGCTGTATCTGGTGGTCCCTATAGTCCCTATAGCTGTATCTGGTGGTCTCTATAGTCCCTGTAGCTGTATCTGGTGGTCCCTATAGTCCATATAGCTGTATCTGGTGGTCCCTATAGCTGTATCTGGTGGTCCCTATAGCTGTATCAGGTGGTCTCTGTAGTCCCTATAGCTGTATCTGGTGGTCCCTATAGTCCCTATAGCTGTATCCGGTGGTCCATATAACTGTATCTGGTGGTCTCTATAGCTGTATCTGGTGGTCTCTATAGTCCCTATAGCTGTATCTGGTGGTCCCTATATCTGTATCTGATGGTCCCAATAGCTGTATCTGGTTGTCCCTATAGTCCCTATAGCTGTAACTGGTGGTCTCTATAGCTGTATCTGGTGGACCCTATAGTCCCTATAGCTGTAACTGGTGGTCCCTATAGCTGTATCTGGTGGTCCCTATAGTCCCTATAGCTGTATCTGGTTGTCCCGATAGTCCCTATAGCTGTATCTGGTGGTCCCTATAGTCCCTATAGCTGTATCTGGTGGTCCCTATAGCTGTATCTGGTGGTCTCTATATTCCCTATAGCTGTATCTGGTGGTCCCTATAGCTGTATCTGGTGGTCCCTATAGCTGTATCTGGTGGTCCCTATAGTCCCTATAGCTGTATCTGGTGGTCCCTATAGCTGTATCTGGTGGTCCCTATAGTCCCTATAGCTGTATCTGGTGGTCCCTATAGCTGTATCTGGTGGTCCCTATAGTCCCTATAGCTTTAACTGGTGGTCCCTATAGCTGTATCTGGTGGTCCCTATACCTGTATCTGGTGGTCCCTATAGCTGTTTCTGGTGGTCCCTATAGCTGTATCAGGTGGTCCCTATAGCTGTATCTGGTGGTCTCTATAGTCCCTATAGCTGTATCTGGTGGTCCCTATAGCTGTATCTGGTGGTCTCTATAGTCCCTATAGCTGTATCTGGTGGTCCCTATAGTCCCTATAGCTGTATCTGGTGGTCTCTATAGTCCCTATAGCTGTATCTGGTGGTCCCTATAGTCCATATAGCTGTATCTGGTGGTCCCTATAGCTGTATCTGGTGGTCCCTATAGCTGTATCAGGTGGTCTCTGTAGTCCCTATAGCTGTATCTGGTGGTCCCTATAGTCCCTATAGCTGTATCTGGTGGTCCATATAGCTGTATCTGGTGGTCTCTATAGCTGTATCTGGTGGTCTCTATAGTCCCTATAGCTGTATCTGGTGGTCCCTATAGTCTCTATAGCTGTATCTGGTGGTCTCTATAGTCCCTATAGCTGTATCTGGTGGTCCCTATAGTCCCTATAGCTGTATCTGGTGGTCCCTATATCTGTATCTGGTGGTCCCTATAGCTGTATCTGGTGGTCTCTATAGTCCCTATAGCTGTATCTGGTGGTCCCTATATCTGTATCTGGTGGTCCCTATAGCTGTATCTGGTTGTCCCTATAGTCCCTATAGCTGTAACTGGTGGTCTCTATAGCTGTATCTGGTGGTCCCTATAGCTGTATCTGGTGGTCCCTATAGTCCCTATAGCTGTATCTGGTGGTCCCTATAGCTGTATCTGGTGGTCCCTATAGTCCCTATAGCTGTATCTGGTGGTCCCTATAGCTGTATCTGGTGGTCCCTATAGTCCCTATAGCTGTAACTGGTGGTCCCTATAGCTGTATCTGGTGGTCCCTATACCTGTATCTGGTGGTCCCTATAGCTGTTTCTGGTGGTCCCTATAGCTGTATCAGGTGGTCCCTATAGCTGTATCTGGTGGTCTCTATAGTCCCTATAGCTGTATCTGGTGGTCCCTATAGCTGTATCTGGTGGTCTCTATAGTCCCTATAGCTGTATCTGGTGGTCCCTATAGTCCCTATAGCTGTATCTGGTGGTCTCTATAGTCCCTATAGCTGTATCTGGTGGTCCCTATAGTCCATATAGCTGTATCTGGTGGTCCCTATAGCTGTATCTGGTGGTCCCTATAGCTGTATCAGGTGGTCTCTGTAGTCCCTATAGCTGTATCTGGTGGACCCTATAGTCCCTATAGCTGTATCTGGTGGTCCCTATAGTCCCTATAGCTGTATCTGGTGGTCCCTATAGCTGTATCTGGTGGTCCCTATAGTCCCTATATCTGTATCTGGTGGTCCCTATCATCCCTATAGTTGTAACTGGTGGTCCCTATAGCTGTATCTGGTGGTCTCTATAGTCCCTATAGCTGTATCTGGTGGTCCCTATATCTGTATCTGGTGGACTATATAGTCCCTATAGCTGTATCTGGTGGTCCCTATAGCTGTATCTGGTGGTCTCTATAGTCCCTATAGCTGTATCTGGTGGTCTCTATCGTCCCTATAGCTGTATCTGGTGGTCCCTATAGCTGTATCTGGTGGTCTCTATAGTCCCTATAGCTGTATCAGGTGGTCCCTATAGCTGTATCTGGGTGTCTCTATAGTCCCTATAGCTGTATCTGGTGGTCCCTATAGCTGTATCTGGTGGTCTCTATAGTCCCTATAGCTGTATCAGGTGGTCCCTATAGCTGTATCTGGTGGTCTCTATAGTCCATATAGCTGTATCTGGTGGTCCCTATAGCTGTATCTGGTGGTCCCTATATCTGTATCTGGTGGTCCCTATATCTGTATCTGGTGGTCTCTATAGTCCCTATAGCTGTATCTAGTGGTCCCTATAGTCCCTATAGCTGTATCTGGTGGTTCCTATAGCTGTATCAGGTGGTCCCTATAGCTGTATCTGGTGGTCCCTATAGTCCCTATAGCTGTATCTGGTGGACCCTATAGTCCCTATAGCTGTATCTGGTGGTCCCTATAGTCCCTATAGCTGTATCTGGTGGTCTCTATACTCCCTATAGCTGTATCTGGTGGTCCCTATTGTCCCTATAGCTGTATCTGGTGGTCCCTATAGCTGTATCTGTTGGTCCCTATAGTCCCTATAGCTGTATCTGGTGGTCCCTATGTCTGTATCTGGTTGTCCCTATAGTCCCTATATCTGTATCTGGTGGTCCCTATAGCTGTATCTGGTGGTCCCTATAGTCCCTATAGCTGTATCTGGTGGTCCCTATAGCTGTATCTGGTGGTCTCTATAGTCCCTATAGCTGTATCTGGTGGTCTCTATAGTCCCTATAGCTGTATCTGGTGGTCCCTATAGCTGTATCTGGTGGTCTCTATAGTCCCTATAGCTGTATCAGGTGGTCTCTATAGCTGTATCTGGGTGTCTCTATATTCCCTATAGCTGTATCTGGTGGTCCCTATAGCTGTATCTGGTGGTCCCTATAGCTGTATCTGGTGGTCCCTACAGTCCCTATAGCTGTATCTGGTGGTCCCTATAGTCCCTATAGCTGTATCTGGTGGTCCCTATATCTTTATCTGGTGGTCTCTATAGTCCCTATAGCTGTATCTGGTGGTCCCTACAGTCCCAATAGCTGTATCTGGTGGTCCCAATAGCTGTATCAGGTGGTCCCTATAGCTGTATCTGGTGGTCTCTATATTCCCTATAGCTGTATCTGGTGGTCCCTATAGCTGTATCTGGTGGTCCCTATAGTCCCTATAGCTGTAACTGGTGGTCCCTATAGCTGTATCTGGTGGTCCCTATACCTGTATCTGGTGGTCCCTATAGCTGTTTCTGGTGGTCCCTATATCTGTATCTGGTGGTCCCTATATCTGTATCTGGTGGTCTCTATAGTCCCTATAGCTGTATCTAGTGGTCCCTATAGTCCCTATAGCTGTATCTGGTGGTTCCTATAGCTGTATCAGGTGGTCCCTATAGCTGTATCTGGTGGTCCCTATAGTCCCTATAGCTGTATCTGGTGGACCCTATAGTCCCTATAGCTGTATCTGGTGGTCCCTATAGTCCCTATAGCTGTATCTGGTGGTCTCTATACTCCCTATAGCTGTATCTGGTGGTCCCTATTGTCCCTATAGCTGTATCTGGTGGTCCCTATAGCTGTATCTGTTGGTCCCTAAAGTCCCTATAGCTGTATCTGGTGGTCCCTATGTCTGTATCTGGTTGTCCCTATAGTCCCTATATCTGTATCTGGTGGTCCCTATAGCTGTATCTGGTGGTCCCTATAGTCCCTATAGCTGTATCTGGTGGTCCCTATAGCTGTATCTGGTTGTCTCTATAGTCCCTATAGCTGTATCTGGTGGTCTCTATAGTCCCTATAGCTGTATCTGGTGGTCCCTATAGCTGTATCTGGTGGTCTCTATAGTCCCTATAGCTGTATCAGGTGGTCCCTATAGCTGTATCTGGGTGTCTCTATATTCCCTATAGCTGTATCTGGTGGTCCCTATAGCTGTATCTGGTTGTCCCTATAGCTGTATCTGGTGGTCCCTACAGTCCCTATAGCTGTATCTGGTGGTCCCTATAGTCCCTATAGCTGTATCTGGTGGTCTCTATAGTCCCTATAGCTGTATCTGGTGGTCCCTACAGTCCCTATAGCTGTATCTGGTGGTCCCAATAGCTGTATCAGGTGGTCCCTATAGCTGTATCTGGTGGTCTCTATATTCCCTATAGCTGTATCTGGTGGTCCCTATAGCTGTATCTGGTGGTCCCTATAGTCCCTATAGCTGTAACTGGTGGTCCCTATAGCTGTATCTGGTGGTCCCTATAGCTGTATCTGGTGGTCCCTATAGCTGTATCTGGTGGTCCCTATAGCTGTATCAGGTGGTCCCTATAGCTGTATCTGGTGGTCTCTATAGTCCCTATAGCTGTATCTGGTGGTCCCTATAGTCCCTATAGCTGTATCTGCTGGTCTCTATAGTCCCTATAGCTGTATCAGGTGGTCCCGATAGCTGTATCTGGTGGTCTCTATAGTCCCTATAGCTGTATCTGGTGGTCCCTATAGCTGTATCTGGTGGTCCCTATAGTCCCTATAGCTGTATCTGCTGGTCTCTATAGTCCCTATAGCTGTCTCTGGTGGTCCCTATTGCTGTATCTGGTGGTCCCTATAGTCCCTATAGCTGTATCTGGTGGTCCCTATAGTCCCTATAGCTGTATCTGGTTGTCCCTATAGTCCCTATAGCTGTAACTGGTGGTCCCTATAGCTGTATCTGGTTGTCCCTATAGTCCCTATAGCTGTAACTGGTGGTCCCTATAGCTGTATCTGGTGGTCCCTATAGCTGTATCTGGTGGTCTCTATAGTCCCTCTAGCTGTAACTGGTGGTCCCTATAGCTGTATCTGGTGGTCCCTATAGCTGTATCTGGTGGTCTCTATAGCTGTAACTGGTGGTCCCTATAGTCCCTATAGCTGTATCTGGTGGTCCCTATAGTCCCTATAGCTGTATCTGGTGGTCCCTATAGCTGTATCTGGTGGTCCCTATAGTCTCTATAGCTGTATCTGGTGGTCCCTATAGTCCCTATAGCTGTATCTGGTGGTCCCTATAGCTGTATCTGGTGGTCCCTATAGTTCCTATAGCTGTTTCTAGTGGTCCCTATAGCTGTATCTGGTGGTCCCTATAGTCCCTATAGCTGTATCTAGTGGTCCCTATAGTCCCTATAGCTGTATCAGGTGGTCCCATAGCTGTATCTGGTTGTCCCTATAGCCCCTATAGCTGTATCTGGTGGTCTCTATAGTCCCTATAGCTGTATCTGGTGGTCTCTATAGTCCCTATAGCTGTATCTGGTGGTCTCTATAGTCCCTATAGCTGTATCTGGTGGTCCCTATAGTCCCTATAGCTGTATCTGGTGGTCCCTATAGTCCCTATAGCTGTATCTGGTGGTCTCTATAGTCCCTATAGATGTATCTGTTGGTCCCTATAGTCCCTATAGCTGTATCTGGTGGTCCCTATATCTGTATCTGGTGGTCCCTATAGTCCCTGTTGCTGTATCTAGTGGTCCCTATAGTCCCTATATCTGTATCTGGTGGTCCCTATAGCTGTATCTGGTGGTCGCTATATCTGTATCTGGTGGTCCCTATATCTGTATCTGGTGGTCTCTATAGTCCCTATAGCTGTATCTAGTGGTCCCTATAGTCCCTATAGCTGTATCTGGTGGTCCCTATAGCTGTATCAGGTGGTCCCTATAGCTGTATCTGGTGGTCCCTATAGTCCCTATAGCTGTATCTGGTGGTCCCTATAGTCCCTATAGCTGTATCTGGTGGTCCCTATAGTCCCTATAGCTGTATCTGTTGGTCCCTATAGTCCCTATAGCTGTATCTGGTGGTCCCTATATCTGTATCTGGTGGTCCCTATAGTCCCTGTTGCTGTATCTAGTGGTCCCTATAGTCCCTATATCTGTATCTGGTGGTCCCTATAGCTGTATCTGGTGGTCCCTATATCTGTATCTGGTGGTCCCTATAGCTGTAACTGGTGGTCCCTATAGTCCCTATAGCTGTATCTGGTGGTCCCTATAGTCCCTATAGCTGTATCTGGTGGTCCCTATTGTCCCTATAGCTGTATCTGGTGGTCCCTATAGTCCCTATAGCTGTATCTGGTGGTCCCTATAGCTGTATCTGGTGGTCCCTATAGTCCCTATATCTGTATCTGGTGGTCCCTATAGTCCCTATAGTTGTAACTGGTGGTCCCTATAGCTGTATCTGGTGGTCTCTATAGTCCCTATAGCTGTATCTGGTGGTCCCTATATCTGTATCTGGTGGTGTATATAGTCCCTATAGCTGTATCTGGTGGTCCCTATAGTCCATATAGCTGTATCTGGTGGTCCCTATAGCTGTATCTGGTGGTCCCTATATCTGTATCTGGTGCTCCCTATATCTGTATCTGGTGGTCTCTATAGTCCCTATAGCTGTATCTAGTTGTCCCTATAGTCCCTATAGCTGTATCTGGTGGTTCCTATAGCTGTATCAGGTGGTCCCTATAGCTGTATCTGGTGGTCCCTATAGTCCCTATAGCTGTATCTGGTGGACCCTATAGTCCCTATAGCTGTATCTGGTGGTCCCTATAGTCCCTATAGCTGTATCTGGTGGTCTCTATACTCCCTATAGCTGTATCTGGTGGTCCCTATTGTCCCTATAGCTGTATCTGGTGGTCCCTATAGCTGTATCTGTTGGTCCCTATAGTCCTTATAGCTGTATCAGGTGGTCCCTATGTCTGTATCTGGTGGTCCCTATAGCTGTATCTGGTTGTCCCTATAGTCCCTATATCTGTATCTGGTGGTCCCTATAGCTGTATCTGGTGGTCCCTATAGTCCCTATAGCTGTATCTGGTGGTCTCTATAGTCCCTATAGCTGTATCTGGTGGTCCCTATAGCTGTATCTGGTGGTCTCTATAGTCCCTATAGCTGTATCAGGTGGTCCCTATAGCTGTATCTGGGTGTCTCTATATTCCCTATAGCTGTATCTGGTGGTCCCTATAGCTGTATCTGGTGGTCCCTATAGCTGTATCTGGTGGTCCCTATAGTCCCTATAGCTGTATCTGGTGGTCCCTATAGTCCCTATAGCTGTATCTGGTGGTCTCTATAGTCCCTATAGCTGTATCTGGTGGTCCCTACAGTCCCTATAGCTGTATCTGGTGGTCCCAATAGCTGTATCAGGTGGTCCCTATAGCTGTATCTGGTGGTCTCTATATTCCCTATAGCTGTATCTGGTGGTCCCTATAGCTGTATCTGGTGGTCCCTATAGTCCCTATAGCTGTAACTGGTGGTCCCTATAGCTGTATCTGGTGGTCCCTATAGCTGTATCTGGTGGTCCCTATAGCTGTATCTGGTGGTCCCTATAGCTGTATCAGGTGGTCCCTATAGCTGTATCTGGTGGTCTCTATAGTCCCTATAGCTGTATCTGGTGGTCCCTATAGCTGTATCTGGTGGTCCCTATAGTCCCTATAGCTGTATCTGGTGGTCTCTATAGTCCCTATAGCTGTATCTGGTGGTCCCTATAGCTGTATCTGGTGGTCCCTATAGTCCCTATAGCTGTATCTGCTGGTCTCTATAGTCCCTATAGCTGTCTCTGGTGGTCCCTATTGCTGTATCTGGTGGTCCCTATAGTCCCTATAGCTGTATCTGGTGGTCCCTATAGTCCCTATAGCTGTATCTGGTTGTCCCTATAGTCCCTATAGCTGTAACTGGTGGTCCCTATAGCTGTATCTGGTTGTCCCTATAGTCCCTATAGCTGTAACTGGTGGTCCCTATAGCTGTATCTGGTGGTCCCTATAGCTGTATCTGGTGGTCTCTATAGTCCCTCTAGCTGTAACTGGTGGTCCCTATAGCTGTATCTGGTGGTCCCTATAGCTGTATCTGGTGGTCTCTATAGCTGTAACTGGTGGTCCCTATAGTCCCTATAGCTGTATCTGGTGGTCCCTATAGTCCCTATAGCTGTATCTGGTGGTCCCTATAGCTGTATCTGGTGGTCCCTATAGTCTCTATAGCTGTATCTGGTGGTCCCTATAGTCCCTATAGCTGTATCTGGTGGTCCCTATAGCTGTATCTGGTGGTCCCTATAGTTCCTATAGCTGTTTCTAGTGGTCCCTATAGCTGTATCTGGTGGTCCCTATAGTCCCTATAGCTGTATCTAGTGGTCCCTATAGTCCCTATAGCTGTATCAGGTGGTCCCATAGCTGTATCTGGTTGTCCCTATAGCCCCTATAGCTGTATCTGGTGGTCTCTATAGTCCCTATAGCTGTATCTGGTGGTCTCTATAGTCCCTATAGCTGTATCTGGTGGTCTCTATAGTCCCTATAGCTGTATCTGGTGGTCCCTATAGTCCCTATAGCTGTATCTGGTGGTCCCTATAGTCCCTATAGCTGTATCTGGTGGTCTCTATAGTCCCTATAGATGTATCTGTTGGTCCCTATAGTCCCTATAGCTGTATCTGGTGGTCCCTATATCTGTATCTGGTGGTCCCTATAGTCCCTGTTGCTGTATCTAGTGGTCCCTATAGTCCCTATATCTGTATCTGGTGGTCCCTATAGCTGTATCTGGTGGTCCCTATATCTGTATCTGGTGGTCCCTATATCTGTATCTGGTGGTCTCTATAGTCCCTATAGCTGTATCTAGTGGTCCCTATAGTCCCTATAGCTGTATCTGGTGGTCCCTATAGCTGTATCAGGTGGTCCCTATAGCTGTATCTGGTGGTCCCTATAGTCCCTATAGCTGTATCTGGTGGTCCCTATAGTCCCTATAGCTGTATCTGGTGGTCCCTATAGTCCCTATAGCTGTATCTGGTGGTCCCTATAGTCCCTATAGCTGTATCTGGTGGTCCCTATATCTGTATCTGGTGGTCCCTATAGCTGTATCTGGTTGTCCCTATAGTCCCTATATCTGTATCTGGTGGTCCCTATAGCTGTATCTGGTGGTCCCTATAGTCCCTATAGCTGTATCTGGTGGTCCCTATAGCTGTATCTGGTGGTCTCTATTGTCCCTATAGCTGTATCTGGTGGTCTCTATAGTCCCTATAGCTGTATCTGGTGGTCCCTATAGCTGTATCTGGTGGTCTCTATAGTCCCTATAGCTGTATCAGGTGGTCCCTATAGCTATATCTGGGTGTCTCTATATTCCCTATAGCTGTATCTGGTGGTCCCTATAGCTGTATCTGGTGGTCCCTATAGCTGTATCTGGTGGTCTCTATAGTCCCTATAGCTGTATCTGGTGGTCCCTACAGTCCCTATAGCTGTATCTGGTGGTCCCAATAGCTGTATCAGGTGGTCCCTATAGCTGTATCTGGTGGTCTCTATATTCCCTATAGCTGTATCTGGTGGTCTCTATAGTCCCTATAGCTGTATCTGGTGGTCCCTATAGCTGTATCTGGTGGTCTCTATAGTCCCTATAGCTGTATCAGGTGGTCCCTATAGCTGTATCTGGGTGTCTCTATATTCCCTATAGCTGTATCTGGTGGTCCCTATAGCTGTATCTGGTGGTCCCTATAGCTGTATCTGGTGGTCTCTATAGTCCCTATAGCTGTATCTGGTGGTCCCTACAGTCCCTATAGCTGTATCTGGTGGTCCCAATAGCTGTATCAGGTGGTCCCTATAGCTGTATCTGGTGGTCTCTATATTCCCTATAGCTGTATCTGGTGGTCCCTATAGCTGTATCTGGTGGTCCCTATAGTCCCTATAGCTGTAACTGGTGGTCCCTATAGCTGTATCTGGTGGTCCCTATAGCTGTATCTGGTGGTCCCTATAGCTGTATCTGGTGGTCCCTATAGCTGTATCAGGTGGTCCCTATAGCTGTATCTGGTGGTCTCTATAGTCCCTATAGCTGTATCTGGTGGTCCCTATAGCTGTATCTGGTGGTCCCTATATTCCCTATAGCTGTATCTGCTGGTCTCTATAGTCCCTATAGCTGTATCAGGTGGTCCCTATAGCTGTATCTGGTGGTCTCTATAGTACCTATAGCTGTATCTGGTGGTCCCTATAGCTGTATCTGGTGGTCCCTATAGTCCCTATAGCTGTATGTGCTGGTCTCTATAGTCCCTATAGCTGTATCTGGTGGTCCCCATAGCTGTATCTGGTGGTCCCTATATTCCCTATAGCTGTATCTGGTGGTCCCTATAGCTGTATCTAGTGGTCCCTATAGTCCCTATAGCTGTATCTGGTTGTCCCTATAGTCCCTATAGCTGTAACTGGTGGTCCCTATAGCTGTATCTGGTTGTCCCTATAGTCCCTATAGCTGTAACTGGTGGTCCCTATAGCTGTATCTGGTGGTCCCTATAGCTGTATCTGGTGGTCTCTATAGTCCCTCTAGCCGTAACTGGTGGTCCCTATAGCTGTATCTGGTGGTCCCTATAGCTGTGTCTGGTGGTCCCTATAGTCCCTCTAGCTGTATCAGGTGGTCCCTATAGCGCTATCTGGTGGTCCCTATAGCTGTATCTGGTGTTCCCTATAGCTGTATCTGGTGGTCCCTATAGTCCCTATAGCTGTATCTGGTGGTCCCTATAGTCCCTATATCTGTATCTGGTGGTCCCTATAGCTGTAACTGGTGGTCCCTATAGTCCCTATAGCTGTATCTGGTGGCCCCAATAGTCCCTATATCTGTATCTGGTGGTCCCTATAGCTGTAACTGGTGGTCCGTATGGTCCCTATAGCTGTATCTGGTGGTCCCTATAGTCCCTATAGCTGTATCTGGTGGTCCCTATAGCTGTATCTGGTGGTCCCTATAGCTGTATCTGGTGGTCCCTATATCTGTATCTGGTGATCCCTATAGCTGTAACTGGTGGTCCCTATAGTCCCTATAGCTGTATCTGGTGGTCCCTATAGTCCCTATAGCTGTATCTGGTGGTCCCTATATTTGTATCTGGTGGTCCCTATATCTGTATCTGGTGGTCTCTATAGTCCCTATAGCTGTATCTAGTGGTCCCTATAGTCCCTATAGCTGTATCTGGTGGTCCCTATAGCTGTATCAGGTGGTCCCTATAGCTGTATCTGGTGGTCCCTATAGTCCCTATAGCTGTATCTGGTGGTCCCTATAGTCCCTATAGCTGTATCTGGTGGTCCCTATAGTCCCTATAGCTGTATCTGGTGGTCTCTATAGTCCCTATAGCTGTATCTGGTGGTCCCTATTGTCCCTATAGCTGTATCTGGTGGTCCCTATAGTCCCTATAGCTGTATCTGGTGGTCCCTATATCTGTATCTGGTGGTCCCTATAGCTGTATCTGGTTGTCCCTTTAGTCCCTATATCTGTATCTGGTGGTCCCTATAGCTGTATCTGGTGGTCCCTATAGTCCCTATATCTGTATCTGGTGGTCCCTATAGTCCCTATAGCTGTATCTGGTGGTCCCTATAGTCCCTATAGCTGTAACTGGTGGTCCCTTAAGCTGTATTTGGTGGTCCCTATAGCTGTATCTGGTGGTCCCTATAGTCCCTATATCTGTATCTGGTGGTCCCTATAGCTGTAACTGGTGGTCCCTATAGTCCCTATAGCTGTATCTGGTGGCCCCAATAGTCCCTATATCTGTATCTGGTGGTCCCTATAGCTGTATCTGGTGGTCCGTATGGTCCCTATAGCTGTATCTGGTGGTCCCTATAGTCCCTATAGCTGTATCTGGTGGTCCCTATAGCTGTATCTGGTGGTCCCTATAGCTGTATCTGGTGGTCCCTATATCTGTATCTGGTGATCCCTATAGCTGTAACTGGTGGTCCCTATAGTCCCTATAGCTGTATCTGGTGGTCCCTATAGTCCCTATAGCTGTATCTGGTGGTCCCTATATTTGTATCTGGTGGTCCCTATATCTGTATCTGGTGGTCTCTATAGTCCCTATAGCCGTATCTAGTGGTCCCTATAGTCCCTATAGCTGTATCTGGTGGTCCCTATAGCTGTATCAGGTGGTCCCTATAGCTGTATCTGGTGGTCCCTATAGTCCCTATAGCTGTATCTGGTGGTCCCTATAGTCCCTATAGCTGTATCTGGTGGTCCCTATAGTCCCTATAGCTGTATCTGGTGGTCTCTATAGTCCCTATAGCTGTATCTGGTGGTCCCTATTGTCCCTATAGCTGTATCTGGTGGTCCCTATAGTCCCTATAGCTGTATCTGGTGGTCCCTATATCTGTATCTGGTGGTCCCTATAGCTGTATCTGGTTGTCCCTATAGTCCCTATATCTGTATCTGGTGGTCCCTATAGCTGTATCTGGTGGTCCCTATAGTCCCTATAGCTGTATCTGGTGGTCCCTATAGCTGTATCTGGTGGTCTCTATAGTCCCTATAGCTGTATCTGGTGGTCTCTATAGTCCCTATAGCTGTATCTGGTGGTCCCTATAGCTGTATCTGGTGGTCTCTATAGTCCCTATAGCTGTATCAGGTGGTCCCTATAGCTGTATCTGGGTGTCTCTATATTCCCTATAGCTGTATCTGGTGGTCCCTATAGCTGTATCTGGTGGTCCCTATAGCTGTATCTGGTGGTCCCTATAGTCCCTATAGCTGTATCTGGTGGTCTCTATAGTCCCTATAGCTGTATCTGGTGGTCCCTACAGTCCCTATAGCTGTATCTGGTGGTCCCTACAGTCCCTATAGCTGTATCTGGTGGTCCCAATAGCTGTATCAGGTGGTCCCTATAGCTGTATCTGGTGATCCCTATAGCTGTAACTGGTGGTCCCTATAGTCCCTATAGCTGTATCTGGTGGTCCCTATAGTCCCTATAGCTGTATCTGGTGGTCCCTATATTTGTATCTGGTGGTCCCTATATCTGTATCTGGTGGTCTCTATAGTCCCTATAGCTGTATCTAGTGGTCCCTATAGTCCCTATAGCTGTATCTGGTGGTCCCTATAGCTGTATCAGGTGGTCCCTATAGCTGTATCTGGTGGTCCCTATAGTCCCTATAGCTGTATCTGGTGGTCCCTATAGTCCCTATAGCTGTATCTGGTGGTCCCTATAGTCCCTATAGCTGTATCTGGTGGTCTCTATAGTCCCTATAGCTGTATCTGGTGGTCCCTATTGTCCCTATAGCTGTATCTGGTGGTCCCTATAGTCCCTATAGCTGTATCTGGTGGTCCCTATATCTGTATCTGGTGGTCCCTATAGCTGTATCTGGTTGTCCCTATAGTCCCTATATCTGTATCTGGTGGTCCCTATAGCTGTATCTGGTGGTCCCTATAGTCCCTATAGCTGTATCTGGTGGTCCCTATAGCTGTATCTGGTGGTCTCTATAGTCCCTATAGCTGTATCTGGTGGTCTCTATAGTCCCTATAGCTGTATCTGGTGGTCCCTATAGCTGTATCTGGTGGTCTCTATAGTCCCTATAGCTGCATCAGGTGGTCCCTATAGCTGTATCTGGGTGTCTCTATATTCCCTATAGCTGTATCTGGTGGTCCCTATAGCTGTATCTGGTGGTCCCTATAGCTGTATCTGGTGGTCCCTATAGTCCCTATAGCTGTATCTGGTGGTCTCTATAGTCCCTATAGCTGTATCTGGTGGTCCCTACAGTCCCTATAGCTGTATCTGGTGGTCCCAATAGCTGTATCAGGTGGTCCCTATAGCTGTATCTGGTGGTCTCTATATTCCCTATAGCTGTATCTGGTGGTCCCTAAAGCTGTATCTGGTGGTCCCTATAGTCCCTATAGCTGTATCTGGTGGTCCGTATAGCTGTATCTGGTGGTCCCTATAGTCCCTATAGCTGTAACTGGTGGTCCCTATAGCTGTATCTGGTGGTCCCTATAGCTGTATCTGGTGGTCCCTATAGCTGTATCTGGTGGTCCCTATAGCTGTATCAGGTGGTCTCTATAGTCCCTATAGCTGTATCTGGTGGTCCCTATAGCTGTATCTGGTGGTCCCTATAGTCCCTATAGCTGTATCTGCTGGTCTCTATAGTCCCTATAGCTGTATCAGGTGGTCCCTATAGCTGTATCTGGTGGTCTCTATAGTCCCTATAGCTGTATCTGGTGGTCCCTATAGCTGTATCTGGTGGTCCCTATAGTCCCAATAGCTGTATCTGCTGGTCTCTATAGTCCCTATAGCTGTATCTGGTGGTCCCTATAGCTGTATCTAGTGGTCCCTATAGTCCCTATAGCTGTATCTGGTTGTCCCTATAGTCCCTATAGCTGTAACTGGTGGTCCCTATAGCTGTATCTGGTTGTCCCTATAGTCCCTATAGCTGTAACTGGTGGTCCCTATAGCTGTATCTGGTGGTCCCTATAGCTGTATCTGGTGGTCTCTATAGTCCCTCTAGCTGTAACTGGTGGTCCCTATAGCTGTATCTGGTGGTCCCTATAGCTGTGTCTGGTGGTCTCTATAGCTGTAACTGGTGGTCCCTATAGCTGTATCAGGTGGTCCCTATAGTCCCTATAGCTGTATCTGGTGGTCCCTATAGCTGTATCTGGTGGTCCCTATAGTCCCTATAGCTGTAACTGCTGGTCCCTATAGCTGTATCTGGTGGTCTCTATAGTCCCTATAGCTGTATCTGGTGGTCCCTATAGTCTCTATAGCTGTATCTGGTGGTCCCTATAGCTGTATCTGGTGGTCCCTATAGTCCCTATAGCTGTATCTGGTGGTCCCTATAGTCCCTATAGCTGTATCTGGTGGTCCCTATAGTCCCTATAGCTGTATCTGGTGGTCCCTATAGCTGTATCTGGTGGTCCCTATAGTCCCTATAGCTGTATCTGGTGGTCCCTATAGTCCCTATAGCTGTATCTGGTGGTCCCTATAGTCCCTATAGCTGTATCTGGTGGTCCCTATAGTCCCTATAGCTATATCTAGTGGTCCCTATAGTCCCTATAGCTGTATCTGGTGGTCCCTATAGCTGTATCTGGTGGTCCCTATAGCTGTATCTGGTGGTCCCTATAGTCCCTATAGCTGTATCTGGTGGTCCCTATAGTCCCTATAGCTGTATCTGGTGGTCCCTATAGTCCCTATAGCTGTATCTGGTGGTCCCTATAGCTGTATCTGGTGGTCCCTATAGTCCCTATAGCTGTATCTGGTGGTCCCTATAGCTGTATCTGGTGGTCCCTATAGTCCCTATAGCTGTAACTGGTGGTCCCTATAGCTGTATCTGGTGGTCTCTATAGTCCCTATAGCTGTATCTGGTGGTCCCTATAGTCTCTATAGCTGTATCTGGTGGTCCCTATAGTCCCTATAGCTGTAACTGGTGGTCCCTATAGCTGTATCTGGTGGTCCCTATAGTCCCTATAGCTGTAACTGGTGGTCCCTATAGCTGTATCTGGTGGTCTCTATAGTCCCTATAGCTGTATCTGGTGGTCCCTATAGTCTCTATAGCTGTATCTGGTGGTCCCTATAGCTGTATCTGGTGGTCCCTATAGTCCCTATAGCTGTATCTGGTGGTCCCTATAGTCCCTATAGCTGTATCTGGTGGTCCCTATAGTCCCTATAGCTGTATCTGGTGGTCCCTATAGCTGTATCTGGTGGTCCCTATAGTCCCTATAGCTGTATCTGGTGGTCCCTATAGTCCCTATAGCTGTATCTGGTGGTCCCTATAGTCCCTATAGCTGTATCTGGTGGTCCCTATAGTCCCTATAGCTATATCTAGTGGTCCCTATAGTCCCTATAGCTGTATCTGGTGGTCCCTATAGCTGTATCTGGTGGTCCCTATAGCTGTATCTGGTGGTCCCTATAGTCCCTATAGCTGTATCTGGTGGTCCCTATAGTCCCTATAGCTGTATCTGGTGGTCCCTATAGTCCCTATAGCTGTATCTGGTGGTCCCTATAGCTGTATCTGGTGGTCCCTATAGCTGTATCTGGTGGTCCCTATAGCTGTATCTGGTGGTCCCTATAGCTGTATCAGGTGGTCCCTACAGTCCCTATAGCTGTATCTGGTGGTCCCAATAGCTGTATCAGGTGGTCCCTATAGCTGTATCTGGTGGTCTCTATATTCCCTATAGCTGTATCTGGTGGTCCCTATAGCTGTATCTGGTGGTCCCTATAGTCCCTATAGCTGTAACTGGTGGTCCCTATAGCTGTATCTGGTGGTCCCTATAGCTGTATCTGGTGGTCCCTATAGCTGTATCTGGTGGTCCCTATAGCTGTATCAGGTGGTCCCTATAGCTGTATCTGGTGGTCTCTATAGTCCCTATAGCTGTATCTGGTGGTCCCTATAGCTGTATCTGGTGGTCCCTATATTCCCTATAGCTGTATCTGCTGGTCTCTATAGTCCCTATAGCTGTATCAGGTGGTCCCTATAGCTGTATCTGGTGGTCTCTATAGTACCTATAGCTGTATCTGGTGGTCCCTATAGCTGTATCTGGTGGTCCCTATAGTCCCTATAGCTGTATGTGCTGGTCTCTATAGTCCCTATAGCTGTATCTGGTGGTCCCTATAGCTGTATCTGGTGGTCCCTATATTCCCTATAGCTGTATCTGGTGGTCCCTATAGCTGTATCTAGTGGTCCCTATAGTCCCTATAGCTGTATCTGGTTGTCCCTATAGTCCCTATAGCTGTAACTGGTGGTCCCTATAGCTGTATCTGGTTGTCCCTATAGTCCCTATAGCTGTAACTGGTGGTCCCTATAGCTGTATCTGGTGGTCCCTATAGCTGTATCTGGTGGTCTCTATAGTCCCTCTAGCCGTAACTGGTGGTCCCTATAGCTGTATCTGGTGGTCCCTATAGCTGTGTCTGGTGGTCCCTATAGTCCCTCTAGCTGTATCAGGTGGTCCCTATAGCGCTATCTGGTGGTCCCTATAGCTGTATCTGGTGTTCCCTATAGCTGTATCTGGTGGTCCCTATAGTCCCTATAGCTGTATCTGGTGGTCCCTATAGTCCCTATATCTGTATCTGGTGGTCCCTATAGCTGTAACTGGTGGTCCCTATAGTCCCTATAGCTGTATCTGGTGGCCCCAATAGTCCCTATATCTGTATCTGGTGGTCCCTATAGCTGTAACTGGTGGTCCGTATGGTCCCTATAGCTGTATCTGGTGGTCCCTATAGTCCCTATAGCTGTATCTGGTGGTCCCTATAGCTGTATCTGGTGGTCCCTATAGCTGTATCTGGTGGTCCCTATATCTGTATCTGGTGATCCCTATAGCTGTAACTGGTGGTCCCTATAGTCCCTATAGCTGTATCTGGTGGTCCCTATAGTCCCTATAGCTGTATCTGGTGGTCCCTATATTTGTATCTGGTGGTCCCTATATCTGTATCTGGTGGTCTCTATAGTCCCTATAGCTGTATCTAGTGGTCCCTATAGTCCCTATAGCTGTATCTGGTGGTCCCTATAGCTGTATCAGGTGGTCCCTATAGCTGTATCTGGTGGTCCCTATAGTCCCTATAGCTGTATCTGGTGGTCCCTATAGTCCCTATAGCTGTATCTGGTGGTCCCTATAGTCCCTATAGCTGTATCTGGTGGTCTCTATAGTCCCTATAGCTGTATCTGGTGGTCCCCATTGTCCCTATAGCTGTATCTGGTGGTCCCTATAGTCCCTATAGCTGTATCTGGTGGTCCCTATATCTGTATCTGGTGGTCCCTATAGCTGTATCTGGTTGTCCCTTTAGTCCCTATATCTGTATCTGGTGGTCCCTATAGCTGTATCTGGTGGTCCCTATAGTCCCTATATCTGTATCTGGTGGTCCCTATAGTCCCTATAGCTGTATCTGGTGGTCCCTATAGTCCCTATAGCTGTAACTGGTGGTCCCTTAAGCTGTATTTGGTGGTCCCTATAGCTGTATCTGGTGGTCCCTATAGTCCCTATATCTGTATCTGGTGGTCCCTATAGCTGTAACTGGTGGTCCCTATAGTCCCTATAGCTGTATCTGGTGGCCCCAATAGTCCCTATATCTGTATCTGGTGGTCCCTATAGCTGTATCTGGTGGTCCGTATGGTCCCTATAGCTGTATCTGGTGGTCCCTATAGTCCCTATAGCTGTATCTGGTGGTCCCTATAGCTGTATCTGGTGGTCCCTATAGCTGTATCTGGTGGTCCCTATATCTGTATCTGGTGATCCCTATAGCTGTAACTGGTGGTCCCTATAGTCCCTATAGCTGTATCTGGTGGTACCTATAGTCCCTATAGCTGTATCTGGTGGTCCCTATATTTGTATCTGGTGGTCCCTATATCTGTATCTGGTGGTCTCTATAGTCCCTATAGCTGTATCTAGTGGTCCCTATAGTCCCTATAGCTGTATCTGGTGGTCCCTATAGCTGTATCAGGTGGTCCCTATAGCTGTATCTGGTGGTCCCTATAGTCCCTATAGCTGTATCTGGTGGTCCCTATAGTCCCTATAGCTGTATCTGGTGGTCCCTATAGTCCCTATAGCTGTATCTGGTGGTCTCTATAGTCCCTATAGCTGTATCTGGTGGTCCCTATTGTCCCTATAGCTGTATCTGGTGGTCCCTATAGTCCCTATAGCTGTATCTGGTGGTCCCTATATCTGTATCTGGTGGTCCCTATAGCTGTATCTGGTTGTCCCTATAGTCCCTATATCTGTATCTGGTGGTCCCTATAGCTGTATCTGGTGGTCCCTATAGTCCCTATAGCTGTATCTGGTGGTCCCTATAGCTGTATCTGGTGGTCTCTATAGTCCCTATAGCTGTATCTGGTGGTCTCTATAGTCCCTATAGCTGTATCTGGTGGTCCCTATAGCTGTATCTGGTGGTCTCTATAGTCCCTATAGCTGTATCAGGTGGTCCCTATAGCTGTATCTGGGTGTCTCTATATTCCCTATAGCTGTATCTGGTGGTCCCTATAGCTGTATCTGGTGGTCCCTATAGCTGTATCTGGTGGTCCCTATAGTCCCTATAGCTGTATCTGGTGGTCTCTATAGTCCCTATAGCTGTATCTGGTGGTCCCTACAGTCCCTATAGCTGTATCTGGTGGTCCCAATAGCTGTATCAGGTGGTCCCTATAGCTGTATCTGGTGATCCCTATAGCTGTAACTGGTGGTCCCTATAGTCCCTATAGCTGTATCTGGTGGTCCCTATAGTCCCTATAGCTGTATCTGGTGGTCCCTATATTTGTATCTGGTGGTCCCTATATCTGTATCTGGTGGTCTCTATAGTCCCTATAGCTGTATCTAGTGGTCCCTATAGTCCCTATAGCTGTATCTGGTGGTCCCTATAGCTGTATCAGGTGGTCCCTATAGCTGTATCTGGTGGTCCCTATAGTCCCTATAGCTGTATCTGGTGGTCCCTATAGTCCCTATAGCTGTATCTGGTGGTCCCTATAGTCCCTATAGCTGTATCTGGTGGTCTCTATAGTCCCTATAGCTGTATCTGGTGGTCCCTATTGTCCCTATAGCTGTATCTGGTGGTCCCTATAGTCCCTATAGCTGTATCTGGTGGTCCCTATATCTGTATCTGGTGGTCCCTATAGCTGTATCTGGTTGTCCCTATAGTCCCTATATCTGTATCTGGTGGTCCCTATAGCTGTATCTGGTGGTCCCTATAGTCCCTATAGCTGTATCTGGTGGTCCCTATAGCTGTATCTGGTGGTCTCTATAGTCCCTATAGCTGTATCTGGTGGTCTCTATAGTCCCTATAGCTGTATCTGGTGGTCCCTATAGCTGTATCTGGTGGTCTCTATAGTCCCTATAGCTGCATCAGGTGGTCCCTATAGCTGTATCTGGGTGTCTCTATATTCCCTATAGCTGTATCTGGTGGTCCCTATAGCTGTATCTGGTGGTCCCTATAGCTGTATCTGGTGGTCCCTATAGTCCCTATAGCTGTATCTGGTGGTCTCTATAGTCCCTATAGCTGTATCTGGTGGTCCCTACAGTCCCTATAGCTGTATCTGGTGGTCCCAATAGCTGTATCAGGTGGTCCCTATAGCTGTATCTGGTGGTCTCTATATTCCCTATAGCTGTATCTGGTGGTCCCTAAAGCTGTATCTGGTGGTCCCTATAGTCCCTATAGCTGTATCTGGTGGTCCGTATAGCTGTATCTGGTGGTCCCTATAGTCCCTATAGCTGTAACTGGTGGTCCCTATAGCTGTATCTGGTGGTCCCTATAGCTGTATCTGGTGGTCCCTATAGCTGTATCTGGTGGTCCCTATAGCTGTATCAGGTGGTCTCTATAGTCCCTATAGCTGTATCTGGTGGTCCCTATAGCTGTATCTGGTGGTCCCTATAGTCCCTATAGCTGTATCTGCTGGTCTCTATAGTCCCTATAGCTGTATCAGGTGGTCCCTATAGCTGTATCTGGTGGTCTCTATAGTCCCTATAGCTGTATCTGGTGGTCCCTATAGCTGTATCTGGTGGTCCCTATAGTCCCAATAGCTGTATCTGCTGGTCTCTATAGTCCCTATAGCTGTATCTGGTGGTCCCTATAGCTGTATCTAGTGGTCCCTATAGTCCCTATAGCTGTATCTGGTTGTCCCTATAGTCCCTATAGCTGTAACTGGTGGTCCCTATAGCTGTATCTGGTTGTCCCTATAGTCCCTATAGCTGTAACTGGTGGTCCCTATAGCTGTATCTGGTGGTCCCTATAGCTGTATCTGGTGGTCTCTATAGTCCCTCTAGCTGTAACTGGTGGTCCCTATAGCTGTATCTGGTGGTCCCTATAGCTGTGTCTGGTGGTCTCTATAGCTGTAACTGGTGGTCCCTATAGCTGTATCAGGTGGTCCCTATAGTCCCTATAGCTGTATCTGGTGGTCCCTATAGCTGTATCTGGTGGTCCCTATAGTCCCTATAGCTGTAACTGCTGGTCCCTATAGCTGTATCTGGTGGTCTCTATAGTCCCTATAGCTGTATCTGGTGGTCCCTATAGTCTCTATAGCTGTATCTGGTGGTCCCTATAGCTGTATCTGGTGGTCCCTATAGTCCCTATAGCTGTATCTGGTGGTCCCTATAGTCCCTATAGCTGTATCTGGTGGTCCCTATAGTCCCTATAGCTGTATCTGGTGGTCCCTATAGCTGTATCTGGTGGTCCCTATAGTCCCTATAGCTGTATCTGGTGGTCCCTATAGTCCCTATAGCTGTATCTGGTGGTCCCTATAGTCCCTATAGCTGTATCTGGTGGTCCCTATAGTCCCTATAGCTATATCTAGTGGTCCCTATAGTCCCTATAGCTGTATCTGGTGGTCCCTATAGCTGTATCTGGTGGTCCCTATAGCTGTATCTGGTGGTCCCTATAGTCCCTATAGCTGTATCTGGTGGTCCCTATAGTCCCTATAGCTGTATCTGGTGGTCCCTATAGTCCCTATAGCTGTATCTGGTGGTCCCTATAGCTGTATCTGGTGGTCCCTATAGTCCCTATAGCTGTATCTGGTGGTCCCTATAGCTGTATCTGGTGGTCCCTATAGTCCCTATAGCTGTAACTGGCGGTCCCTATAGCTGTATCTGGTGGTCTCTATAGTCCCTATAGCTGTATCTGGTGGTCCCTATAGTCTCTATAGCTGTATCTGGTGGTCCCTATAGTCCCTATAGCTGTAACTGGTGGTCCCTATAGCTGTATCTGGTGGTCCCTATAGTCCCTATAGCTGTAACTGGTGGTCCCTATAGCTGTATCTGGTGGTCTCTATAGTCCCTATAGCTGTATCTGGTGGTCCCTATAGTCTCTATAGCTGTATCTGGTGGTCCCTATAGCTGTATCTGGTGGTCCCTATAGTCCCTATAGCTGTATCTGGTGGTCCCTATAGTCCCTATAGCTGTATCTGGTGGTCCCTATAGTCCCTATAGCTGTATCTGGTGGTCCCTATAGCTGTATCTGGTGGTCCCTATAGTCCCTATAGCTGTATCTGGTGGTCCCTATAGTCCCTATAGCTGTATCTGGTGGTCCCTATAGTCCCTATAGCTGTATCTGGTGGTCCCTATAGTCCCTATAGCTATATCTAGTGGTCCCTATAGTCCCTATAGCTGTATCTGGTGGTCCCTATAGCTGTATCTGGTGGTCCCTATAGCTGTATCTGGTGGTCCCTATAGTCCCTATAGCTGTATCTGGTGGTCCCTATAGTCCCTATAGCTGTATCTGGTGGTCCCTATAGTCCCTATAGCTGTATCTGGTGGTCCCTATAGCTGTATCTGGTGGTCCCTATAGTCCCTATAGCTGTATCTGGTGGTCCCTATAGCTGTATCTGGTGGTCCCTATAGTCCCTATAGCTGTATCTGGTGGTCCCTATAGCTGTATCTGGTGGTCCCTATAGTCCCTATAGCTGTAACTGGTGGTCCCTATAGCTGTATCTGGTGGTCTCTATAGTCCCTATAGCTGTATCTGGTGGTCCCTATAGTCCCTATATCTGTATCTAGTGGTCCCTATAGTCCCTATAGCTGTATCTAGTGGTCCCTATAGTCCCTATAGCTGTATCTGGTGGTCCCTATAGCTGTATCTGGTGGTCTCTATAGTCCCTATAGCTGTATCTGGTGGTCCCTATAGTCCCTATAGCTGTATCTGGTGGTCTCTATAGTCCCTGTAGCTGTATCTGGTGGTCCCTATAGTCCATATAGCTGTATCTGGTGGTCCCTATAGCTGTATCTGGTGGTCCCTATAGCTGTATCAGGTGGTCTCTGTAGTCCCTATAGCTGTATCTGGTGGTCCCTATAGTCCCTATAGCTGTATCCGGTGGTCCATATAACTGTATCTGGTGGTCTCTATAGCTGTATCTGGTGGTCTCTATAGTCCCTATAGCTGTATCTGGTGGTCCCTATATCTGTATCTGGTGGTCCCAATAGCTGTATCTGGTTGTCCCTATAGTCCCTATAGCTGTAACTGGTGGTCTCTATAGCTGTATCTGGTGGACCCTATAGTCCCTATAGCTGTAACTGGTGGTCCCTATAGCTGTATCTGGTGGTCCCTATAGTCCCTATAGCTGTCTCTGGTTGTCCCTATAGTCCCTATAGCTGTATCTGGTGGTCCCTATAGTCCCTATAGCTGTATCTGGTGGTCCCTATAGCTGTATCTGGTGGTCTCTATATTCCCTATAGCTGTATCTGGTGGTCCCTATAGCTGTATCTGGTGGTCCCTATAGCTGTATCTGGTGGTCCCTATAGTCCCTATAGCTGTATCTGGTGGTCCCTATAGCTGTATCTGGTGGTCCCTATAGTCCCTATAGCTGTATCTGGTGGTCCCTATAGCTGTATCTGGTGGTCCCTATAGTCCCTATAGCTGTAACTGGTGGTCCCTATAGCTGTATCTGGTGGTCCCTATACCTGTATCTGGTGGTCCCTATAGCTGTTTCTGGTGGTCCCTATAGCTGTATCAGGTGGTCCCTATAGCTGTATCTGGTGGTCTCTATAGTCCCTATAGCTGTATCTGGTGGTCCCTATAGCTGTATCTGGTGGTCTCTATAGTCCCTATAGCTGTATCTGGTGGTCCCTATAGTCCCTATAGCTGTATCTGGTGGTCCCTATAGTCCCTATAGCTGTATCTGGTGGTCCCTATAGCTGTATCTGGTGGTCCCTATAGTCCCTATAGCTGTATCTGGTGGTCCCTATAGTCCCTATAGCTGTATCTGGTGGTCCCTATAGTCCCTATAGCTGTATCTGGTGGTCCCTATAGTCCCTATTGCTATATCTAGTGGTCCCTATAGTCCCTATAGCTGTATCTGGTGGTCCCTATAGCTGTATCTGGTGGTCCCTATAGCTGTATCTGGTGGTCCCTATAGTCCCTATAGCTGTATCTGGTGGTCCCTATAGTCCCTATAGCTGTATCTGGTGGTCCCTATAGTCCCTATAGCTGTATCTGGTGGTCCCTATAGCTGTATCTGGTGGTCCCTATAGTCCCTATAGCTGTATCTGGTGGTCCCTATAGCTGTATCTGGTGGTCCCTATAGTCCCTATAGCTGTAACTGGTGGTCCCTATAGCTGTATCTGGTGGTCTCTATAGTCCCTATAGCTGTATCTGGTGGTCCCTATAGTCTCTATAGCTGTATCTGGTGGTCCCTATAGTCCCTATAGCTGTAACTGGTGGTCCCTATAGCTGTATCTGGTGGTCCCTATAGTCCCTATAGCTGTAACTGGTGGTCCCTATAGCTGTATCTGGTGGTCTCTATAGTCCCTATAGCTGTATCTGGTGGTCCCTATAGTCTCTATAGCTGTATCTGGTGGTCCCTATAGCTGTATCTGGTGGTCCCTATAGTCCCTATAGCTGTATCTGGTGGTCCCTATAGTCCCTATAGCTGTATCTGGTGGTCCCTATAGTCCCTATAGCTGTATCTGGTGGTCCCTATAGCTGTATCTGGTGGTCCCTATAGTCCCTATAGCTGTATCTGGTGGTCCCTATAGTCCCTATAGCTGTATCTGGTGGTCCCTATAGTCCCTATAGCTGTATCTGGTGGTCCCTATAGTCCCTATAGCTATATCTAGTGGTCCCTATAGTCCCTATAGCTGTATCTGGTGGTCCCTATAGCTGTATCTGGTGGTCCCTATAGCTGTATCTGGTGGTCCCTATAGTCCCTATAGCTGTATCTGGTGGTCCCTATAGTCCCTATAGCTGTATCTGGTGGTCCCTATAGTCCCTATAGCTGTATCTGGTGGTCCCTATAGCTGTATCTGGTGGTCCCTATAGTCCCTATAGCTGTATCTGGTGGTCCCTATAGCTGTATCTGGTGGTCCCTATAGTCCCTATAGCTGTATCTGGTGGTCCCTATAGCTGTATCTGGTGGTCCCTATAGTCCCTATAGCTGTAACTGGTGGTCCCTATAGCTGTATCTGGTGGTCTCTATAGTCCCTATAGCTGTATCTGGTGGTCCCTATAGTCCCTATATCTGTATCTAGTGGTCCCTATAGTCCCTATAGCTGTATCTAGTGGTCCCTATAGTCCCTATAGCTGTATCTGGTGGTCCCTATAGCTGTATCTGGTGGTCTCTATAGTCCCTATAGCTGTATCTGGTGGTCCCTATAGTCCCTATAGCTGTATCTGGTGGTCTCTATAGTCCCTGTAGCTGTATCTGGTGGTCCCTATAGTCCATATAGCTGTATCTGGTGGTCCCTATAGCTGTATCTGGTGGTCCCTATAGCTGTATCAGGTGGTCTCTGTAGTCCCTATAGCTGTATCTGGTGGTCCCTATAGTCCCTATAGCTGTATCCGGTGGTCCATATAACTGTATCTGGTGGTCTCTATAGCTGTATCTGGTGGTCTCTATAGTCCCTATAGCTGTATCTGGTGGTCCCTATATCTGTATCTGGTGGTCCCAATAGCTGTAACTGGTGGTCCCTATAGCTGTATCTGGTGGTCTCTATAGTCCCTATAGCTGTATCTGGTGGTCCCTATAGTCCCTATATCTGTATCTAGTGGTCCCTATAGTCCCTATAGCTGTATCTAGTGGTCCCTATAGTCCCTATAGCTGTATCTGGTGGTCCCTATAGCTGTATCTGGTGGTCTCTATAGTCCCTATAGCTGTATCTGGTGGTCCCTATAGTCCCTATAGCTGTATCTGGTGGTCTCTATAGTCCCTGTAGCTGTATCTGGTGGTCCCTATAGTCCATATAGCTGTATCTGGTGGTCCCTATAGCTGTATCTGGTGGTCCCTATAGCTGTATCAGGTGGTCTCTGTAGTCCCTATAGCTTTATCTGGTGGTCCCTATAGTCCCTATAGCTGTATCCGGTGGTCCATATAACTGTATCTGGTGGTCTCTATAGCTGTATCTGGTGGTCTCTATAGTCCCTATAGCTGTATCTGGTGGTCCCTATATCTGTATCTGGTGGTCCCAATAGCTGTATCTGGTTGTCCCTATAGTCCCTATAGCTGTAACTGGTGGTCTCTATAGCTGTATCTGGTGGACCCTATAGTCCCTATAGCTGTAACTGGTGGTCCCTATAGCTGTATCTGGTGGTCCCTATAGTCCCTATAGCTGTCTCTGGTTGTCCCGATAGTCCCTATAGCTGTATCTGGTGGTCCCTATAGTCCCTATAGCTGTATCTGGTGGTCCCTATAGCTGTATCTGGTGGTCTCTATATTCCCTATAGCTGTATCTGGTGGTCCCTATAGCTGTATCTGGTGGTCCCTATAGCTGTATCTGGTGGTCCCTATAGTCCCTATAGCTGTATCTGGTGGTCCCTATAGCTGTATCTGGTGGTCCCTATAGTCCCTATAGCTGTATCTGGTGGTCCCTATAGCTGTATCTGGTGGTCCCTATAGTCCCTATAGCTGTAACTGGTGGTCCCTATAGCTGTATCTGGTGGTCCCTATACCTGTATCTGGTGGTCCCTATAGCTGTTTCTGGTGGTCCCTATAGCTGTATCAGGTGGTCCCTATAGCTGTATCTGGTGGTCTCTATAGTCCCTATAGCTGTATCTGGTGGTCCCTATAGCTGTATCTGGTGGTCTCTATAGTCCCTATAGCTGTATCTGGTGGTCCCTATAGTCCCTATAGCTGTATCTGGTGGTCTCTATAGTCCCTATAGCTGTATCTGGTGGTCCCTATAGTCCATATAGCTGTATCTGGTGGTCCCTATAGCTGTATCTGGTGGTCCCTATAGCTGTATCAGGTGGTCTCTGTAGTCCCTATAGCTGTATCTGGTGGTCCCTATAGTCCCTATAGCTGTATCTGGTGGTCCATATAGCTGTATCTGGTGGTCTCTATAGCTGTATCTGGTGGTCTCTATAGTCCCTATAGCTGTATCTGGTGGTCCCTATAGTCCCTATAGCTGTATCTGGTGGTCTCTATAGTCCCTATAGCTGTATCTGGTGGTCCCTATAGTCCCTATAGCTGTATCTGGTGGTCCCTATATCTGTATCTGGTGGTCCCTATAGCTGTATCTGGTGGTCTCTATAGTCCCTATAGCTGTATCTGGTGGTCCCTATATCTGTATCTGGTGGTCCCTATAGCTGTATCTGGTTGTCCCTATAGTCCCTATAGCTGTAACTGGTGGACTCTATAGCTGTATCTGGTGGTCCCTATAGCTGTATCTGGTGGTCCCTATAGTCCCTATAGCTGTATCTGGTGGTCCCTATAGCTGTATCTGGTGGTCCCTATAGTCCCTATAGCTGTATCTGGTGGTCCCTATAGCTGTATCTGGTGGTCCCTATAGTCCCTATAGCTGTATCTGGTGGTCCCTATACCTGTATCTGGTGGTCCCTATAGCTGTTTCTGGTGGTCCCTATAGCTGTATCAGGTGGTCCCTATAGCTGTATTTGGTGGTCTCTATAGTCCCTATAGCTGTATCTGGTGGTCCCTATAGCTGTATCTGGTGGTCTCTATAGTCCCTATAGCTGTATCTGGTGGTCCCTATAGTCCCTATAGCTGTATCTGGTGGTCTCTATAGTCCCTATAGCTGTATCTGGTGGTCCCTATAGTCCATATAGCTGTATCTGGTGGTCCCTATAGCTGTATCTGGTGGTCCCTATAGTCCCTATAGCTGTATCTGGTGGTCCCTATATCTGTATCTGGTGGTCCCTATAGCTGTATCTGGTGGTCTCTATAGTCCCTATAGCTGTATCTGGTGGTCCCTATATCTGTATCTGGTGGTCCCTATAGCTGTATCTGGTTGTCCCTATAGTCCCTATAGCTGTAACTGGTGGTCTCTATAGCTGTATCTGGTGGTCCCTATAGCTGTATCTGGTGGTCCCTATAGTCCCTATAGCTGTATCTGGTGGTCCCTATAGCTGTATTTGGTGGTCCCTATAGTCCCTATAGCTGTATCTGGTGGTCCCTATAGCTGTATCTGGTGGTCCCTATAGTCCCTATAGCTGTATCTGGTGGTCCCTATACCTGTATCTGGTGGTCCCTATAGCTGTTTCTGGTGGTCCCTATAGCTGTATCAGGTGGTCCCTATAGCTGTATCTGGTGGTCTCTATAGTCCCTATAGCTGTATCTGGTGGTCCCTATAGCTGTATCTGGTGGTCTCTATAGTCCCTATAGCTGTATCTGGTGGTCCCTATAGTCCCTATAGCTGTATCTGGTGGTCTCTATAGTCCCTATAGCTGTATCTGGTGGTCCCTATAGTCCATATAGCTGTATCTGGTGGTCCCTATAGCTGTATCTGGTGGTCCCTATAGCTGTATCAGGTGGTCTCTGTAGTCCCTATAGCTGTATCTGGTGGTCCCTATAGTCCCTATAGCTGTATCTGGTGGTCCATATAGCTGTATCTGGTGGTCTCTATAGCTGTATCTGGTGGTCTCTATAGTCCCTATAGCTGTATCTGGTGGTCCCTATAGCAGTATCTGGTGGTCTCTATAGTCCCTATAGCTGTATCTGGTGGTCCCTATAGTCCCTATAGCTGTATCTGGTGGTCTCTATAGTCCCTATAGCTGTATCTGGTGGTCCCTATAGTCCCTATAGCTGTATCTGGTGGTCCCTATATCTGTATCTGGTGGTCCCTATAGCTGTATCTGGTGGTCTCTATAGTCCCTATAGCTGTATCTGGTGGTCCCTATACCTGTATCTGGTGGTCCCTATAGCTGTATCTGGTTGTCCCTATAGTCCCTATAGCTGTAACTGGTGGTCTCTATAGCTGTATCTGGTGGTCCCTATAGCTGTATCTGGTGGTCCCTATAGTCCCTATAGCTGTATCTGGTGGTCCCTATAGCTGTATCTGGTGGTCCCTATAGTCCCTATAGCTGTAACTGGTGGTCCCTATAGCTGTATCTGGTGGTCCCTATACCTGTATCTGGTGGTCCCTATAGCTGTTTCTGGTGGTCCCTATAGCTGTATCAGGTGGTCCCTATAGCTGTATCTGGTGGTCTCTATAGTCCCTATAGCTGTATCTGGTGGTCCCTATAGCTGTATCTGGTGGTCCCTATAGTCCCTTTAGCTGTATCTGCTGGTCTCTATAGTCCCTATAGCTGTATCAGGTGGTCCCTATAGCTGTATCTGGTGGTCTCTATAGTCCCTATAGCTGTATCTGGTGGTCCCTATAGCTGTATCTGGTGGTCCCTATAGTCCCTATAGCCGTATCTGCTGGTCTCTATAGTCCCTATAGCTGTATCTGGTGGTCCCTATAGCTGTATCTGGTGGTCCCTATAGTCCCTATAGCTGTATCTGGTGGTCCCTATAGCTGTATCTGGTGGTCCCTATAGTCCCTATAGCTGTATCTGGTGGTCCCTATAGTCCTTATAGCTGTAACTGGTGGTCCCTATAGCTGTATCTGGTTGTCCCTATAGTCCCTATAGCTGTAACTGGTGGTTCCTATAGCTGTATCTGGTGGTCTCTATAGTCCCTCTAGCTGTATCTGGTGGTCCCTATAGCTGTATCTGGTGGTCCCTATAGTCCCTATAGCCGTATCTGCTGGTCTCTATAGTCCCTATAGCTGTATCTGGTGGTCCCTATAGCTGTATCTGGTGGTCCCTATAGTCCCTATAGCTGTATCTGGTGGTCCCTATAGCTGTATCTGGTGGTCCCTATAGTCCCTATAGCTGTATCTGGTGGTCCCTATAGTCCTTATAGCTGTAACTGGTGGTCCCTATAGCTGTATCTGGTTGTCCCTATAGTCCCTATAGCTGTAACTGGTGGTTCCTATAGCTGTATCTGGTGGTCTCTATAGTCCCTCTAGCTGTAACTGGTGGTCCCTATAGCTGTATCTGGTGGTCCCTATAGCTGTATCTGGTGGTCTCTATAGCTGTAACTGGTGGTCCCTATAGCTGTATCAGGTGGTCCCTACAGCTGTATCCGGTGTTCCCTATAGTCCCTATATCTGTATTTGGTGGTCCCTATAGTCCCTATAGATATATCTAGTGGTCCCTATAGCTGTATCTGGTGGTCCCTATAGTCCCTATAGCTGTATCTGGTGGTCCCTATAGCTGTATCCGGTGGTCCCTATATCTGTATCTGGTGGTCCCTATAGCTGTTTCTGGTGGTCCCTATAGCTGTATCAGGTGGTCCCTATAGCTGTATCTGGTGGTCTCTATAGTCCCTATAGCTGTATCTGGTGGTCCCTATAGCTGTATCTGGTGGTCCCTATAGTCCCTTTAGCTGTATCTGGTGGTCTCTATAGTCCCTATAGCTGTATCAGGTGGTACCTATAGCTGTATCTGGTGGTCCCTATAGTCCCTATATCTGTATCTGGTGGTCCCTATAGTCCCTATAGCTATATCTAGTGGTCCCTATAGCTGTATCTGGTGGTCCCTATAGTCCCTATAGCTGTATCTGGTGGTCCCTATAGCTGTATCTGGTGGTCCCTATAGCTGTATCAGGTGGTCCCTATAGCTGTATCTGGTGGTCCCTATAGTCCCTATATCTGTATCTGGTGGTCCCTATAGTCCCTATAGCTATATCTAGTGGTCCCTATAGCTGTAACTTGTGGTCCCTATAGTCCCTATAGCTGTATCTGGTGGTCCCTATAGTCCCTATAGCTGTATCTGGTGGTCCCTATAGTCCCTACAGCTGTATCTGGTGGTCCCTATAGCTGTATCTGGTGGTCCCTATAGTCCCTATAGCTGTATCTGGTGGTCCCTATAGCTGTATCTGGTGGTCCCTATAGTCCCTATAGCTGTATCTGGTAGTCCCTATAGCTGTATCTGGTGGTCCCTATAGTCCCTATAGCTGTAACTGGTGGTCCCTATAGCTGTATCTGGTGGTCTCTATAGTCCCTATAGCTGTATCTGGTGGTCTCTATAGTCCCTATATCTGTATCTAGTGGTCCCTATAGTCCCTATAGCTGTATCTAGTGGTCCCTATAGTCCCTATAGCTGTATCTGGTGGTCCCTATAGCTGTATCTGGTGGTCTCTATAGTCCCTATAGCTGTATCTGGTGGTCCCTATAGTCCCTATAGCTGTATCTGGTGGTCTCTATAGTCCCTATAGCTGTATCTGGTGGTCCCTATAGTCCCTATAGCTGTATCTGGTGGTCCCTATAGCTGTATCTGGTGGTCCCTATAGCTGTATCAGGTGGTCTCTGTAGTCCCTATAGCTGTATCTGGTGGTCCCTATAGTCCCTATAGCTGTATCTGGTGGTCCATATAGCTGTATCTGGTGGTCTCTATAGCTGTATCTGGTGGTCTCTATAGTCCCTATAGCTGTATCTGGTGGTCCCTAAAGCTGTATCTGGTGGTCTCTATAGTCCCTATAGCTGTATCTGGTGGTCCCTATAGTCCCTATAGCTGTATCTGGTGGTCTCTATAGTCCCTATAGCTGTATCTGGTGGTCCCTATAGTCCCTATAGCTGTATCTGGTGGTCCCTATAGCTGTATCTGGTTGTCCCTATAGTCCCTATAGCTGTAACTGGTGGTCTCTATAGCTGTATCTGGTGGTCCCTATAGTCCCTATAGCTGTAACTGGTGGTCCCTATAGCTGTATCTGGTGGTCCCTATAGTCCATATAGCTGTATCTGTTTGTCCCTATAGTCCCTATAGCTGTATCTGGTGGTCCCTATAGTCCCTATAGCTGTATCTGGTGGTCCCTATAGTCCCTATAGCTGTATCTGGTGGTCCCTATAGTCCCTATAGCTGTATCTGGTGGTCCCTATAGTCCCTATAGCTGTATCTGGTGGTCTCTATAGTCCCTATATCTGTATCTGGTGGTCCCTATAGTCCCTGTAGCTGTATCTGGTGGTCTCTATAGTCCCTATAGCTGTATCTGGTGGTCCCTATAGTCCCTATAGCTGTATCTGGTGGTCCCTATATCTGTATCTGGTGGTCCCTATAGCTGTATCTGGTGGTCCCTATAGTCCCTATAGCTGTATCTGGTGGTCCCTATTGTCCCTATAGCTGTATCTGGTGGTCCCTATAGTCCCTATAGCTGTATCTGGTGGTCCCTATAGTCCCTATAGCTGTATCTGGTGGTCCCTATAGTCCCTATAGCTGTATCTGGTGGTCCCTATAGTCCCTATAGGTGTATCTGGTGGTCTCTATAGTCCCTATAGCTGTATCTGGTGGTCCCTATAGTCCCTATAGCTGTATCTGGTGGTCCCTATAGCTGTATCTGGTGGTCCCTATAGCTGTATCAGGTGGTCTCTGTAGTCCCTATAGCTTTATCTGGTGGTCCCTATAGTCCCTATAGCTGTATCTGGTGGTCCATATAGATGTATCTGGTGGTCTCTATAGCTGTATCTGGTGGTCTCTATAGTCCCTATAGCTGTATCTGGTGGTCCCTATAGCTGTATCTGGTGGTCTCTATAGTCCCTATAGCTGTATCTGGTGGTCCCTATAGTCCCTATAGCTGTATCTGGTGGTCCCTATATCTGTATCTGGTGGTCCCTATAGCTGTATCTGGTGGTCTCTATAGTCCCTATAGCTGTATCTGGTGGTCCCTATATCTGTATCTGGTGGTCCCTATAGCTGTATCTGGTTGTCCCTATAGTCCCTATAGCTGTAACTGGTGGTCTCTATAGCTGTATCTGGTGGTCCCTATAGTCCCTATAGCTGTAACTGGTGGTCCCTATAGCTGTATCTGGTGGTCCCTATAGTCCCTATAGCTGTATCTGGTTGTCCCTATAGTCCCTATAGCTGTATCTGGTGGGTCCTATAGTCCCTATAGCTGTATCTGGTGGTCCCTATAGTCCCTATAGCTGTATCTGGTGGTCCCTATCGTCCCTATAGCTGTATCTGGTGGTCCCTATAGTCCCTATAGCTTTATCTGGTGGTCCCTATAGTCCCTATAGCTGTATCTGGTGGTCCATATAGATGTATCTGGTGGTCTCTATAGCTGTATTTGGTGGTCTCTATAGTCCCTATAGCTGTATCTGGTGGTCCCTATAGCTGTATCTGGTGGTCTCTATAGTCCCTATAGCTGTATCTGGTGGTCCCTATAGTCCCTATAGCTGTATCTGGTAGTCTCTATAGTCCCTATAGCTGTATCTGGTGGTCCCTATAGTCCCTATAGCTGTATCTGGTGGTCCCTATATCTGTATCTGGTGGTCCCTATAGCTGTATCTGGTGGTCTCTATAGTCCCTATAGCTGTATCTGGTGGTCCCTATATCTGTATCTGGTGGTCCCTATAGCTGTATCTGGTTGTCCCTATAGTCCCTATAGCTGTAACTGGTGGTCTCTATAGCTGTATCTGGTGGTCCCTATAGTCCCTATAGCTGTAACTGGTGGTCCCTATAGCTGTATCTGGTGGTCCCTATAGTCCCTATAGCTGTATCTGGTTGTCCCTATAGTCCCTATAGCTGTATCTGGTGGGTCCTATAGTCCCTATAGCTGTATCTGGTGGTCCCTATAGTCCCTATAGCTGTATCTGGTGGTCCCAATCGTCCCTATAGCTGTATCTAGTGGTCCCTATAGTCCCTATAGCTGTATCTGGTGGTCTCTATAGTCCCTATATCTGTATCTGGTGGTCCCTATAGTCCCTGTAGCTGTATCTGGTGGTCTCTATAGTCCCTATAGCTGTATCTGGTGGTCCCTATAGTCCCTATAGCTGTATCTGGTGGTCCCTATATCTGTATCTGGTGGTCCCTATAGCTGTATCTGGTGGTCCCTATAGTCCCTATAGCTGTATCTGGTGGTCCCTATAGTCCCTATAGCTGTATCTGGTGGTCCCTATAGTCCCTATAGCTGTATCTGGTGGTCCCTATAGTCCCTATAGCTGTATCTGGTGGTCACTATAGTCCCTATAGCTGTATCTGGTGGTCCCTATAGTCCCTATAGCTGTATCTGGTGGTCCCTATAGTCCCTATAGCTGTATCTGGTGGTCCCTATAGTCCCTATAGCTGTATCTGGTGGTCTATATAGTCCCTATATCTGTATCTGGTGGTCCCTATAGTCCCTATAGCTGTATCTGGTGGTCTATATAGTCCCTATAGCTGTATCTGGTGGTCCCTATAGTCCCTATAGCTGTATCTGGTGGTCCCTATATCTGTATCTGGTGGTCCCTATAGCTGTATCTGGTGGTCCCTATAGTCCCTATAGCTGTATCTGGTGGTCCCAATAGTCCCTATAGCTGTATCCGGTGGTCCCTATATCTGTATCTGGTGGTCCCTATAGCTGTATCTGGTGGTCTCTATAGTCCCTATATCTGTATCCGGTGGTCTCTATAGTCCCTATAGCTGTATCTGGTGGTCCCTATAGCTGTATCTGGTGGTCCCTATAGCTGTATCTGGTGGTCCCTATAGTCCCTATATCTGAATCTGGTGGTCTCTATAGTCCCTATAGCTGTATCTGGTGGTCCCTATAGCTGTATCTGGTGGTCCCTATAGTCCCTATAGCTGTATCTGGTGGTCCCTATAGCTGTATCTGGTGGTCCCTATAGCTGTATCTGGTGGTCCCTATAGTCCCTATAGCTGTATCTAGTGGTCCCTATAGCTGTATCTGGTGGTCCCTATAGTCCCTATAGCTGTATCTGGTGGTCTCTATAGTCCCTATATCTGTATCTGGTGGTCTCTATAGTCCCTATAGCTGTATCTGGTGGTCTCCATAGTCCCTATAGCTGTATCTGGTGGTCCCTATAGTCCCTATATCTTTATCTGGTGGTCTCTATAGTCCCTATAGCTGTATCTGGTGGTCCCTATAGTCCCTATAGCTGTATCTAGTGGTCCCTATATCTGTATCTGGTGGTCCCTATAGTCCCTATAGCTGTAACTGGTGGTCCCTATAGTCCCTATAGCTGTATCTTGTGGTCTCTATAGTCCCTATAACTGTAACTGGTGGTCCCTATAGCTGTATCAGGTGGTCCCTATAGCTGTATCTGGTGGTCCCTATAGCTGTATTTGGTGGTCCCTATAGTCCCTATAGCTGTATCTGGTGGTCCCTATAGTCCCTATAGCTGTAACTGGTGGTCTCTATAGCTGTATCTAGTGGTCCCTATAGTCCCTATAGCTGTATCTAGTGGTCCCTATAGCTGTATCTGGTGGTCCCTATAGTCCCTATAGCTGTATCTGGTGGTCCCTATAGTCCCTATAGCTATATCTAGTGGGCCCTATAGCTGTATCTGCTGGTCCCTATAGTCTCTATAGCTGTATCTAGTGGTCCCTATAGCTGTATCTAGTGGTCCCTATAGCTGTATCTGGTAGTCCCTATAGTCCCTATAGCTGTATCTGGTGGTCCCTATAGTCCCTATAGCTGTATCTGGTGGTCCCTATATCTGTATCTGGTGGTCCCTATAGCTGTATCTGGTGGTCCCTATAGTCCCTATAGCTGTATCTGGTGGTCCCTATAGTCCCTATAGCTGTATCTGGTGGTCCCTATAGTCCCTATAGCTGTATCTGGTGGTCCCTATAGTCCCTATAGCTGTATCTGGTGGTCACTATAGTCCCTATAGCTGTATCTGGTGGTCCCTATAGTCCCTATAGCTGTATCTGGTGGTCCCTATAGTCCCTATAGCTGTATCTGGTGGTCCCTATAGTCCCTATAGCTGTATCTGGTGGTCTATATAGTCCCTATATCTGTATCTGGTGGTCCCTATAGTCCCTATAGCTGTATCTGGTGGTCTATATAGTCCCTATAGCTGTATCTGGTGGTCCCTATAGTCCCTATAGCTGTATCTGGTGGTCCCTATATCTGTATCTGGTGGTCCCTATAGCTGTATCTGGTGGTCCCTATAGTCCCTATAGCTGTATCTGGTGGTCCCTATAGTCCCTATAGCTGTATCCGGTGGTCCCTATATCTGTATCTGGTGGTCCCTATAGCTGTATCTGGTGGTCTCTATAGTCCCTATATCTGTATCCGGTGGTCTCTATAGTCCCTATAGCTGTATCTGGTGGTCCCTATAGCTGTATCTGGTGGTCCCTATAGCTGTATCTGGTGGTCCCTATAGTCCCTATATCTGAATCTGGTGGTCTCTATAGTCCCTATAGCTGTATCTGGTGGTCCCTATAGCTGTATCTGGTGGTCCCTATAGTCCCTATAGCTGTATCTGGTGGTCCCTATAGCTGTATCTGGTGGTCCCTATAGCTGTATCTGGTGGTCCCTATAGTCCCTATAGCTGTATCTAGTGGTCCCTATAGCTGTATCTGGTGGTCCCTATAGTCCCTATAGCTGTATCTGGTGGTCTCTATAGTCCCTATATCTGTATCTGGTGGTCTCTATAGTCCCTATAGCTGTATCTGGTGGTCTCTATAGTCCCTATAGCTGTATCTGGTGGTCCCTATAGTCCCTATATCTTTATCTGGTGGTCTCTATAGTCCCTATAGCTGTATCTGGTGGTCCCTATAGTCCCTATAGCTGTATCTAGTGGTCCCTATATCTGTATCTGGTGGTCCCTATAGTCCCTATAGCTGTAACTGGTGGTCCCTATAGTCCCTATAGCTGTATCTTGTGGTCTCTATAGTCCCTATAACTGTAACTGGTGGTCCCTATAGCTGTATCAGGTGGTCCCTATAGCTGTATCTGGTGGTCCCTATAGCTGTATTTGGTGGTCCCTATAGTCCCTATAGCTGTATCTGGTGGTCCCTATAGTCCCTATAGCTGTAACTGGTGGTCTCTATAGCTGTATCTAGTGGTCCCTATAGTCCCTATAGCTGTATCTAGTGGTCCCTATAGCTGTATCTGGTGGTCCCTATAGTCCCTATAGCTGTATCTGGTGGTCCCTATAGTCCCTATAGCTATATCTAGTGGGCCCTATAGCTGTATCTGCTGGTCCCTATAGTCTCTATAGCTGTATCTAGTGGTCCCTATAGCTGTATCTAGTGGTCCCCATAGCTGTATCTGGTAGTCCCTATAGTCCCTATAGCTGTATCTGGTGGTCCCTATAGTCCCTATAGCTGTATCTGGTGGTCCCTATAGCTGTAGCTAGTGGTCCCTATAGCTGTATCTGGTGGTCCCTATAGTCTCTATAGCTGTATCTAGTGGTCCCTATAGCTGTATCTAGTGGTCCCTATAGCTGTATCTGGTGGTCCCTGTAGCTGTATCTGGTGGTCCCTATAGCTGTATCTGGTGGTCCCTATAGTCCCTATAGCTGTATCTGGTGGTCCCTATAGTCCCTATATCTGTATCTAGTGGTCCCTATAGCTGTATCTGGTGGTCTCTATAGTCCCTATATCTGTATCAGGTGGTCCCTATAGCTGTATCTCGTGGTCTCTATAGCTGTATTCGGTGGTCCCTATAGTCCCTATAGCTGTATCTGGTGGTCCCGGTAGCTGTATCTGGTGGTCCCTATAGCTGTATCTGGTGGTCCCTATAGTCCCTATAGCTGTATCTGGTGGTCCCTATAGTCCCTATATCTGTATCTAGTGGTCCCTATAGCTGTATCTGGTGGTCCCTATAGTCCCTATAGCTGTATCTAGTGGTCCCTATAGCTGTATCTGGTGGTCCCTATAGTCCCTATAGCTGTATCTGGTGGTCTCTATAGCTGTATCTGGTGGTCCCTATAGTCCCTATAGCTGTATCTGGTGGTCCCTATAGTCCCTATAGCTGTATCTGGTGGTCCCTATAGTCCCTATAGCTGTATCTGGTGGTCTCTATAGTCCCTATAGCTGTATCTGGTGGTCTCTATTGTCCCTATAGCTGTATCTGGTGGTCCCTATAGTCCCTATAGCTATATCTAGTGGTCCCTATAGCTGTATCTGCTTGTCTCTATAGTCCCTATAGCTGTATCTGGTGGTCCCTATAGTCCCTATAGCTGTATCTGGTGGTCTCTATAGTCCCTATAGCTGTATCTTGGGGTCTCTATAGTCCCTATAGCTGTAACTGGTTGTCCCTATAGCTGTATCTGGTGGTCCCTATAGCTGTATCTGGTGGTCCATATAGTCCTTATAGCTGTAACTGGTGGTCCCTATAGCTGTATCTGGTGGTCCCTATTGTCCCTATAGCTGTATCTAGTGGTCCCTATAGCTGTATCTGGTGGTCCCTATAGTTCCTATAGCTGTACCTGGTGGTCCCTATAGTTCCTATAGCTTGATTTGGTGTTCCCTATAGTCCCTATAGCTGTATCTGGTGGTCTCTATAGCTGTATCTGGTGGTCCCTATAGTCCCTATAGCTGTATCTGGTGGTCCCTATAGTCCCTATAGCTGTATCTAGTGGTCCCTATAGCTGTATCTGGTGGTCCCTATAGTCCCTATAGCTGTATCTGGTGGTCCCTAAAGTCCCTATAGCTATATCTAGTGGTCCCTATAGCTGTATCTGGTGGTCCCTATAGTCCCTATACCTGTATCTGGTGGTCTCTATAGCTGTATCTGGTGGTCCCTATAGTCCCTATAGCTGTATCTAGTGGTCCCTATAGTCCCTATAGCTGTATCTGGTGGTCCCAATAGCTGTATCTGGTGGTCCCTATAGCTGTATCTGGTGGTCCCTATAGTCCCTATAGCTGTATCTGGTGGTCCCTATAGCTGTATCTGGTGGTCCCTATAGCTGTATCTGGTGTTCCTTATAGCTGTATCTGGTGGTCCCTATAGCTGTTTATGGTGATCCCTATAGCTGTATATGGTGATCCCTATAGTCCCTATAGCTGTATCTGGTGGTCCCTATAGTCCCTATAGCTGTATCTGGTGGTCCCTATAGCTGTATCTGGTGGTCCCTATAGCTGTATCTAGTGGTCCCAATAGTCCCTATAGCTGTATCTGGTGGTCCCTATAGCTGTATATGGTGATCCCTATATTCCCTATAGCTGTATCTGGTGGTCCCTATAGTCCCTATAGCTGTATCTGGTGGTCTCTATAGTGCCTATAGCTGTATCTGGTGGTCCCTATAGTCCCTATAGCTGTATCTGGTGGTCCCTATAGTCCTTATAGCTGTATCTGGTGGTCCCTATAGTCCCTATAGCTGTATCTGGTGGTCCCTATAGTCCCTATAGCTGTATCTGGTGGTCCCTATAGTCCCTATAGCTGTATCTGGTGGTCCCTATAGCTGTATCTGGTGGTCCCTATAGTCCCTATAGCTGTATCTGGTGGTCCCTATAGCTGTATCTGGTGGTCTCTATAGTCCCTATAGCTGTTTCTGGTGGTCCCTATAGCTGTATCTGGTGGTCTCTATAGTCCCTATAGCTGTATCTGGTGGTCCCTATAGTCCCTATAGCTGTGTCTGTTGGTCCCTATAGTCCCTATAGCTGTATCTGGTGGTCCCTATAGCTGTATCTGGCGGTCCCTATAGCTTTATCTGGTGGTCCCTATAGTCCCTATATCTGTATCTGGTGGTCCCTATAGTCCCTATAGCTGTATCTGGTGGTCCCTATAGTCCCTATAGCTGTATCTGGTGGTCCCTATAGTCCCTATAGCTGTATCTGGTGGTCCCTATATCTGTATCTGGTGGTCCCTATAGCTGTATCTGGTTGTCCCTATAGTCCCTATAGCTGTAACTGGTGGTCTCTATAGCTGTATCTGGTGGTCCCTATAGTCCCTATAGCTGTAACTGGTGGTCCCTATAGCTGTATCTGGTGGTCCCTATAGTCCCTATAGCTGTATCTGGTTGTCCCTATAGTCCCTATAGCTGTATCTGGTGGTCCCTATAGTCCCTATAGCTGTATCTGTTGGTCCCTATAGTCCCTATAGCTGTATCTGGTGGTCCCTATAGTCCCTATAGCTGTATCTGGTGGTCCCTATAGTCCCTATAGCTGTATCTGGTGGTCTCTATAGTCCCTATATCTGTATCTGGTGGTCTCTATAGTCCCTGTAGCTGTATCTGGTGGTCTCTATAGTCCCTATAGCTGTATCTGGTGGTCCCTATAGTCCCTATAGCTGTATCTGGTGGTCCCTATATCTGTATCTGGTGGTCCCTATAGCTGTATCTGGTGGTCCCTATAGTCCCTATAGCTGTATCTGGTGGTCCCTATAGTCCCTATAGCTGTATCTGGTGGTCCCTATAGTCCCTATAGCTGTATCTGGTGGTCCCTATAGTCCCTATAGCTGTATCTGGTGGTCCATATAGTCCCTATAGCTGTATCTGGTGGTCCCTATAGTCCCTATAGCTGTATCTGGTGGTCTCTATAGTCCCTATAGCTGTATCTGGTGGTCCCTATAGTCCCTATAGCTGTATCTGGTGGTCCCTATAGCTGTATCTGGTGGTCCCTATAGCTGTATCAGGTGGTCTCTGTAGTCCCTATAGCTGTATCTGGTGGTCTCTATAGTCCCTATAGCTGTATCTGGTGGTCCCTATAGCTGTATCTTGTGGTCTCTATAGTCCCTATAGCTGTATCTGGTGGTCCCTATAGTCCCTATAGCTGTATCTGGTGGTCTCTATAGTCCCTATAGCTGTATCTGGTGGTCCCTATAGTCCCTATAGCTGTATCTGGTGGTACCTATATCTGTATCTGGTGGTCCCTATAGCTGTATCTGGTGGTCTCTATAGTCCCTATAGCTGTATCTGGTGGTCCCTATATCTGTATCTGGTGGTCCCTATAGCTGTATCTGGTTGTCCCTATAGTCCCTATAGCTGTAACTGGTGGTCTCTATAGCTGTATCTGGTGGTCCCTATAGTCCCTATAGCTGTAACTGGTGGTCCCTATAGCTGTATCTGGTGGTCCCTATAGTCCCTATAGCTGTATCTGGTTGTCCCTATAGTCCCTATAGCTGTATCTGGTGGTCCCTATAGTCCCTATAGCTGTATCTGGTGGTCCCTATAGTCCCTATAGCTGTATCTGGTGGTCTCTATAGTCCCTATAGCTGTATCTGGTGGTCCCTATAGTCCCTATATCTTTATCTGGTGGTCTCTATAGTCCCTATAGCTGTATCTGGTGGTCCCTATAGTCCCTATAGCTGTATCTAGTGGTCCCTATATCTGTATCTGGTGGTCCCTATAGTCCCTATAGCTGTAACTGGTGGTCCCTATAGTCCCTATAGCTGTATCTTGTGGTCTCTATAGTCCCTATAACTGTAACTGGTGGTCCCTATAGCTGTATCAGGTGGTCCCTATAGCTGTATCTGGTGGTCCCTATAGCTGTATTTGGTGGTCCCTATAGTCCCTATAGCTGTATCTGGTGGTCCCTATAGTCCCTATAGCTGTAACTGGTGGTCTCTATAGCTGTATCTAGTGGTCCCTATAGTCCCTATAGCTGTATCTAGTGGTCCCTATAGCTGTATCTGGTGGTCCCTATAGTCCCTATAGCTGTATCTGGTGGTCCCTATAGTCCCTATAGCTATATCTAGTGGGCCCTATAGCTGTATCTGCTGGTCCCTATAGTCTCTATAGCTGTATCTAGTGGTCCCTATAGCTGTATCTAGTGGTCCCTATAGCTGTATCTGGTAGTCCCTATAGTCCCTATAGCTGTATCTGGTGGTCCCTATAGTCCCTATAGCTGTATCTGGTGGTCCCTATAGCTGTAGCTAGTGGTCCCTATAGCTGTATCTGGTGGTCCCTATAGTCTCTATAGCTGTATCTAGTGGTCCCTATAGCTGTATCTAGTGGTCCCTATAGCTGTATCTGGTGGTCCCTATAGTCCCTATAGCTGTATCTGGTGGTCCCTATAGCTGTATCTGGTGGTCCCTATAGTCTCTATAGCTGTATCTAGTGGTCCCTATAGCTGTATCTGGTGGTCCCTATAGCTGTATCTGGTGGTCCCTATAGTCCCTATAGCTGTATCTGGTGGTCCCTATAGCTGTATCTGGTGGTCTCTATAGTCCCTATAGCTGTTTCTGGTGGTCCCTATAGCTGTATCTGGTGGTCTCTATAGTCCCTATAGCTGTATCTGGTGGTCCCTATAGTCCCTATAGCTGTGTCTGTTGGTCCCTATAGTCCCTATAGCTGTATCTGGTGGTCCCCATAGCTGTATCTGGCGGTCCCTATAGCTTTATCTGGTGGTCCCTATAGTCCCTATATCTGTATCTGGTGGTCCCTATAGTCCCTATAGCTGTATCTGGTGGTCCCTATAGTCCCTATAGCTGTATCTGGTGGTCCCTATAGTCCCTATAGCTGTATCTGGTGGTCCCTATATCTGTATCTGGTGGTCCCTATAGCTGTATCTGGTTGTCCCTATAGTCCCTATAGCTGTAACTGGTGGTCTCTATAGCTGTATCTGGTGGTCCCTATAGTCCCTATAGCTGTAACTGGTGGTCCCTATAGCTGTATCTGGTGGTCCCTATAGTCCCTATAGCTGTATCTGGTTGTCCCTATAGTCCCTATAGCTGTATCTGGTGGTCCCTGTAGTCCCTATAGCTGTATCTGTTGGTCCCTATAGTCCCTATAGCTGTATCTGGTGGTCCCTATAGTCCCTATAGCTGTATCTGGTGGTCCCTATAGTCCCTATAGCTGTATCTGGTGGTCTCTATAGTCCGTATATCTGTATCTGGTGGTCTCTATAGTCCCTGTAGCTGTATCTGGTGGTCTCTATAGTCCCTATAGCTGTATCTGGTGGTCCCTATAGTCCCTATAGCTGTATCTGGTGGTCCCTATATCTGTATCTGGTGGTCCCTATAGCTGTATCTGGTGGTCCCTATAGTCCCTATAGCTGTATCTGGTGGTCCCTATAGTCCCTATAGCTGTATCTGGTGGTCCCTATAGTCCCTATAGCTGTATCTGGTGGTCCCTATAGTCCCTATAGCTGTATCTGGTGGTCCATATAGTCCCTATAGCTGTATCTGGTGGTCCCTATAGTCCCTATAGCTGTATCTGGTGGTCTCTATAGTCCCTATAGCTGTATCTGGTGGTCCCTATAGTCCCTATAGCTGTATCTGGTGGTCCCTATAGCTGTATCTAGTGGTCCCTATAGCTGTATCAGGTGGTCTCTGTAGTCCCTATAGCTGTATCTGGTGGTCTCTATAGTCCCTATAGCTGTATCTGGTGGTCCCTATAGCTGTATCTTGTGGTCTCTATAGTCCCTATAGCTGTATCTGGTGGTCCCTATAGTCCCTATAGCTGTATCTGGTGGTCTCTATAGTCCCTATAGCTGTATCTGGTGGTCCCTATAGTCCCTATAGCTGTATCTGGTGGTACCTATATCTGTATCTGGTGGTCCCTATAGCTGTATCTGGTGGTCTCTATAGTCCCTATAGCTGTATCTGGTGGTCCCTATATCTGTATCTGGTGGTCCCTATAGCTGTATCTGGTTGTCCCTATAGTCCCTATAGCTGTAACTGGTGGTCTCTATAGCTGTATCTGGTGGTCCCTATAGTCCCTATAGCTGTAACTGGTGGTCCCTATAGCTGTATCTGGTGGTCCCTATAGTCCCTATAGCTGTATCTGGTTGTCCCTATAGTCCCTATAGCTGTATCTGGTGGTCCCTATAGTCCCTATAGCTGTATCTGGTGGTCCCTATAGTCCCTATAGCTGTATCTGGTGGTCTCTATAGTCCCTATAGCTGTATCTGGTGGTCCCTATAGTCCCTATATCTTTATCTGGTGGTCTCTATAGTCCCTATAGCTGTATCTGGTGGTCCCTATAGTCCCTATAGCTGTATCTAGTGGTCCCTATATCTGTATCTGGTGGTCCCTATAGTCCCTATAGCTGTAACTGGTGGTCCCTATAGTCCCTATAGCTGTATCTTGTGGTCTCTATAGTCCCTATAACTGTAACTGGTGGTCCCTATAGCTGTATCAGGTGGTCCCTATAGCTGTATCTGGTGGTCCCTATAGCTGTATTTGGTGGTCCCTATAGTCCCTATAGCTGTATCTGGTGGTCCCTATAGTCCCTATAGCTGTAACTGGTGGTCTCTATAGCTGTATCTAGTGGTCCCTATAGTCCCTATAGCTGTATCTAGTGGTCCCTATAGCTGTATCTGGTGGTCCCTATAGTCCCTATAGCTGTATCTGGTGGTCCCTATAGTCCCTATAGCTATATCTAGTGGGCCCTATAGCTGTATCTGCTGGTCCCTATAGTCTCTATAGCTGTATCTAGTGGTCCCTATAGCTGTATCTAGTGGTCCCTATAGCTGTATCTGGTAGTCCCTATAGTCCCTATAGCTGTATCTGGTGGTCCCTATAGTCCCTATAGCTGTATCTGGTGGTCCCTATAGCTGTAGCTAGTGGTCCCTATAGCTGTATCTGGTGGTCCCTATAGTCTCTATAGCTGTATCTAGTGGTCCCTATAGCTGTATCTAGTGGTCCCTATAGCTGTATCTGGTGGTCCCTGTAGCTGTATCTGGTGGTCCCTATAGCTGTATCTGGTGGTCCCTATAGTCCCTATAGCTGTATCTGGTGGTCCCTATAGTCCCTATATCTGTATCTAGTGGTCCCTATAGCTGTATCTGGTGGTCTCTATAGTCCCTATATCTGTATCAGGTGGTCCCTATAGCTGTATCTCGTGGTCTCTATAGCTGTATCTGGTGGTCCCTATAGTCCCTATAGCTGTATCTGGTGGTCCCGGTAGCTGTATCTGGTGGTCCCTATAGCTGTATCTGGTGGTCCCTATAGTCCCTATAGCTGTATCTGGTGGTCCCTATAGTCCCTATATCTGTATCTAGTGGTCCCTATAGCTGTATCTGGTGGTCCCTATAGTCCCTATAGCTGTATCTAGTGGTCCCTATAGCTGTATCTGGTGGTCCCTATAGTCCCTATAGCTGTATCTGGTGGTCTCTATAGCTGTATCTGGTGGTCCCTATAGTCCCTATAGCTGTATCTGGTGGTCCCTATAGTCCCTATAGCTGTATCTGGTGGTCCCTATAGTCCCTATAGCTGTATCTGGTGGTCTCTATAGTCCCTATAGCTGTATCTGGTGGTCTCTATTGTCCCTATAGCTGTATCTGGTGGTCCCTATAGTCCCTATAGCTATATCTAGTGGTCCCTATAGCTGTATCTGCTTGTCTCTATAGTCCCTATAGCTGTATCTGGTGGTCCCTATAGTCCCTATAGCTGTATCTGGTGGTCTCTATAGTCCCTATAGCTGTATCTTGGGGTCTCTATAGTCCCTATAGCTGTAACTGGTTGTCCCTATAGCTGTATCTGGTGGTCCCTATAGCTGTATCTGGTGGTCCATATAGTCCTTATAGCTGTAACTGGTGGTCCCTATAGCTGTATCTGGTGGTCCCTATTGTCCCTATAGCTGTATCTAGTGGTCCCTATAGCTGTATCTGGTGGTCCCTATAGTTCCTATAGCTGTACCTGGTGGTCCCTATAGTTCCTATAGCTTGATTTGGTGTTCCCTATAGTCCCTATAGCTGTATCTGGTGGTCTCTATAGCTGTATCTGGTGGTCCCTATAGTCCCTATAGCTGTATCTGGTGGTCCCTATAGTCCCTATAGCTGTATCTAGTGGTCCCTATAGCTGTATCTGGTGGTCCCTATAGTCCCTATAGCTGTATCTGGTGGTCCCTAAAGTCCCTATAGCTATATCTAGTGGTCCCTATAGCTGTATCTGGTGGTCCCTATAGTCCCTATACCTGTATCTGGTGGTCTCTATAGCTGTATCTGGTGGTCCCTATAGTCCCTATAGCTGTATCTAGTGGTCCCTATAGTCCCTATAGCTGTATCTGGTGGTCCCAATAGCTGTATCTGGTGGTCCCTATAGTCCCTATAGCTGTATCTGGTGGTCCCTATAGCTGTATCTGGTGGTCCCTATAGCTGTATCTGGTGTTCCTTATAGCTGTATCTGGTGGTCCCTATAGCTGTTTATGGTGATCCCTATAGCTGTATATGGTGATCCCTATAGTCCCTATAGCTGTATCTGGTGGTCCCTATAGTCCCTATAGCTGTATCTGGTGGTCCCTATAGCTGTATCTGGTGGTCCCTATAGCTGTATCTAGTGGTCCCAATAGTCCCTATAGCTGTATCTGGTGGTCCCTATAGCTGTATATGGTGATCCCTATATTCCCTATAGCTGTATCTGGTGGTCCCTATAGTCCCTATAGCTGTATCTGGTGGTCTCTATAGTGCCTATAGCTGTATCTGGTGGTCCCTATAGTCCCTATAGCTGTATCTGGTGGTCCCTATAGTCCTTATAGCTGTATCTGGTGGTCCCTATAGTCCCTATAGCTGTATCTGGTGGTCCCTATAGTCCCTATAGCTGTATCTGGTGGTCCCTATAGTCCCTATAGCTGTATCTGGTGGTCCCTATAGCTGTATCTGGTGGTCCCTATAGTCCCTATAGCTGTATCTGGTGGTCCCTATAGCTGTATCTGGTGGTCTCTATAGTCCCTATAGCTGTTTCTGGTGGTCCCTATAGCTGTATCTGGTGGTCTCTATAGTCCCTATAGCTGTATCTGGTGGTCCCTATAGTCCCTATAGCTGTGTCTGTTGGTCCCTATAGTCCCTATAGCTGTATCTGGTGGTCCCTATAGCTGTATCTGGCGGTCCCTATAGCTTTATCTGGTGGTCCCTATAGTCCCTATATCTGTATCTGGTGGTCCCTATAGTCCCTATAGCTGTATCTGGTGGTCCCTATAGTCCCTATAGCTGTATCTGGTGGTCCCTATAGTCCCTATAGCTGTATCTGGTGGTCCCTATATCTGTATCTGGTGGTCCCTATAGCTGTATCTGGTTGTCCCTATAGTCCCTATAGCTGTAACTGGTGGTCTCTATAGCTGTATCTGGTGGTCCCTATAGTCCCTATAGCTGTAACTGGTGGTCCCTATAGCTGTATCTGGTGTGTCCCTATAGTCCCTATAGCTGTATCTGGTTGTCCCTATAGTCCCTATAGCTGTATCTGGTGGTCCCTATAGTCCCTATAGCTGTATCTGTTGGTCCCTATAGTCCCTATAGCTGTATCTGGTGGTCCCTATAGTCCCTATAGCTGTATCTGGTGGTCCCTATAGTCCCTATAGCTGTATCTGGTGGTCCCTATAGTCCCTATAGCTGTATCTGGTGGTCTCTATAGTCCCTATATCTGTATCTGGTGGTCCCTATAGTCCCTGTAGCTGTATCTGGTGGTCTCTATAGTCCCTATAGCTGTATCTGGTGGTCCCTATAGTCCCTATAGCTGTATCTGGTGGTCCCTATATCTGTATCTGGTGGTCCCTATAGCTGTATCTGGTGGTCCCTATAGTCCCTATAGCTGTATCTGGTGGTCCCTATAGTCCCTATAGCTGTATCTGGTGGTCCCTATAGTCCCTATAGCTGTATCTGGTGGTCCCTATAGTCCCTATAGCTGTATCTGGTGGTCCATATAGTCCCTATAGCTGTATCTGGTGGTCCCTATAGTCCCTATAGCTGTATCTGGTGGTCTCTATAGTCCCTATAGCTGTATCTGGTGGTCCCTATAGTCCCTATAGCTGTATCTGGTGGTCCCTATAGCTGTATCTGGTGGTCCCTATAGCTGTATCAGGTGGTCTCTGTAGTCCCTATAGCTGTATCTGGTGGTCTCTATAGTCCCTATAGCTGTATCTGGTGGTCCCAATAGCTGTATCTGGTGGTCCCTATAGCTGTATCTGGTGGTCCCTATAGTCCCTATAGCTGTATCTGGTGGTCCCTATAGCTGTATCTGGTGGTCCCTATTGCTGTATCTGGTGTTCCTTATAGCTGTATCTGGTGGTCCCTATAGCTGTTTATGGTGATCCCTATAGCTGTATATGGTGATCCCTATAGTCCCTATAGCTGTATCTGGTGGTCCCTATAGTCCCTATAGCTGTATCTGGTGGTCCCTATAGCTGTATCTGGTGGTCCCTATAGCTGTATCTGGTGGTCTCTATAGTGCCTATAGCTGTATCTGGTGGTCCCTCTAGTCCCTATAGCTGTATCTGGTGGTCCCTATAGTCCTTATAGCTGTATCTGGTGGTCCCTATAGTCCCTATAGCTGTATCTGGTGGTCCCTATAGTCCCTATAGCTGTATCTGGTGGTCCCTATAGTCCCTATAGCTGTATCTGGTGGTCCCTATAGCTGTATCTGGTGGTCCCTATAGTCCCTATAGCTGTATCTGGTGGTCCCTATAGCTGTATCTGGTGGTCTCTATAGTCCCTATAGCTGTTTCTGGTGGTCCCTATAGCTGTATCTGGTGGTCTCTATAGTCCCTATAGCTGTATCTGGTGGTCCCTATAGTCCCTATAGCTGTGTCTGTTGGTCCCTATAGTCCCTATAGCTGTATCTGGTGGTCCCTATAGCTGTATCTGGCGGTCCCTATAGCTTTATCTGGTGGTCCCTATAGTCCCTATATCTGTATCTGGTGGTCCCTATAGTCCCTATAGCTGTATCTGGTGGTCCCTATAGTCCCTATAGCTGTATCTGGTGGTCCCTATAGTCCCTATAGCTGTATCTGGTGGTCCCTATATCTGTATCTGGTGGTCCCTATAGCTGTATCTGGTTGTCCCTATAGTCCCTATAGCTGTAACTGGTGGTCTCTATAGCTGTATCTGGTGGTCCCTATAGTCCCTATAGCTGTAACTGGTGGTCCCTATAGCTGTATCTGGTGGTCCCTATAGTCCCTATAGCTGTATCTGGTTGTCCCTATAGTCCCTATAGCTGTATCTGGTGGTCCCTATAGTCCCTATAGCTGTATCTGTTGGTCCCTATAGTCCCTATAGCTGTATCTGGTGGTCCCTATAGTCCCTATAGCTGTATCTGGTGGTCCCTATAGTCCCTATAGCTGTATCTGGTGGTCTCTATAGTCCCTATATCTGTATCTGGTGGTCCCTATAGTCCCTGTAGCTGTATCTGGTGGTCTCTATAGTCCCTATAGCTGTATCTGGTGGTCCCTATAGTCCCTATAGCTGTATCTGGTGGTCCCTATAGCTGTATCTGGTGGTCCCTATAGTCCCTATAGCTGTATCTGGTGGTCCCTATAGTCCCTATAGCTGTATCTGGTGGTCCCTATAGTCCCTATAGCTGTATCTGGTGGTCCCTATAGTCCCTATAGCTGTATCTGGTGGTCCATATAGTCCCTATAGCTGTATCTGGTGGTCCCTATAGTCCCTATAGCTGTATCTGGTGGTCTCTATAGTCCCTATAGCTGTATCTGGTGGTCCCTATAGTCCCTATAGCTGTATCTGGTGGTCCCTATAGCTGTATCTGGTGGTCCCTATAGCTGTATCAGGTGGTCTCTGTAGTCCCTATAGCTGTATCTGGTGGTCTCTATAGTCCCTATAGCTGTATCTGGTGGTCCCTATAGCTGTATCTGGTGGTCTCTATAGTCCCTATAGCTGTATCTGGTGGTCCCTATAGTCCCTATAGCTGTATCTGGTGGTCTCTATAGTCCCTATAGCTGTATCTGGTGGTCCCTATAGTCCCTATAGCTGTATCTGGTGGTACCTATATCTGTATCTGGTGGTCCCTATAGCTGTATCTGGTGGTCTCTATAGTCCCTATAGCTGTATCTGGTGGTCCCTATATCTGTATCTGGTGGTCCCTATAGCTGTATCTGGTTGTCCCTATAGTCCCTATAGCTGTAACTGGTGGTCTCTATAGCTGTATCTGGTGGTCCCTATAGTCCCTATAGCTGTAACTGGTGGTCCCTATAGCTGTATCTGGTGGTCCCTATAGTCCCTATAGCTGTATCTGGTTGTCCCTATAGTCCCTATAGCTGTATCTGGTGGGTCCTATAGTCCCTATAGCTGTATCTGGTGGTCCCTATAGTCCCTATAGCTGTATCTGGTGGTCCCTATCGTCCCTATAGCTGTATCTGGTGGTCCCTATATCTGTATCTGGTGGTCCCTATAGCTGTATCTGGTGGTCCCTATAGTCCCTATAGCTGTATCTGGTGGTCCCTATAGTCCCTATAGCTGTATCTGGTGGTCCCTATAGTCCCTATAGCTGTATCTGGTGGTCCCTATAGTCCCTATAGCTGTATCTGGTGGTCCCTATAGTCCCTATAGCTGTATCTGGTGGTCCCTATAGTCCCTATAGCTGTATCTGGTGGTCCCTATAGTCCCTATAGCTGTATCTGGTGGTCTATATAGTCCCTATATCTGTATCTGGTGGTCCCTATAGTCCCTATAGCTGTATCTGGTGGTCTATATAGTCCCTATAGCTGTATCTGGTGGTCCCTATAGTCCCTATAGCTGTATCTGGTGGTCCCTATATCTGTATCTGGTGGTCCCTATAGCTGTATCTGGTGGTCCCTATAGTCCCTATAGCTGTATCTGGTGGTCCCTATAGTCCCTATAGCTGTATCTGGTGGTCCCTATATCTGTATCTGGTGGTCCCTATAGCTGTATCTGGTGGTCTCTATAGTCCCTATATCTGTATCTGGTGGTCTCTATAGTCCCTATAGCTGTATCTGGTGGTCCCTATAGCTGTATCTGGTGGTCCCTATAGCTGTATCTGGTGGTCCCTATAGTCCCTATATCTGAATCTGGTGGTCTCTATAGTCCCTATAGCTGTATCTGGTGGTCCCTATAGCTGTATCTGGTGGTCCCTATAGTCCCTATAGCTGTATCTGGTGGTCCCTATAGCTGTATCTGGTGGTCCCTATAGCTGTATCTGGTGGTCCCTATAGTCCCTATAGCTGTATCTAGTGGTCCCTATAGCTGTATCTGGTGGTCCCTATAGTCCCTATAGCTGTATCTGGTGGTCTCTATAGTCCCTATATCTGTATCTGGTGGTCTCTATAGTCCCTATAGCTGTATCTGGTGGTCTCTATAGTCCCTATAGCTGTATCTGGTGGTCCCTATAGTCCCTATATCTTTATCTGGTGGTCTCTATAGTCCCTATAGCTGTATCTGGTGGTCCCTATAGTCCCTATAGCTGTATCTGGTGGTCTCTATAGCTGTATCTGGTGGTCTCTATAGTCCCTATAGCTGTGTCTGGTGGTCCCTATAGCTGTATCTGGTGGTCTCTATAGTCCCTATAGCTGTATCTGGTGGTCCCTATAGTCCCTATAGCTGTATCTGGTGGTCTCTATAGTCCCTATAGCTGTATCTGGTGGTCCCTATAGTCCCTATAGCTGTATCTGGTGGTCCCTATATCTGTATCTGGTGGTCCCTATAGCTGTATCTGGTGGTCTCTATAGTCCCTATAGCTGTATCTGGTGGTCCCTATAGTCCCTATAGCTGTATCTGTTGGTCCCTATAGTCCCTATAGCTGTATCTGGTGGTCTCTATAGTCCCTATAGCTGTATCTGGTGGTCCCTATAGTCCCTATAGCTGTATCTGGTGGTCCCTATAGTCCCTATATCTTTATCTGGTGGTCTCTATAGTCCCTATAGCTGTATCTGGTGGTCCCTATAGTCCCTATAGCTGTATCTGGTGGTCTCTATAGCTGTATCTGGTGGTCTCTATAGTCCCTATAGCTGTGTCTGGTGGTCCCTATAGCTGTATCTGGTGGTCTCTATAGTCCCTATAGCTGTATCTGGTGGTCCCTATAGTCCCTATAGCTGTATCTGGTGGTCTCTATAGTCCCTATAGCTGTATCTGGTGGTCCCTATAGTCCCTATAGCTGTATCTGGTGGTCCCTATATCTGTATCTGGTGGTCTCTATAGCTGTATCTGGTTGTCCCTATAGTCCCTATAGCTGTATCTGGTGGTCCCTATAGTCCCTATAGCTGTATCTGTTGGTCCCTATAGTCCCTATAGCTGTATCTGGTGGTCCCTATAGTCCCTATAGCTGTATCTGGTGGTCCCTATAGTCCCTATAGCTGTATCTGGTGGTCTCCATAGTCCCTATATCTGTATCTGGTGGTCCCTATAGTCCCTGTAGCTGTATCTGGTGGTCTCTATAGTCCCTATAGCTGTATCTGGTGGTCCCTATAGTCCCTATAGCTGTATCTGGTGGTCCCTATATCTGTATCTGGTGGTCCCTATAGCTGTATCTGGTGGTCCCTATAGTCCCTATAGCTGTATCTGGTGGTCCCTATAGTCCCTATAGCTGTATCTGGTGGTCCCTATAGTCCCTATAGCTGTATCTGGTGGTCCCTATAGTCCCTATAGCTGTATCTGGTGGTCCCTATAGTCCCTATAGCTGTATCTGGTGGTCCCTATAGTCCCTATAGCTGTATCTGGTGGTCTCTATAGTCCCTATAGCTGTATCTGGTGGTCCCTATAGTCCCTATAGCTGTATCTGGTGGTCCCTATAGCTGTATCTGGTGGTCCCTATAGCTGTATCAGGTGGTCTCTGTAGTCCCTATAGCTGTATCTGGTGGTCTCTATAGCTGTATCTGGTGGTCCCTATAGTCCCTATATCTGAATCTGGTGGTCTCTATAGTCCCTATAGCTGTATCTGGTGGTCCCTATAGCTGTATCTGGTGGTCTCTATAGTCCCTATAGCTGTATCTGGTGGTCCCTATAGTCCCTATAGCTGTATCTGGTGGTCTCTATAGTCCCTATAGCTGTATCTGGTGGTCCCTATAGTCCCTATATCTGTATCTGGTGGTCCCTATAGTCCCTGTAGCTGTATCTGGTGGTCTCTATAGTCCCTATAGCTGTATCTGGTGGTCCCTATAGTCCCTATAGCTGTATCTGGTGGTCCCTATATCTGTATCTGGTGGTCCCTATAGCTGTATCTGGTGGTCCCTATAGTCCCTATAGCTGTATCTGGTGGTCCCTATAGTCCCTATAGCTGTATCTGGTGGTCCCTATAGTCCCTATAGCTGTATCTGGTGGTCCCTATAGTCCCTATAGCTGTATCTGGTGGTCCCTATAGTCCCTATAGCTGTATCTGGTGGTCCCTATAGTCCCTATAGCTGTATCTGGTGGTCTCTATAGTCCCTATAGCTGTATCTGGTGGTCCCTATAGTCCCTATAGCTGTATCTGGTGGTCCCTATAGCTGTATCTGGTGGTCCCTATAGCTGTATCAGGTGGTCTCTGTAGTCCCTATAGCTGTATCTGGTGGTCTCTATAGTCCCTATAGCTGTATCTGGTGGTCCCTATAGCTGTATCTGGTGGTCTCTATGGTCCCTATAGCTGTATCTGGTGGTCCCTATAGTCCCTATAGCTGTATCTGGTGGTCTCTATAGTCCCTATAGCTGTATCTGGTGGTCCCTATAGTCCCTATAGCTGTATCTGGTGGTACCTATATCTGTATCTGGTGGTCCCTATAGCTGTATCTGGTGTTCTCTATAGTCCCTATAGCTGTATCTGGTGGTCCCTATATCTGTATCTGGTGGTCCCTATAGCTGTATCTGGTTGTCCCTATAGTCCCTATAGCTGTAACTGGTGGTCTCTATAGCTGTATCTGGTGGTCCCTATAGTCCCTATAGCTGTAACTGGTGGTCCCTATAGCTGTATCTGGTGGTCCCTATAGTCCCTATAGCTGTATCTGGTTGTCCCTATAGTCCCTATAGCTGTATCTGGTGGGTCCTATAGTCCCTATAGCTGTATCTGGTGGTCCCTATAGTCCCTATAGCTGTATCTGGTGGTCCCTATCGTCCCTATAGCTGTATCTGGTGGTCCCTATAGTCCCTATAGCTGTATCTGGTTGTCTCTATAGTCCCTATATCTGTATCTGGTGGTCCCTATAGTCCCTGTAGCTGTATCTGGTGGTCTCTATAGTCCCTATAGCTGTATCTGGTGGTCCCTATAGTCCCTATAGCTGTATCTGGTGGTCCCTATATCTGTATCTGGTGGTCCCTATAGCTGTATCTGGTGGTCCCTATAGTCCCTATAGCTGTATCTGGTGGTCCCTATAGTCCCTATAGCTGTATCTGGTGGTCCCTATAGTCCCTATAGCTGTATCTGGTGGTCCCTATAGTCCCTATAGCTGTATCTGGTGGTCCCTATAGTCCCTATAGCTGTATCTGGTGGTCCCTATAGTCCCTATAGCTGTATCTGGTGGTCCCTATAGTCCCTATAGCTGTATCTGGTGGTCCCTATAGTCCCTATAGCTGTATCTGGTGGTCTATATAGTCCCTATATCTGTATCTGGTGGTCCCTATAGTCCCTATAGCTGTATCTGGTGGTCTATATAGTCCCTATAGCTGTATCTGGTGGTCCCTATAGTCCCTATAGCTGTATCTGGTGGTCCCTATATCTGTATCTGGTGGTCCCTATAGCTGTATCTGGTGGTCCCTATAGTCCCTATAGCTGTATCTGGTGGTCCCTATAGTCCCTATAGCTGTATCTGGTGGTCCCTATATCTGTATCTGGTGGTCCCTATAGCTGTATCTGGTGGTCTCTATAGTCCCTATATCTGTATCTGGTGGTCTCTATAGTCCCTATAGCTGTATCTGGTGGTCCCTATAGCTGTATCTGGTGGTCCCTATAGCTGTATCTGGTGGTCCCTATAGTCCCTATAGCTGTATCTGGTGGTCCCTATATCTGTATCTGGTGGTCCCTATAGCTGTATCTGGTGGTCCCTATAGTCCCTATAGCTGTATCTGGTGGTCCCTATAGTCCCTATAGCTGTATCTGGTGGTCCCTATATCTGTATCTGGTGGTCCCTATAGCTGTATCTGGTGTTCTCTATAGTCCCTATATCTGTATCTGGTGGTCTCTATAGTCCCTATAGCTGTATCTGGTGGTCCCTATAGCTGTATCTGGTGGTCCCTATAGCTGTATCTGGTGGTCTCTATAGTCCCTATAGCTGTATCTGGTGGTCCCCATAGCTGTATCTGGTGGTCCCTATAGTCCCTATAGCTGTATCTGGTGGTCCCTATAGCTGTATCTGGTGGTCCCTATAGTCCCTATAGCTGTATCTAGTGGTCCCTATAGCTGTATCTGGTGGTCCCTATAGTCCCTATAGCTGTATCTGGTGGTCTCTATAGTCCCTATATCTGTATCTGGTGGTCTCTATAGTCCCTATAGCTGTATCTGGTGGTCTCTATAGTCCCTATAGCTGTATCTGGTGGTCCCTATAGTCCCTATATCTTTATCTGGTGGTCTCTATAGTCCCTATAGCTGTATCTGGTGGTCCCTATAGTCCCTATAGCTGTATCTGGTGGTCTCTATAGCTGTATCTGGTGGTCTCTATAGTCCCTATAGCTGTATCTGGTGGTCCCTATAGCTGTATCTGGTGGTCTCTATAGTCCCTATAGCTGTATCTGGTGGTCCCTATAGTCCCTATAGCTGTATCTGGTGGTCTCTATAGTCCCTATAGCTGTATCTGGTGGTCCCTATAGTCCCTATAGCTGTATCTGGTGGTCCCTATATCTGTATCTGGTGGTCCCTATAGCTGTATCTGGTGGTCTCTATAGTCCCTATAGCTGTATCTGGTGGTCCCTATATCTGTATCTGGTGGTCCCTATAGCTGTATCTGGTTGTCCCTATAGTCCCTATAGCTGTATCTGGTGGTCCCTATAGTCCCTATAGCTGTATCTGTTGGTCCCTATAGTCCCTATAGCTGTATCTGGTGGTCCCTATAGTCCCTATAGCTGTATCTGGTGGTCCCTATAGTCCCTATAGCTGTATCTGGTGGTCTCTATAGTCCCTATATCTGTATCTGGTGGTCCCTATAGTCCCTGTAGCTGTATCTGGTGGTCTCTATAGTCCCTATAGCTGTATCTGGTGGTCCCTATAGTCCCTATAGCTGTATCTGGTGGTCCCTATATCTGTATCTGGTGGTCCCTATAGCTGTATCTGGTGGTCCCTATAGTCCCTATAGCTGTATCTGGTGGTCCCTATAGTCCCTATAGCTGTATCTGGTGGTCCCTATAGTCCCTATAGCTGTATCTGGTGGTCCCTATAGTCCCTATAGCTGTATCTGGTGGTCCCTATAGTCCCTATAGCTGTATCTGGTGGTCCCTATAGTCCCTATAGCTGTATCTGGTGGTCTCTATAGTCCCTATAGCTGTATCTGGTGGTCCCTATAGTCCCTATAGCTGTATCTGGTGGTCCCTATAGCTGTATCTGGTGGTCCCTATAGCTGTATCAGGTGGTCTCTGTAGTCCCTATAGCTGTATCTGGTGGTCTCTATAGTCCCTATAGCTGTATCTGGTGGTCCCTATAGCTGTATCTGGTGGTCTCTATAGTCCCTATAGCTGTATCTGGTGGTCCCTATAGTCCCTATAGCTGTATCTGGTGGTCTCTATAGTCCCTATAGCTGTATCTGGTGGTCCCTATAGTCCCTATAGCTGTATCTGGTGGTCCCTATAGCTGTATCTGGTGGTCCCTATAGTCCCTATAGCTGTATCTGGTGGTCCCTATAGCTGTATCTGGTGGTCCCTATAGCTGTATCTGGTGGTCCCTATAGTCCCTAAAGCTGTATCTGGTGGTCCCTATAGCTGTAACTGGTGGTCCCTATAGTACCTATAGCTGTACATGGTGGTCCCTATCGTCCCTATAGCTATATCTAGTGGTCCCTATAGTCTCTATAGTTGTATCTGGTGGTCCCTATAGCTTTATCTGGTGGTCCCTATAGTCCCTATATCTGTATCTGGTGGTCCCTATAGTCCCTTTAGCTGTATCTGGTGGTCCCTATAGTCCCTATAGCTGTATCTGGTTGTCTCTATAGTCCCTATATCTGTATCTGGTGGTCCCTATAGTCCCTGTAGCTGTATCTGGTGGTCTCTATAGTCCCTATAGCTGTATCTGGTGGTCCCTATAGTCCCTATAGCTGTATCTGGTGGTCCCTATATCTGTATCTGGTGGTCCCTATAGCTGTATCTGGTGGTCCCTATAGTCCCTATAGCTGTATCTGGTGGTCCCTATAGTCCCTATAGCTGTATCTGGTGGTCCCTATAGTCCCTATAGCTGTATCTGGTGGTCCCTATAGTCCCTATAGCTGTATCTGGTGGTCCCTATAGTCCCTATAGCTGTATCTGGTGGTCCCTATAGTCCCTATAGCTGTATCTGGTGGTCCCTATAGTCCCTATAGCTGTATCTGGTGGTCCCTATAGTCCCTATAGCTGTATCTGGTGGTCTATATAGTCCCTATATCTGTATCTGGTGGTCCCTATAGTCCCTATAGCTGTATCTGGTGGTCTATATAGTCCCTATAGCTGTATCTGGTGGTCCCTATAGTCCCTATAGCTGTATCTGGTGGTCCCTATATCTGTATCTGGTGGTCCCTATAGCTGTATCTGGTGGTCTCTATAGTCCCTATATCTGTATCTGGTGGTCCCTATAGCTGTATCTGGTGGTCCCTATAGCTGTATCTGGTGGTCCCTATAGTCCCTATATCTGAATCTGGTGGTCTCTATAGTCCCTATAGCTGTATCTGGTGGTCCCTATAGCTGTATCTGGTGGTCCCTATAGTCCCTATAGCTGTATCTGGTGGTCCCTATAGCTGTATCTGGTGGTCCCTATAGCTGTATCTGGTGGTCCCTATAGTCCCTATAGCTGTAACTGGTGGTCTCTATAGCTGTATCTGGTGGTCCCTATAGCTGTATCTAGTGGTTCCTATAGCTGTATCTGGTGGTCCCTATAGTCCCTATAGCTGTATCTGGTGGTCTCTATAGTCCCTATATCTGTATCTGGTGGTCTCTATAGTCCCTATAGCTGTATCTGGTGGTCTCTATAGTCCCTATAGCTGTATCTGGTGGTCCCTATAGTCCCTATATCTTTATCTGGTGGTCTCTATAGTCCCTATAGCTGTATCTGGTGGTCCCTATAGTCCCTATAGCTGTATCTGGTGGTCTCTATAGCTGTATCTGGTGGTCTCTATAGTCCCTATAGCTGTATCTGGTGGTCCCTATAGCTGTATCTGGTGGTCCCTATAGTCCCTATAGCTGTATCTGGTGGTCTATATAGTCCCTATAGCTGTATCTGGTGGTCCCTATAGTCCCTATAGCTGTATCTGGTGGTCCCTATATCTGTATCTGGTGGTCCCTATAGCTGTATCTGGTGGTCTCTATAGTCCCTTTAGCTGTATCTGGTGGTCCCTATATCTGTATCTGGTGGTCCCTATAGCTGTATCTGGTTGTCCCTATAGTCCCTATAGCTGTAACTGGTGGTCTCTATAGCTGTATCTGGTGGTCCCTATAGTCCCTATAGCTGTAACTGGTGGTCCCTATAGCTGTATCTGGTGGTCCCTATAGTCCCTATAGCTGTATCTGGTTGTCCCTATAGTCCCTATAGCTGTATCTGGTGGGTCCTATAGTCCCTATAGCTGTATCTGGTGGTCCCTATAGTCCCTATAGCTGTATCTGGTGGCCCCTATCGTCCCTATAGCTGTATCTGGTGGTCCCTATAGTCCCTATAGCTGTATCTGGTGGTCTCTATAGTCCCTATATCTGTATCTGGTGGTCCCTATAGTCCCTGTAGCTGTATCTGGTGGTCTCAATAGTCCCTATAGCTGTATCTGGTGGTCCCTATAGTCCCTATAGCTGTATCTGGTGGTCCCTATATCTGTATCTGGTGGTCCCTATAGCTGTATCTGGTGGTCCCTATAGTCCCTATAGCTGCATCTGGTGGTCCCTATAGTCCCTATAGCTGTATCTGGTGGTCCCTATAGTCCCTATAGCTGTATCTGGTGGTCCCTATAGTCCCTATAGCTGTATCTGGTGGTCTATATAGTCCCTGTAGCTGTATCTGGTGGTCCCTATAGTCCCTATAGCTGTATCTGGTGGTCCCTATATCTGTATCTGGTGGTCCCTATAGCTGTATCTGGTGGTCCCTATAGTCCCTATAGCTGTATCTGGTGGTCCCTATAGTCCCTATAGCTGTATCTGGTGGTCCCTATATCTGTATCTGGTGGTCCCTATAGCTGTATCTGGTGGTCTCTATAGTCCCTATAGCTGTATCTAGTGGTCCCTATAGCTGTATCTGGTGGTCCCTATAGTCCCTATAGCTGTATCTGGTGGTCTCTATAGTCCCTATATCTGTATCTGGTGGTCTCTATAGTCCCTAGAGCTGTATCTGGTGGTCTCTATAGTCCCTATAGCTGTATCTGGTGGTCCCTATAGTCCCTATATCTTTATCTGGTGGTCTCTATAGTCCCTATAGCTGTATCTGGTGGTCCCTATAGTCCCTATAGCTGTATCTGGTGGTCTCTATAGCTGTATCTGGTGGTCTCTATAGTCCCTATAGCTGTATCTGGTGGTCCCTATAGCTGTATCTGGTGGTCTCTATAGTCCCTATAGCTGTATCTGGTGGTCCCTATAGTCCCTATAGCTGTATCTGGTGGTCTCTATAGTCCCTATAGCTGTATCTGGTGGTCCCTATAGTCCCTATAGCTGTATCTGGTGGTCCCTATATCTGTATCTGGTGGTCCCTATAGCTGTATCTGGTGGTCTCTATAGTCCCTATAGCTGTATCTGGTGGTCCCTATATCTGTATCTGGTGGTCCCTATAGCTGTATCTGGTTGTCCCTATAGTCCCTATAGCTGTAACTGGTGGTCTCTATAGCTGTATCTGGTGGTCCCTATAGTCCCTATAGCTGTATCTGGTGGTCCCTATAGCTGTATCTGGTGGTCCCTATAGTCCCTATAGTTGTATCTGGTGGTCTCTATAGTCCCTATAGCTGTATCTGGTGGTCCCTATAGTCCCTATAGCTGTATCTGGTGGTCCCTATAGTCCCTATAGCTGTATCTGGTGGTCCCTATAGTCCCTATAGCTGTATCTGGTGGTCCCTATAGTCCCTATAGCTGTATCTGGTGGTCCCTATAGTCCCTATAGCTGTATCTGTTGGTCCCTATAGCTGTATCTGGTGGTCCCTATAGTCCCTATAGCTGTATCTGGTGGTCCCTATAGCTGTATCTGGTGGTCTCTATAGTCCCTATAGCTGTTTCTGGTAGTCTCTATAGTCCCTATATCTGTATCTGGTGGTCCCTATAGTCCCTGTAGCTGTATCTGGTGGTCCCTATATCTGTATCTGGTGGTCCCTATAGCTGTATCTGGTGGTCCCTATAGTCCCTATAGCTGCATCTGGTGGTCCCTATAGTCCCTATAGCTGTATCTGGTGGTCCCTATAGTCCCTATAGCTGTATCTGGTGGTCCCTATAGTCCCTACAGCTGTATCTGGTGGTCTATATAGTCCCTGTAGCTGTATCTGCTGGTCCCTATAGTCCCTATAGCTGTATCTGGTGGTCCCTATATCTGTATCTGGTGGTCCCTATAGCTGTATCTGGTGGTCCCTATAGTCCCTATAGCTGTATCTGGTGGTCCCTATAGTCCCTATAGCTGTATCTGGTGGTCCCTATATCTGTATCTGGTGGTCCCTATAGCTGTATCTGGTGGTCTCTATAGTCCCTATAGCTGTATCTAGTGGTCCCTATAGCTGTATCTGGTGGTCCCTATAGTCCCTATAGCTGTATCTGGTGGTCTCTATAGTCCCTATATCTGTATCTGGTGGTCTCTATAGTCCCTATAGCTGTATCTGGTGGTCTCTATAGTCCCTATAGCTGTATCTGGTGGTCCCTATAGTCCCTATATCTTTATCTGGTGGTCTCTATAGTCCCTATAGCTGTATCTGGTGGTCCCTATAGTCCCTATAGCTGTATCTGGTGGTCTCTATAGCTGTATCTGGTGGTCTCTATAGTCCCTATAGCTGTATCTGGTGGTCCCTATAGCTGTATCTGGTGGTCTCTATAGTCCCTATAGCTGTATCTGGTGGTCCCTATAGTCCCTATAGCTGTATCTGGTGGTCTCTATAGTCCCTATAGCTGTATCTGGTGGTCCCTATAGTCCCTATAGCTGTATCTGGTGGTCCCTATATCTGTATCTGGTGGTCCCTATATCTGTATCTGGTGGTCTCTATAGTCCCTATAGCTGTATCTGGTGGTCCCTATATCTGTATCTGGTGGTCCCTATAGCTGTATCTGGTTGTCCCTATAGTCCCTATAGCTGTAACTGGTGGTCTCTATAGCTGTATCTGGTGGTCCCTATAGTCCCTATAGCTGTATCTGGTGGTCCCTATAGCTGTATCTGGTGGTCCCTATAGTCCCTATAGTTGTATCTGGTGGTCTCTATAGTCCCTATAGCTGTATCTGGTGGTCCCTATAGTCCCTATAGCTGTATCTGGTGGTCCCTATAGTCCCTATAGCTGTATCTGGTGGTCCCTATAGTCCCTATAGCTGTATCTGGTGGTCCCTATAGTCCCTATAGCTGTATCTGGTGGTCCCTATAGTCCCTATAGCTGTATCTGTTGGTCCCTATAGCTGTATCTGGTGGTCCCTATAGTCCCTATAGCTGTATCTGGTGGTCCCTATAGCTGTATCTGGTGGTCTCTATAGTCCCTATAGCTGTTTCTGGTGGTCCCTATAGCTGTATCTGGTGGTCTCTATAGTCCCTATAGCTGCATCTGGTGGTCCCTATAGCTGTATCTGGTGGTCCCTATAGTTCCTATAGCTGTATCTGGTGGTCCCTATAGTCCCTATAGCTGTATCTGGTGGTCCCTATAGTCCCTATAGCTGTATCTGGTGGTCCCTATAGTCCCTATAGCTGTATCTGGTGGTCCCTATAGTCCCTATAGCTGTATCTGGTGGTCCCTATAGTCCCTATAGCTGTATCTGGTGGTCCCTATAGCTGTATCTGGTGGTCCCTATAGTCCCTATAGCTGTATCTGGTGGTCCCTATAGTCCCTATAGCTATATCTGGTGGTCCCTATAGCTGTATCTGGTGGTCCCTATAGTCCCTATAGCTGTATCTGGTGGTCCCTATAGTCCCTATAGCTGTATCTGGTGGTCCCTATAGTCCCTATAGCTGTATCTGGTGGTCCCTATAGTCCCTATAGCTGTATCTGGTGGTCCATATAGCTGTATCTGGTGGTCCCTATAGTCCCTATAGCTGTATCTGGTGGTCCCTATAGTCTCTATAGCTGTATCTGGTGGTCCCTATAGCTGTATCTGGTGGTCCCTATAGCTGTATCTGGTGGTCCCTATAGTCCCTATAGCTGTATCTGGTGGTCCCTATAGTCCCTATAGCTGTATCTGGTGGTCCCTATAGTCCCTATAGCTGTATCTGGTGGTCCCTATAGCTGTATCTGGTGGTCCCTATAGTACCTATAGCTGTATCTGGTTGTCCCTATAGTCCCTATATCTGTATCTGGTGGTCCCTATAGTCCCTATAGCTGTATCTGGTGGTCCCTATAGTCCCTATAGCTGTATCTGGTGGTCCCTATAGTCTCTATAGCTGTATCTGGTGGTCCCTATAGCTGTATCTGGTGGTCCCTATAGCTGTATCTGGTGGTCCCTATAGTCCCTATAGCTGTATCTGGTGGTCCCTATAGTCCCTATAGCTGTATCTGGTGGTCCATATAGCTGTATCTGGTGGTCTCTATAGTCCCTATAGCTGTATCTGGTGGTCCCTATAGTCCCTATAGCTGTATCTGGTGGTCCCTACAGTCCCTATAGCTGTATCTTGTGGTGCCTATAGCTGTATCTGGTGGTCCCTATAGTCCCTATAGCTGTATCTGGTGGTCCCTATAGTCCCTATAGCTGTAACTGGTGGTCCCTATAGCTGTACCTGGTGGTCCCTATATTCCCTATAGCTGTATCTGGTGGTCCCTATAGCTGTATCTGGTGGTCCCTATAGCTGTATCTGGTGGTCCCTATAGTCCCTATAGCTGTATCTGGTGGTTCCTATAGCTGTATCTGGTGGTCCCTATAGTCCCTAAAGCTGTATCTGGTGGTCCCTATAGCTGTATCTGGTGGTCCCTTTAGTCCCTATAGCTGTATCTGGTGGTCCCTATAGCTGTAACTGGTGGTCCCTATAGTCCCTATAGCTGTACCTGGTGGTCCCTATCGTCGCTATAGCTATATCTAGTGGTCCCTATAGTCTCTATAGCTGTATCTGGTGGTCCCTATAGCTTTATCTGGTGGTCCCTATAGTCCCTATATCTGTATCTGGTGGTCCCTATAGTCCCTATAGCTGTATCTGGTGGTCCCTATAGTCCCTATAGCTGTATCTGGTGGTCCCTATAGTCCCTATAGCTGTATCTGGTGGTCCCTATAGTCCCTATAGCTATATCTAGTGGTCCCTATAGTCCCTATAGCTGTATCTGGTGGTCCCTATAGCTGTATCTGGTGGTCCCTATAGCTGTATCTGGTGGTCCCTATAGCTGTATCTGGTGGTCCCTATAGTCCCTATAGCTGTATCTGGTGGTCCCTATAGTCCCTATAGCTGTATCTGGTGGTCCCTATAGTCCCTATAGCTATATCTAGTGGTCCCTATAGTCCCTATAGCTGTATCTGGTGGTCCCTATAGCTGTATCTGGTGGTCCCTATAGCTGTATCTGGTGGTCCCTATAGCTGTATCTGGTGGTCCCTATAGTCCCTATAGCTGTATCTGGTGGTCCCTATAGCTGTATCTGGTGGTCTCTATAGCTGTATCTGGTGGTCCCTATAGTCCCTATAGCTGTATCTAGTGGTCTCTATAGCTGTATCTGGTGGTCCCTATAGTCCCTATAGCTGTATCTGGTGGTCCCTATAGTCCCTATAGCTGTATCTGGTGGTCCCTATAGCTGTATCTGGTGATCCCTATAGTTCCTATAGCTGTATCTAGTGGTCCCTATAGTCCCTATAGCTGTAACTGGTGGTCCCTATAGTCCCTATAGCTGTATCTAGTGGTCCCTATAGTTCCTATAGCTGTATCTGGTGGTCCCTATAGTCCCTATAGCTGTAACTGGTGGTCCATATAGCTGTATCTGGTGATCCCTATAGTCCCTATAGCTGTATCTGGTGGTCCCTATAGCTGTAACTGGTGGTCCCTATAGCTGTATCTGGTGGTCCCTATAGTCCCTATAGCTGTATCTGGTGGTCCCTATAGCTGTATCTGGTGGTCCCTATAGTCCCTATAGCTGTATCTAGTGGTCCCTATAGTACCTATAGCTGTATCTGGTGGTCTCTATAGCTGTATCTGGTGGTCCCTATCGTCCCTATAGCTGTATCTAGTGGTCCCTATAGTTCCTATAGCTGTATCTGGTGGTCCCTATAGTCCCTATAGCTGTATCTGGTGGTCCCTATAGTCCCTATAGCAGTATCTGGTAGTCCCTATTGTCCCTATAGCTGTATCTGGTGGTCTCTATAGTCCCTATAGTCCCTATAGCTGTAACTGGTGGTCCCTATAGTCCCTATATCTGTATCTGGTGGTTCCTATAGTCCCAATAGCTGTACCTGGTGGTCCCTATAGTACCTATAGCTGTATCTGGTGGTCTCTATAGCTGTATCTGGTGGTCCCTATAGTCCCTATAGCTGTATCTAGTGGTCCCTATAGTCCCTATATCTGTATCTGGTGGTCTCTATAGTACCTATAGCTGTATCTAGTGGTCTCTATAGCTGTATCTGGTGGTCCCTATAGTCCCTATAGCTGTATCTGGTGGTCCCTACAGTCCCCATAGCTGTATCTGGTGGTCCCTATAGCTGTATCTGGTGGTCCCTATAGTCCCTATAGCTGTATCTGGTGGTCCCTACAGTCCCTATAGCTGTATCTGGTGGTCCCTATAGCTGTATCTGGTGGTCCCTATAGTCCCTATAGCTGTATCTGGTGGTCCCTATAGTCTCTATAGCTGTATCTGGTGGTCCCTATAGCTGTATCTGGTGGTCCCTATAGCTGTATCTGGTGGTCCCTATAGTCCCTATAGCTGTATCTGGTGGTCCCTATAGTCCCTATAGCTGTATCTGGTGGTCCCTATAGTCTCTATAGCTGTATCTGGTGGTCCCTATAGCTGTATCTGGTGGTCCCTATAGCTGTATCTGGTGGTCCCTATAGTCCCTATAGCTGTATCTGGTGGTCCCTATAGTCCCTATAGCTGTATCTGGTGGTCCCTATAGCTGTATCTGGTGGTCCCTATAGTACCTATAGCTGTATCTGGTGGTCCCTATAGTCCCTATAGCTGTATCTGGTGGTCCCTATGGTCCCTATAGCTGTATCTGGTGGTCTCTATAGTCCCTATAGCTGTATCTGGTGGTCCCTATAGTCCCTATAGCTGTATCTGGTGGTCCCTATAGTCCCTATAGCTGTATCTGGTGGTCCCTATAGTCCCTATAGCTGTATCTGGTCTTCCCTATAGTCCCTATAGCTGTATCTGGTGGTCCCTATAGTCCCTATAGCTGTATCTGGTGGTCCCTATAGCTGTATCTGGTGGTCTCTATAGTCCCTATAGCTGTTTCTGGTGGTCCCTATAGCTGTATCTGGTGGTCTCTATAGTCCCTATAGCTGCATCTGGTGGTCCCTATAGCTGTATCTGGTGGTCCCTATAGTTCCTATAGCTGTATCTGGTGGTCCCTATAGTCCCTATAGCTGTGTCTGGTGGTCCCTATAGTCCCTATAGCTGTATCTGGTGGTCCCTATAGCTGTATCTGGTGGTCCCTATAGCTTTATCTGGTGGTCCCTATAGTCCCTATATCTGTATCTGGTGGTCCCTATAGTCCCTATAGCTGTATCTGGTGGTCCCTATAGTCCCTATAGCTGTATCTGGTGGTCCCTATAGTCCCTATAGCTGTATCTGGTGGTCCCTATAGCTGTATCTGGTGGTCCCTATAGTCCCTATAGCTGTATCTGGTGGTCCCTATAGTCCCTATAGCTGTATCTGGTGGTCCCTATAGTCCCTATAGCTGTATCTGGTGGTCCCTATAGTCCCTATAGCTGTATCTGGTGGTCCCTATAGTCCCTATAGCTGTATCTGGTTGTCCCTATAGTCCCTATAGCTATATCTGGTTGTCCCTATAGCTGTATCTGGTGGTCCCTATAGTCCCTATAGCTGTATCTGGTGGTCCCTATAGTCCCTATAGCTGTATCTGGTTGTCCCTATAGTCCCTATAGCTGTATCTGGTGGTCCCTATAGCTGTATCTGGTGGTCCCTATAGTCCCTATAGCTGTATCTGTTGGTCCCTATAGTCCCTATAGCTGTATCTGGTGGTCCCTATAGTCCCTATAGCTGTATCTGGTGGTCTCTATAGTCCCTATAGCTGTATCTGGTGGTCCCTATAGCTGTATCTGGTGGTCCCTATAGCTGTATCTGGTGGTCCCTATAGTCCCTATAGCTGTAACTGGTGGTCCCTATAGTCCCTATAGCTGTATCTGGTGGTCCCTATAGTCCCTATAGCTGTATCTGGTGGTCCCTATAGTCCCTATAGCTGTATCTGGTGGTCCCTATAGCTGTATCTGGTTGTCCCTATAGTCCCTATAGCTGTATCTAGTGGTCTCTATAGTCCCATTAGCTGTACCTGGTGGTCCCTATAGTCCCTATTGCTGTATTTGGTGGTCCTTATAGCTGTATCTGGTGGTCCCTATAGCTGTATCTAGTGGTCTCTATAGTCCCTATAGCTGTATCTAGTGGTCTCTATAGTCCCTATAGCTGTACCTGGTGGACTCTATAGTCCCTATAGCTGTATCTGGTGGTCCCTATAGCTGTATCTGGTAGTCCCTATAGCTGTATCTGGTGGTCCCTATAGCTGTATCTGGTGGTCTCTATAGTCCCTATAGCTGTATCTGGTGGTCCCTATAGTCCCTATAGCTGTATCTGGTGGTCCCTATAGCTGTAACTGGTGGTCCCTATAGTCCCTATAGCTGTACCTGGTGGTCCCTATAGTCCCTATAGCTGTATCTGGTGGTCCCTATAGCTGTATCTGGTGGTCCCTATAGCTGTATCTGGTGGTCCCTATAGTCCCTATAGCTGTATCTGGTGGTCCCTATAGCTGTATCTGGTGGTCCCTATAGTCCCTATAGCTGTATCTGGTGGTCCCTATAGCTGTATCTGGTGGTCCCTATAGCTGTATCTGGTGGTCCCTCTAGTCCCTAAAGCTGTATCTGGTGGTCCCTATAGCTGTAACTGGTGGTCCCTATAGTCCCTATAGCTGTACATGCTGGTCCCTATCGTCCCTATAGCTATATCTAGTGGTCCCTATAGTCTCTATAGTTGTATCTGGTGGTCCCTATAGCTTTATCTGGTGGTCCCTATAGTCCCTATATCTGTATCTGGTGGTCCCTATAGCTGTAACTGGTGGTCCCTATAGTCCCTATAGCTGTATCTGGTGGTCCCTATAGCTGTATCTGGTGGTCCCTATAGCTGTATCTGGTGGTCCCTATAGTCCCTCTAGCTGTATCTGGTGGTCCCTATAGTCCCTATAGCTGTATCTGGTGGTCCCTATAGCTGTAACTGGTGGTCCCTATAGTCCCTATAGCTGTACATGGTGGTCCCTATCGTCCCTATAGCTATATCTAGTGTAGTGGTCCCTATAGTCTCTATAGTTGTATCTGGTGGTCCCTATAGCTTTATCTGGTGGTCCCTATAGTCCCTATATCTGTATCTGGTGGTCCCTATAGCTGTAACTGGTGGTCCCTATAGTCCCTATAGCTGTATCTGGTGGTCCCTATAGCTGTATCTGGTGGTCCCTATAGCTGTATCTGGTGGTCCCTATAGTCCCTCTAGCTGTATCTGGTGGTCCCTATAGTCCCTATAGCTGTATCTGGTGGTCCCTATAGCTGTATCTGGTGGTCCCTATAGTCCCTATAGCTGTATCTAGTGTAGTGGTCCCTATAGTCTCTATAGTTGTATCTGGTGGTCCCTATAGCTTTATCTGGTGGTCCCTATAGTCCCTATATCTGTATCTGGTGGTCCCTATAGCTTAACTGGTGGTCTCTATAGTCCCTATAGCTGTATCTGGTGGTCCCTATAGTCCCTATAGCTGTATCTGGTGGTCCCTATAGCTGTAACTGGTGGTCCCTATAGTCCCTATAGCTGTACCTGGTGGTCCCTATAGTCCCTATAGCTGTATCTGGTGGTCCCTATAGCTGTATCTGGTGGTCCCTATAGCTGTATCTGGTGGTCCCTATAGTCCCTATAGCTGTATCTGGTGGTCCCTATAGCTGTATCTGGTGGTCCCTATAGTCCCTATAGCTGTATCTGGTGGTCCCTATAGCTGTATCTGGTGGTCCCTATAGCTGTATCTGGTGGTCCCTCTAGTCCCTAAAGCTGTATCTGGTGGTCCCTATAGCTGTAACTGGTGGTCCCTATAGTCCCTATAGCTGTACATGCTGGTCCCTATCGTCCCTATAGCTATATCTAGTGGTCCCTATAGTCTCTATAGTTGTATCTGGTGGTCCCTATAGCTTTATCTGGATGTCCCTATAGTCCCTATATCTGTATCTGGTGGTCCCTATAGCTGTAACTGGTGGTCCCTATGGTCACTATAGCTGTATCTGGTGGTCCCTATAGCTGTATCTGGTGGTCCCTATAGCTGTATCTGGTGGTCCCTATAGTCCCTCTAGCTGTATCTGGTGGTCCCTATAGTCCCTATAGCTGTATCTGGTGGTCCCTATAGCTGTAACTGGTGGTCCCTATAGTCCCTATAGCTGTACATGGTGGTCCCTATCGTCCCTATAGCTATATCTAGTGTAGTGGTCCCTATAGTCTCTATAGTTGTATCTGGTGGTCCCTATAGCTTTATCTGGTGGTCCCTATAGTCCCTATATCTGTATCTGGTGGTCCCTATAGCTGTAACTGGTGGTCCCTATAGTCCCTATAGCTGTATCTGGTGGTCCCTATAGCTGTATCTGGTGGTCCCTATAGCTGTATCTGGTGGTCCCTATAGTCCCTCTAGCTGTATCTGGTGGTCCCTATAGTCCCTATAGCTGTATCTGGTGGTCCCTATAGCTGTATCTGGTGGTCCCTATAGTCCCTATAGCTGTATCTGGTGGTCCCTATAGCTGTATCTGGTGGTCTCTATAGTCCCTATAGCTGTTTCTGGTGGTCCCTATAGCTGTATCTGGTGGTCTCTATAGTCCCTTTAGCTGCATCTGGTGGTCCCTATAGCTGTATCTGGTGGTCCCTATAGTTCCTATAGCTGTATCTGGTGGTCCCTATAGTCCCTATAGCTGTGTCTGGTGGTCCCTATAGTCCCTATAGCTGTATCTGGTGGTCCCTATAGCTGTATCTGGTGGTCCCTATAGCTTTATCTGGTGGTCCCTATAGTCCCTATATCTGTATCTGGTGGTCCCTATAGTCCCTATAGCTGTATCTGGTGGTCCCTATAGTCCCTATAGCTGTATCTGGTGGTCCCTATAGTCCCTATAGCTGTATCTGGTGGTCCCTATAGCTGTATCTGGTGGTCCCTATAGTCCCTATAGCTGTATCTGGTGGTCCCTATAGTCCCTATAGCTGTATCTGGTGGTCCCTATAGTCCCTATAGCTGTATCTGGTGGTCCCTATAGTCCCTATAGCTGTATCTGGTGGTCCCTATAGTCCCTATAGCTGTATCTGGTTGTCCCTATAGTCCCTATAGCTATATCTGGTGGTCCCTATAGCTGTATCTGGTGGTCCCTATAGTCCCTATAGCTGTATCTGGTGGTCCCTATAGTCCCTATAGCTGTATCTGGTTGTCCCTATAGTCCCTATAGCTGTATCTGGTGGTCCCTATAGCTGTATCTGGTGGTCCCTATAGTCCCAATAGCTGTATCTGTTGGTCCCTATAGTCCCTATAGCTGTATCTGGTGGTCCCTATAGTCCATATAGCTGTATCTGGTGGTCTCTATAGTCCCTATAGCTTTATCTGGTGGTCCCTATAGCTGTATCTGGTGGTCCCTATAGCTGTATCTGGTGGTCCCTATAGTCCCTATAGCTGTAACTGGTGGTCCCTATAGTCCCTATAGCTGTATCCGGTGGTCCCTATAGTCCATATAGCTGTATCTGGTGGTCCCTATAGTCCCTATAGCTGTATCTGGTGGTCCCTATAGCTGTATCTGGTTGTCCCTATAGTCCCTATAGCTGTATCTAGTGGTCTCTATAGTCCCTATAGCTGTACCTGGTGGTCCCTATAGTCCCTATAGCTGTATCTGGTGGTCCTTATAGCTGTATCTGGTGGTCCCTATAGCTGTATTTAGTGGTCTCTATAGTCCCTATAGCTGTATCTAGTGGTCTCTATAGTCCCTATAGCTGTACCTGGTGGACTCTATAGTCCCTATAGCTGTATCTGGTGGTCCCAATAGCTGTATCTGGTAGTCCCTATAGCTGTATCTGGTGGTCCCTATAGCTGTGTCTGGTGGTCTCTATAGTCCCTATAGCTGTTTCTGGTGGTCCCTATAGTCCCTATAGCTGTATCTGGTGGTCCCTATAGCTGTAACTGGTGGTCCCTATAGTCCCTATAGCTGTACCTGGTGTTCCCTATAGTCCCTATAGCTGTATCTGGTGGTCCCTATAGCTGTATCTGGTGGTCCCTATAGCTGTATCTGGTGGTCCCTATAGTCCCTATAGCTGTATCTGGTGGTCCCTATAGCTGTATCTGGTGGTCCCTATAGTCCCTATAGCTGTATCTGGTGGTCCCTATAGCTGTATCTGGTGGTCCCTATAGCTGTATCTGGTGGTCCCTATAGTCCCTAAAGCTGTATCTGGTGGTCCCTATAGCTGTAACTGGTGGTCCCTATAGTCCCTATAGCTGTACATGGTGGTCCCTATCGTCCCTATAGCTGTATCTGGTGGTCTCTATAGTCCCTATAGCTGTATCTGGTGGTCCCTATAGCTGTATCTGGTGGTCCCTATAGCTGTATCTGGTGGTCCCTATAGTCCCTATAGCTGTAACTGGTGGTCCCTATAGTCCCTATAGCTGTATCTGGTGGTCCCTATAGTCCCTATAGCTGTATCTGGTGGTCCCTATAGTCCCTATAGCTGTATCTGGTGGTCCCTATAGCTGTATCTGGTTGTCCCTATAGTCCCTATAGCTGTATCTAGTGGTCTCTATAGTCCCATTAGCTGTACCTGGTGGTCCCTATAGTCCCTATTGCTGTATTTGGTGGTCCTTATAGCTGTATCTGGTGGTCCCTATAGCTGTATCTAGTGGTCTCTATAGTCCCTATAGCTGTATCTAGTGGTCTCTATAGTCCCTATAGCTGTACCTGGTGGACTCTATAGTCCCTATAGCTGTATCTGGTGGTCCCTATAGCTGTATCTGGTAGTCCCTATAGCTGTATCTGGTGGTCCCTATAGCTGTATCTGGTGGTCTCTATAGTCCCTATAGCTGTATCTGGTGGTCCCTATAGTCCCTATAGCTGTATCTGGTGGTCCCTATAGCTGTAACTGGTGGTCCCTATAGTCCCTATAGCTGTACCTGGTGGTCCCTATAGTCCCTATAGCTGTATCTGGTGGTCCCTATAGCTGTATCTGGTGGTCCCTATAGCTGTATCTGGTGGTCCCTATAGTCCCTATAGCTGTATCTGGTGGTCCCTATAGCTGTATCTGGTGGTCCCTATAGTCCCTATAGCTGTATCTGGTGGTCCCTATAGCTGTATCTGGTGGTCCCTATAGCTGTATCTGGTGGTCCCTCTAGTCCCTAAAGCTGTATCTGGTGGTCCCTATAGCTGTAACTGGTGGTCCCTATAGTCCCTATAGCTGTACATGCTGGTCCCTATCGTCCCTATAGCTATATCTAGTGGTCCCTATAGTCTCTATAGTTGTATCTGGTGGTCCCTATAGCTTTATCTGGTGGTCCCTATAGTCCCTATATCTGTATCTGGTGGTCCCTATAGCTGTAACTGGTGGTCCCTATAGTCCCTATAGCTGTATCTGGTGGTCCCTATAGCTGTATCTGGTGGTCCCTATAGCTGTATCTGGTGGTCCCTATAGTCCCTCTAGCTGTATCTGGTGGTCCCTATAGTCCCTATAGCTGTATCTGGTGGTCCCTATAGCTGTAACTGGTGGTCCCTATAGTCCCTATAGCTGTACATGGTGGTCCCTATCGTCCCTATAGCTATATCTAGTGTAGTGGTCCCTATAGTCTCTATAGTTGTATCTGGTGGTCCCTATAGCTTTATCTGGTGGTCCCTATAGTCCCTATATCTGTATCTGGTGGTCCCTATAGCTGTAACTGGTGGTCCCTATAGTCCCTATAGCTGTATCTGGTGGTCCCTATAGCTGTATCTGGTGGTCCCTATAGCTGTATCTGGTGGTCCCTATAGTCCCTCTAGCTGTATCTGGTGGTCCCTATAGTCCCTATAGCTGTATCTGGTGGTCCCTATAGCTGTATCTGGTGGTCCCTATAGTCCCTATAGCTGTATCTAGTGTAGTGGTCCCTATAGTCTCTATAGTTGTATCTGGTGGTCCCTATAGCTTTATCTGGTGGTCCCTATAGTCCCTATATCTGTATCTGGTGGTCCCTATAGCTTAACTGGTGGTCTCTATAGTCCCTATAGCTGTATCTGGTGGTCCCTATAGTCCCTATAGCTGTATCTGGTGGTCCCTATAGCTGTAACTGGTGGTCCCTATAGTCCCTATAGCTGTACCTGGTGGTCCCTATAGTCCCTATAGCTGTATCTGGTGGTCCCTATAGCTGTATCTGGTGGTCCCTATAGCTGTATCTGGTGGTCCCTATAGTCCCTATAGCTGTATCTGGTGGTCCCTATAGCTGTATCTGGTGGTCCCTATAGTCCCTATAGCTGTATCTGGTGGTCCCTATAGCTGTATCTGGTGGTCCCTATAGCTGTATCTGGTGGTCCCTCTAGTCCCTAAAGCTGTATCTGGTGGTCCCTATAGCTGTAACTGGTGGTCCCTATAGTCCCTATAGCTGTACATGCTGGTCCCTATCGTCCCTATAGCTATATCTAGTGGTCCCTATAGTCTCTATAGTTGTATCTGGTGGTCCCTATAGCTTTATCTGGATGTCCCTATAGTCCCTATATCTGTATCTGGTGGTCCCTATAGCTGTAACTGGTGGTCCCTATAGTCCCTATAGCTGTATCTGGTGGTCCCTATAGCTGTATCTGGTGGTCCCTATAGCTGTATCTGGTGGTCCCTATAGTCCCTCTAGCTGTATCTGGTGGTCCCTATAGTCCCTATAGCTGTATCTGGTGGTCCCTATAGCTGTAACTGGTGGTCCCTATAGTCCCTATAGCTGTACATGGTGGTCCCTATCGTCCCTATAGCTATATCTAGTGTAGTGGTCCCTATAGTCTCTATAGTTGTATCTGGTGGTCCCTATAGCTTTATCTGGTGGTCCCTATAGTCCCTATATCTGTATCTGGTGGTCCCTATAGCTGTAACTGGTGGTCCCTATAGTCCCTATAGCTGTATCTGGTGGTCCCTATAGCTGTATCTGGTGGTCCCTATAGCTGTATCTGGTGGTCCCTATAGTCCCTCTAGCTGTATCTGGTGGTCCCTATAGTCCCTATAGCTGTATCTGGTGGTCCCTATAGCTGTATCTGGTGGTCCCTATAGTCCCTATAGCTGTATCTGGTGGTCCCTATAGCTGTATCTGGTGGTCTCTATAGTCCCTATAGCTGTTTCTGGTGGTCCCTATAGCTGTATCTGGTGGTCTCTATAGTCCCTTTAGCTGCATCTGGTGGTCCCTATAGCTGTATCTGGTGGTCCCTATAGTTCCTATAGCTGTATCTGGTGGTCCCTATAGTCCCTATAGCTGTGTCTGGTGGTCCCTATAGTCCCTATAGCTGTATCTGGTGGTCCCTATAGCTGTATCTGGTGGTCCCTATAGCTTTATCTGGTGGTCCCTATAGTCCCTATATCTGTATCTGGTGGTCCCTATAGTCCCTATAGCTGTATCTGGTGGTCCCTATAGTCCCTATAGCTGTATCTGGTGGTCCCTATAGTCCCTATAGCTGTATCTGGTGGTCCCTATAGCTGTATCTGGTGGTCCCTATAGTCCCTATAGCTGTATCTGGTGGTCCCTATAGTCCCTATAGCTGTATCTGGTGGTCCCTATAGTCCCTATAGCTGTATCTGGTGGTCCCTATAGTCCCTATAGCTGTATCTGGTGGTCCCTATAGTCCCTATAGCTGTATCTGGTTGTCCCTATAGTCCCTATAGCTATATCTGGTGGTCCCTATAGCTGTATCTGGTGGTCCCTATAGTCCCTATAGCTGTATCTGGTGGTCCCTATAGTCCCTATAGCTGTATCTGGTTGTCCCTATAGTCCCTATAGCTGTATCTGGTGGTCCCTATAGCTGTATCTGGTGGTCCCTATAGTCCCAATAGCTGTATCTGTTGGTCCCTATAGTCCCTATAGCTGTATCTGGTGGTCCCTATAGTCCATATAGCTGTATCTGGTGGTCTCTATAGTCCCTATAGCTTTATCTGGTGGTCCCTATAGCTGTATCTGGTGGTCCCTATAGCTGTATCTGGTGGTCCCTATAGTCCCTATAGCTGTAACTGGTGGTCCCTATAGTCCCTATAGCTGTATCCGGTGGTCCCTATAGTCCATATAGCTGTATCTGGTGGTCCCTATAGTCCCTATAGCTGTATCTGGTGGTCCCTATAGCTGTATCTGGTTGTCCCTATAGTCCCTATAGCTGTATCTAGTGGTCTCTATAGTCCCTATAGCTGTACCTGGTGGTCCCTATAGTCCCTATAGCTGTATCTGGTGGTCCTTATAGCTGTATCTGGTGGTCCCTATAGCTGTATTTAGTGGTCTCTATAGTCCCTATAGCTGTATCTAGTGGTCTCTATAGTCCCTATAGCTGTACCTGGTGGACTCTATAGTCCCTATAGCTGTATCTGGTGGTCCCAATAGCTGTATCTGGTAGTCCCTATAGCTGTATCTGGTGGTCCCTATAGCTGTGTCTGGTGGTCTCTATAGTCCCTATAGCTGTTTCTGGTGGTCCCTATAGTCCCTATAGCTGTATCTGGTGGTCCCTATAGCTGTAACTGGTGGTCCCTATAGTCCCTATAGCTGTACCTGGTGTTCCCTATAGTCCCTATAGCTGTATCTGGTGGTCCCTATAGCTGTATCTGGTGGTCCCTATAGCTGTATCTGGTGGTCCCTATAGTCCCTATAGCTGTATCTGGTGGTCCCTATAGCTGTATCTGGTGGTCCCTATAGTCCCTATAGCTGTATCTGGTGGTCCCTATAGCTGTATCTGGTGGTCCCTATAGCTGTATCTGGTGGTCCCTATAGTCCCTAAAGCTGTATCTGGTGGTCCCTATAGCTGTAACTGGTGGTCCCTATAGTCCCTATAGCTGTACATGGTGGTCCCTATCGTCCCTATAGCTATATCTAGTGGTCCCTATAGTCTCTATAGTTGTATCTGGTGGTCCCTATAGCTTTATCTGGTTGTCCCTATAGTCCCTATATCTGTATCTGGTGGTCCCTATAGCTGTATCTGGTGGTCCCTATAGTCCCTATAGCTGTACCTGGTGGTCCCTATAGTCCCTATAGCTGTATCTGGTGGTCCCTATAGCTGTATCTGGTGGTCCCTATAGCTGTATCTGGTGGTCCCTATAGTCCCTATAGCTATATCTGGTGGTCCCTATAGCTGTATCTGGTGGTCCCTATAGTCCCTATAGCTGTATCTGGTGGTCCCTATAGCTGTATCTGGTGGTCCCTATAGTCCCTAAAGCTGTATCTGGTGGTCCCTATAGCTGTAACTGGTGGTCCCTATAGTACCTATAGCTGTACATGGTGGTCCCTATCGTCCCTATAGCTATATCTAGTGGTCCCTATAGTCTCTATAGTTGTATCTGGTGGTCCCTATAGCTTTATCTGGTGGTCCCTATAGTCCCTATATCTGTATCTGGTGGTCCCTATAGTCCCTTTAGCTGTATCTGGTGGTCCCTATAGTCCCTATAGCTGTATCTGTTAGTCCCTATAGTCCCTATAGCTGTATCTGGTGGTCCCTATAGCTGTATCTGTTGATCCCTATAGTCCCTATAGCTGTATCTGGTGGTCCCTATAGTCCCTATAGCTGTATCTGGTGGTCCCTATAGCTGTATCTGGTGGTCCCTATAGTCCCTAAAGCTGTATCTGGTGGTCCCTATAGCTGTAACTGGTGGTCCCTATAGTACCTATAGCTGTACATGGTGGTCCCTATCGTCCCTATAGCTATATCTAGTGGTCCCTATAGTCTCTATAGTTGTATCTGGTGGTCCCTATAGCTTTATCTGGTGGTCCCTATAGTCCCTATATCTGTATCTGGTGTTCCCTATAGTCCCTATAGCTGTATCTGGTGGTCCCTATAGTCCCTATAGCTGTATCTGGTAGTCCCTATAGTCCCTATAGCTGTATCTGGTGGTCCCTATAGCTGTATCTGGTGGTCCCTATAGTCCCTATAGCTGTATCTGGTGGTCCCTATAGTCCCTATAGCTGTATCTGGTGGTCCCTATAGTCCCTATAGCTGTATCTGGTGGTCCCTATAGCTGTATCTGGTGGTCCCTATAGTCCCTATAGCTGTATCTGGTGGTCCCTATAGTCCCTATAGCTGTATCTGGTGGTCCCTATAGTCCCTATAGCTGTATCTGGTGGTCCCTATAGTCCCTATAGCTATATCTAGTGGTCCCTATAGTCCCTATAGCTGTATCTGGTGGTCCCTATAGCTGTATCTGGTGGTCCCTATAGCTGTATCTGGTGGTTCCTATAGTCCCTATAGCTGTATCTGGTGGTCCCTATAGCTGTATCTGGTGGTCCCTATAGTCCCTATAGCTGTATCTGGTGGTCCCTATAGTCCCTATAGCTGTATCTGGTGGTCCCTATAGTCCCTATAGCTATATCTAGTGGTCCCTATATTCCCTATAGCTGTATCTGCTGGTCCCTATAGCTGTATCTGGTGGTCCCTATAGTCCCTATAGCTGTATCTGGTGGTCCCTATAGCTGTATCTGGTGGTCTCTATAGCTGTATCTGGTGGTCCCTATAGTCCCTATACCTGTATCTAGTGGTCCCTATAGCTGTATCTGGTGGTCCCTATAGTCCCTATAGCTGTATCTGGTGGTCCCTATAGTCCCTATAGCTGTATCTGGTGGTCCCTATAGCTGTATCTGGTTATCCCTATAGTTCCTATAGCTGTATCTAGTGGTCCCTATAGTCCCTATAGCTGTAACTGGTGGTCCCTATAGTCCCTATATCTGTATCTGGTGGTTCCTATAGTCCCTATAGCTCTACCTGGTGGTCCCTATAGTACCTATAGCTGTATCTGGTGGTCTCTATGGCTGTATCTGGTGGTCCCTATAGTCCCTATACCTGTATCTGGTGGTCCCTATAGTCCCTATAGCTGTATCTGGTGGTCCCTATAGCTGTATCTAGTGGTCCCTATAGTTCCTATAGCTGTATCTGGTGGTCCCTATAGTTCCTATAGCTGTATCTGGTGGTCCCTATAGTTCCTATATCTGTATCTGGTGGTCTCTATAGTCCCTATAGCTGTATCTAGTGGTCCCTATAGTTCCTATAGCTGTATCTGGTGGTCCCTATTGTCCCTATTGCTATATCTGGTGGTCCCTATAGCTGTATCTGGTGGTCCCTATAGTCCCTATAGCTGTATCTGGTGGTCCCTATAGTCCCTATAGCTGTATCTGGTGGTCCCTATAGTCCCTATAGCTGTATCTGGTGGTCTCTATAGTCCCTATAGCTGTATCTGGTGGTCCCTATAGCTGTATCTGGTGGTCTCTATAGTCCCTATAGCTGTATCTGGTGGTCCCTATAGTCCCTATAGCTGTATCTGGTGGTCCCTACAGTCCCTATAGCTGTATCTGGTGGTCTCTATAGTCCCTATAGCTGTATCTGGTGGTCCCTATAGCTGTATCTGGTGGTCTCTATAGTCCCTATAGCTGTATCTGGTGGTCCCTATAGTCCCTATAGCTATATCTAGTGGTCCCTATAGTCCCTATAGCTGTATCTGGTGGTCCCTATAGCTGTATCTGGTGGTTCCTATAGTCCCTATAGCTGTATCTGGTGGTCCCTATAGCTGTATCTGGTGGTCCCTATAGTCCCTATAGCTGTATCTGGTGGTCCCTATAGTCCCTATAGCTGTATCTGGTGGTCCCTATAGTCCCTATAGCTATATCTAGTGGTCCCTATATTCCCTATAGCTGTATCTGCTGGTCCCTATAGCTGTATCTGGTGGTCCCTATAGTCCCTATAGCTGTATCTGGTGGTCCCTATAGCTGTATCTGGTGGTCTCTATAGCTGTATCTGGTGGTCCCTATAGTCCCTATACCTGTATCTAGTGGTCCCTATAGCTGTATCTGGTGGTCCCTATAGTCCCTATAGCTGTATCTGGTGGTCCCTATAGTCCCTATAGCTGTATCTGGTGGTCCCTATAGCTGTATCTGGTTATCCCTATAGTTCCTATAGCTGTATCTAGTGGTCCCTATAGTCCCTATAGCTGTAACTGGTGGTCCCTATAGTCCCTATATCTGTATCTGGTGGTTCCTATAGTCCCTATAGCTCTACCTGGTGGTCCCTATAGTACCTATAGCTGTATCTGGTGGTCTCTATGGCTGTATCTGGTGGTCCCTATAGTCCCTATACCTGTATCTGGTGGTCCCTATAGTCCCTATAGCTGTATCTGGTGGTCCCTATAGCTGTATCTAGTGGTCCCTATAGTTCCTATAGCTGTATCTGGTGGTCCCTATAGTTCCTATAGCTGTATCTGGTGGTCCCTATAGTTCCTATATCTGTATCTGGTGGTCTCTATAGTCCCTATAGCTGTATCTAGTGGTCCCTATAGTTCCTATAGCTGTATCTGGTGGTCCCTATTGTCCCTATTGCTATATCTGGTGGTCCCTATAGCTGTATCTGGTGGTCCCTATAGTCCCTATAGCTGTATCTGGTGGTCCCTATAGTCCCTATAGCTGTATCTGGTGGTCCCTATAGTCCCTATAGCTGTATCTGGTGGTCTCTATAGTCCCTATAGCTGTATCTGGTGGTCCCTATAGCTGTATCTGGTGGTCTCTATAGTCCCTATAGCTGTATCTGGTGGTCCCTATAGTCCCTATAGCTGTATCTGGTGGTCCCTACAGTCCCTATAGCTGTATCTGGTGGTCTCTATAGTCCCTATAGCTGTATCTGGTGGTCCCTATAGCTGTATCTGGTGGTCTCTATAGTCCCTATAGCTGTATCTGGTGGTCCCTATAGTCCCTTTAGCTGTATCTGGTGGTCCCTACAGTCCCTATAGCTGTATCTGGTGGTCCCTATAGCTGTATCTGGTGGTCCCTATAGTCCCTATAGCTGTATCTGGTGGTCCCTATAGTCTCTATAGCTGTATCTGGTGGTCCATATAGCTTTATCTGGTGGTCCCTATAGCTGTATCTGGTGGTCCCTATAGTCCCTATAGCTGTATCTGGTGGTCCCTATAGTCCCTATAGCTGTATCTGGTGGTCCCTATAGCTGTATCTGGTGGTCCCTATAGCTGTATCTGGTGGTCCCTATAGTACCTATAGCTGTATCTGGTGGTCCCTATAGTCCCTATAGCTGTATCTGGTGGTCCCTATAGCTGTATCTGGTGGTCCCTATAGTACCTATAGCTGTATCTGGTGGTCCCTATAGTCCCTATAGCTGTATCTGGTGGTCCCTATAGTCCCTATATCTGCATCTGGTGGTCCCTATAGCTGTATCTGGTGGTCCCTATAGTCCCTATAGCTGTATCTGGTGGTCCCTATAGCTGTATCTGGTGGTCCCTATAGTCCCTATAGCTGTATCTGGTGGTCCCTATAGTCCCTATAGCTGTATCTGGTGGTCCCTATAGTCTCTATAGCTGTATCTGGTGGTCCCTATAGTCCCTTTAGCTGTATCTGGTGGTCCCTATAGTCCCTATAGCTGTATCTGGTGGTCCCTATAGTCCCTATAGCTGTATCTGGTGGTCCCTATAGTCTCTATAGCTGTATCTGGTGGTCCCTATAGTCCCTATAGCTGTATCTGGTGTTCCCTATAGTCCCTATAGCTGTATCTGGTGGTCCCTATAGCTGTATCTGGTGGTCCCTATAGTCCCTATAGCTGTATCTGGTGGTTCATGTTACTCTATTCTATTGTATTAATACTGGTGGTCCCTATAGCTGTATCTGTTTCATGCTACTCTATTCTATTCAGTCAACTTCATGTTACTCTATTCTATTGTATTAATACAATAGCACTCAGGAGCCAATTTAGAAAATACATTTTACAGCACGTTCAATTGCATCAGTTGAAAATGACAGCTCTGCCTCCAAGGGCACATAACTAATGCTTCTGCATTGTTGAGAAGCTACACTGTTTTCCTTCAATATATTCCATCACATTCATATCTTATCCATGGATTTACTGATGATAAATAATGCATATAAAATCGGTGTTTTGGGACCAACTTGTTGCCAACCTAGATACAGTATATTACCTTAAACAGCCCTAAAGCATCGCTCCATCTTTCTGATCTGGAGGACAGTTATATGAGTTCTTATCCTTCCCTGGTCTGCCTGTTTGACGGTTAAGCGCCAGCCTCCCGGTGCCCATTACCAAGATGCCAGATGATCAGCGCGGGATGGAGGTCCCACGGGACGGGAGCCACGTGACTACGCCCTGCCACGAGATGGCAGCGGCAGATGGCATGGGTACCCGCTCTGGCAGTTGGCATGAGTGTCATTTCTCAAAGAAAGAGTGAGAGCGAGAGAGAGAGAGAGCGAGAGGAGGGGAGAGAAGGAGAGAGAAGTGGAGAGAGAGAGTGTGAGTGAGGGGGAGAGAGAGGAAGACACCAGTAAAGGAATGATTCTGTCATTTTGTTTGCGAGAAGAGAGGAGAGGAGAGAGGAGAGGAGAGAGGAGAGGGTGGCACAGAACAGAGAGAAGGGAGATACTAGAGAACATGCACACCGCCCGCTGACATACATTCAGGTGAGGAGACTTGTCTTGGCATACAGATTGTTTCACCTATCATATGCATGCTGTTCTGTTAATAGTTTTAGTCACTAAATAGCATAGATATATGTATAACTCATTTATTCAGAAATATTGATTGCTGGAGCATGTGACTTTGGCCTTGGTTTTGCCACTGAGCAACACAACATCTCTCCACACTCTCCATGTATAGGAGAGGCACACGAAAATTTGACATTGACAGGCTCTACATAGTGTGGGCGTTGTAATAGTTTATGTGTTGACTGCGTTGCTTGCGTGTGTGTTAACTGGGAGTTGTGGTCTATAGGAATCATGTTGACTTTACCGTATGAAGAACCAGATATGACGTATGAGCCCCGGTTTGGAGCCAACTACCCCCTTGGGAGCTTACCGGACCTGGAGCAAGACCCGATACACAGCCTGAACGTCACGTCGAACCCGGAGAGAGAGTGCGAGGAGGAGCCAGACCCAATACACAGCCTGGACGTCACGTCGGACCCAGAGGAGGGTGACATCTCAGAAAGAGAGGACGAGGAAGAAGAGAAAGAGGACGACAACCAGCAGGATGAAAACGGCCTCCCCAGAAAGAGAGGACCACGGAGAAAGAAGTCGACTAAAGGTAGACAGGAGAGGGTCAAGGTGCGCCGTCATGAGGCAAACGCCCGCGAGCGCAGCAGGATGCACGGTCTGAACGATGCGTTAGAGAGCCTCCGAAAGGTGGTGCCCTGCTACTCCAAGACCCAGAAGCTCTCCAAGATAGAGACTCTGCGCCTGGCGAAGAACTACATCTGGGCCCTGTCGGAGACTCTGTCTGCGGGCAAAAAGCCAGACCTTCTGGGGTTCGTTCAAACTCTGTGTAAGGGCCTGTCCCAGCCCACGACCAACCTGGTGGCTGGCTGTCTCCAGCTGAAAGCCAGGTCCTTCCTCACGGACCACAACGGAGAGGTGACGTACCCCAGTAGTACGGCCCACTACGACAACATGTACCCCTACCCCGGGGTAGATCTGGGCACGGCCCCTGGACAAGGCTGCAGCACCCTGGACAGCGCCAAGCCATCCTACCACAGCCGGCACTACAGCTACGGTGGCCAGTACGAGCCGTACTACGACCACACGTCTCCTGAGGGAGGAAGGGAGGGACACGTAGGCGGACAGATCAGCCCTCCTCTGAACTTTAACGGGATATTCTCTCTGAAACACGACGAACCGGAGGAGTACGGAAAGAGCGGCCACTATGGGATGAGATACAGTTCTGTGCCCGGTCACGGCTCCCTCGGCTCGCCATCCATGTACCGGGTCTCGCCAGAGGGCCGGTTACACTATGAATTACACCTTCGGTCCGCCGGGCAGAGCTACAAGGCTGGGACTCAGAGCCAGCAGGCAGAGCTACAAGGCTGGGACTCAGAGCCAGCAGGCAGAGCTACCAGGCTGGGACTCAGAGCCAGCAGGCAGAGCTACCAGGCTGGGACTCAGAGCCAGTAGGCAGAGCTACCAGGCTGGGACTCAGAGCCAGTAGACAGAGCTACCAGGCTGGGACTCAGAGCCAGTAGGCAGAGCTACCAGGCTGGGACTCAGAGCCAGTAGGCAGAGCTACCAGGCTGGGACTCAGAGCCAGTAGGCAGAGCTACCAGGCTGGGACTCAGAGCCAGCAGGCAGAGCTACCAGGCTGGGACTCAGAGCCAGCAGGCACAGCTACCAGGCTGGGACTCAGAGCCAGCAGGCAGAGCTGCCAGGCTGGGACTCAGAGCCAGTAGGCAGAGCTACCAGGCTGGGACTCAGAGCCAGCAGGCAGAGCTACCAGGCTGGGACTCAGAGCCAGTAGGCAGAGCTGCCAGGCTGGGACTCAGAGCCAGTAGGCAGAGCTACCAGGCTGGGACTCAGAGCCAGTAGACAGAGCTGCCAGGCTGGGACTCAGAGCCAGTAGACAGAGCTACCAGGCTGGGACTCAGAGCCAGTAGACAGAGCTACAAGGCTGGGACTCAGAGCCAGTAGACAGAGCTACCAGGCTGGGACTCAGAGCCAGTAGACAGAGCTACAAGGCTGGGACTCAGAGCCAGTAGACAGAGCTACCAGGCTGGGACTCAGAGCCAGTAGACAGAGCTACAAGGCTGGGACTCAGAGCCAGTAGACAGAGCTACCAGGCTGGGACTCAGAGCCAGTAGGCAGAGCTGCCAGGCTGGGACTCAGAGCCAGTAGGCAGAGCTACCAGGCTGGGACTCAGAGCCAGTAGGCAGAGCTACCAGGCTGGGACTCAGAGCCAGTAGGCAGAGCTACCAGGCTGGGACTCAGAGCCAGTAGGCAGAGCCATAATTAATAGAACACTTAAAAGGTTATATTCCCCCTGTTACTATTCATCACACACACACACACACACACACACACACACACACACACACACACACACACACACACACACACACACACACACACACACACACACACACACACACACACACACACACACACACACACAGATCACCAGTGGAAGGAGCACGGTGCGCCAATGCAAGTGTTTAAAATGCAATTTATTGATTGATGAGTTTATGAATTTATGAATTTCTTCCCTATGTATTGAATTATCTATGTAACTATTTGTTTATTAATTGACGTTAACATATAGCAGTTTGTCACCGGGAATTTGACACTGGTTTGATTGCAAATGTTGTGTAAAAATATTTTCTATTGTGTTTTTAGAATTGGGCCTATATCTATAGCTGATAAACAACTAGGCTACTGAATCATATTAATACAATTACTATGGAAACTTGGAGATGACTTGGAGATGACCAGCGATGTCGATTAGCAAGGTAAAAAGCAAACACGAATTATCATCTCATCAGGGAATTATGTTTCATTTGATTTGTTTTCGTATCGCCGTGAGGAGACCTGCAACAATCTTCTATAAAGAGACGCAATGACAGAAATATCCGTACTATAGGAATAGATTTGGGAGATTCTGGAGATAAACAAACATGTTAAACACTGTTTTTGTCCCACATAAGAAACGCCTCTGTAATGCTATAGGCCTTTCTGCTGACTGGGTGCGTGTTGGATATAGGTGTTGAAATAAGGCTCATTAATTATGTCATCGTGCCAAAGCCTCAAAGCAGCAGGTAATATTAGCTCAAAGTGTGCTGAAATCAAATGAACACTTCACCTGTATAAAAGTCAAAGGAAAATGCATTTGTATTTAAATTAGTGTAAAAATAAGGTGAATGTGATCGATTAATGTATATGAAAAAATGATGATCCATTAGTTTACGAATAGGCCTACTTCATTTTTTGTCTCAATAATGTATTTAAAAAATAATGTGAATTATATAATTTTGTGAAAATGTTTCGGTGCAGTATTGAGTGACTGTTGGTCTTCTGTCGTTCTGTAAATCATCATCAATATTGATCATCACCTCCATCGTCATCAATCACTATTATTACTGAAGAACTTCATAATATCATGAGCCCTGGTCCATCAGAATACACTATATACTCTTAGAACAAAAGGTTCTGGATATTACCAGAAATGGTTATATGCTAGCTTTATTTACGGCACCCATCAGGTTCTATATGGAACCCAAGTGTTCTATATAGAACCTTATATGGAACCCAAGTGTTCTATATGGTACCTTATATGGAACCCACGTGTTCTATATGGTACCTTTTATGGAACCCACGTGTTCTATATGGTACCTTATATGTAACCCACGTGTTCTATATGGTACCTTATATGGAACCAACGTGTTCTATATGGAACCTTATATGGAACCCACGTGTTCTATATGGTACCTTATATGGAACCCACGTGTTCTATATGGTACCTTATATGGAACCCACGTGTTCTATATGGTACCTTATATGGAACCCACGTGTTCTATATGGAACCTTATATGGAACCCACGTGTTTTATATGGAACCTTATATGGAACCAACGTGTTCTATATAGAACCTTATATGGAACCCAAGTGTTCTATATGGAACCGTGTATGGAACCCAAGTGTTTTATATAGAACCTTATATGGAACCCAAGTGTTCTATATGGAACCTTATAAGGAACCCACGTGTTCTATATAGAACATTATATGGAACCCAAGTGTTCTATATAGAACCTTATATGGAACCCAAGTGTTCTATATGAAACCTTATAAGGAACCCACGTGTTCTATATAGAACCTTATATGGAACCCACGTGTTCTATATAGAACCTTATAAGGAACCCAAGTGTTCTATATAGAACCTTATATGGAACCCAAGTGTTCTATATAGAACCTTATATGGAACCCAAGTGTTCTATATAGAACCTTATATGGAACCCAAGTGTTCTATATAGAACCTTATATGGAACCCAAGTGTTCTATATAGAACCTTATATGGAACCCAGGTGTTCTATATAGAACCTATACGGAACCCAAGTGTTCTATATAGAACCTTATATGGAACCCAATTGTTCTATATAGAACCTTATATGGAACCCAAGTGTTCTATATAGAACCTTATATGGAACCCAAGTGTTCTATATAGAACCTTATATGGAACCCAAGTGTTCTATATAGAACCGTATATGGAACCCAAGTGTTCTATATAGAACCTTATATGGAACCCAAGTGTTCTATATAGAACCTTATATGGAACCCAAGTGTTCTATATAGAACCGTATATGGAACCCAAGTGTTCTATATAGAACCTTATATGGAACCCAAGTGTTCTATATAGAACCTTATATGGAACCCAAGTGTTCTATATAGAACCTTATATGGAACCCAAGTGTTCTATATAGAACCTTATATGGAACCCAAGTGTTCTATATGGAACAAATTTTGTTTAAGTGAAGAAGAACCCCTGGGGTTCTTATCAAAGAACCCTACAAAAGGGTTCTGTACAGAACCTTTAGGTGTGCCATATATGAAGCAAGCAATACCCTTGTTGGTTCTATCCAGAACGGTTAGGGTTTTCTAAGAGTTATGTATGGATAAGCCTTACTTTGACAGAGTTGTTGAGGCCAGATCTGCACCGCTATGGGGACCATGATTATGGGCTGTTGACCGTATTGTTATTGTGGTTACTTGAACCTTTATTTATCCAGGAAGTCCCAATGTGTGGGGCTGACCTGCGATAACCGACAACTGCGTAGCAGCTTCGTTGATTTGATTTAGGTGGTGAGGTTAGAATTGATTTGATTTGATTTAGGCGGTGAGGTTAGAATTGATTTGATTTGATTTAGGCGGTGAGGTTAGAATTGATTTGATTTGATTTAGGCGGTGTCAGCTGTCGAATCAGCAAGCGGCTCGCAGCATTACATCTAAAGAGGACATTACCTTCACAAGACCCAACTGGCGTTAGTAATAATCCCATGTAGACTTGTTCAAACACTGGAATGTGTGATGTAATCTACACCTTGATTAGGCTGATTTAAATCCTTATTATCTTGTTTCATGATTTTCTATTTGAGTGTCATTATCTCTATATAGCCTTGCTACACTTATAACCACATTATCTCTATATAGCCTAGCTACACTTTCTCCTTCTGAAGGGTCGTGATAACCCCATTATCTCTATATAGCCTAGCTACACGTTCTCCTTCTGAAGGGTCGTGACAACCACATGAGCAGCCAGCCGCTCACCAATGTGACAGCTCTAAGACAGTTAAACCTCCGCAAAAACACCAGCAGTCGGGGTGTCGGCTTTTGTGGGTTAACTCTTGATCAGACAGTGGCTATAGACTTTGGCCTGTGTAGTCCTACACGGTAAGAGTGATGGGTTATGTACAGTAATGTGTAACTGTCCCATGATAGGGGAAAGATGATCAATTCACACACACACACACACACGCACGCACGCACGCACGCACGCACACACACACACACACACACACACACACACACACACACACACACACACACACCTGTCTATCAACAGGGTATTTTTTATATTACAATCATACATATTATTATTACATATTATTTATGTAAATTATTATTACATTTGTATTAATTATATACATTATTATTACAATTATTTCTATAATTTATATTTATTTTAATGTTATATTTTGCAGAGTGAAAAACGGCGCTTGATGGCTCTGAGTCAGATGTGTCTATGCACAGTGGGGTGGGGTGGACTCGAGGGCCCTTCTGACCACATATTTATACATCAAAAAAGACTGATATAATGGCCTATTATAATCAAAAAGGAGAGCTGATATAATGGCCTATTATAAGCACATATTTCCAATAAAACATACAAGAGAGATATAGTGTATCACTTTGCCAGACACGTGTACATTAACAGACACAGCAACAAAAATAACACAGGTTGCCAGTAGGCTGTAAATAACAATATAACGTTTCAGCACCATGGACAGCACACGTGGCTCTATAAAGGTAGTCAGCACCATGGACAGAACACGTGGCTCTATAAAGGTAGTCAGCACCATGGACAGAACACGTGGCTCTATAAAGGTAGTCAGCACCATGGACAGCACACGTGGCTCTATAAAGGTAGTCAGCACCATGGACAGAACACGTGGCTCTATAAAGGTAGTCAGCACCATGGATAGAACACGTGGCTCTATAAAGGTAGTCAGCACCGTGGACAGCACACGTGGCTCTATAAAGGTAGTCAGCACCGTGGACAGCACACGTGGCTCTATAAAGGTAGTCAGAACACGTGGCTCTATAAAGGTAGTCAGCACCATGGACAGCACACGTGGCTCTATAAAGGTAGTCAGCACCGTGGACAGCACACGTGGCTCTATAAAGGTAGTCAGCACCATAGACAGAATACGTGGCTCTATAAAGGTAGTCAGCACCATAGACAGAACACGTGGCTCTATAAAGGTAGTCAGCACCATAGACAGAACACGTGGCTCTATAAAGGTAGTCAGAACACGTGGCTCTATAAAGGTAGTCAGCACCATGGACAGAACACGTGGCTCTATAAAGGTAGTCAGCACCATAGACAGAACACGTGGCTCTATAAAGGTAGTCAGCACCATGGACAGAACACGTGGCTCTATAAAGGTAGTCAGAACACGTGGCTCTATAAAGGTAGTCAGAACACGTGGCTCTATAAAGGTAGTCAGCACCATGGACAGAACACGTGGCTCTATAAAGGTAGTCAGCACCATAGACAGAACACGTGGCTCTATAGAGGTAGTCAGCACCATAGACAGAACACGTGGCTCTATAAAGGTAGTCAGCACCGTGGACAGAACACGTGGCTCTATAAAGGTAGTCAGCACCATGGACAGAACACGTGGCTCTATAAAGGTAGTCAGCACCATGGACAGAACACGTGGCTCTATAAAGGTAGTCAGCACCATGGACAGAACACGTGGCTCTATAAAGGTAGTCAGAACACGTGGCTCTATAAAGGTAGTCAGCACCATAGACAGAACACGTGGCTCTATAAAGGTAGTCAGCACCATGGACAGAACACGTGGCTCTATAAAGGTAGTCAGCACCATGGACAGAACACGTGGCTCTATAAAGGTAGTCAGCACCATGGACAGAACACGTGGCTCTATAAAGGTAGTCAGCACCATAGACAGAACACGTGGCTCTATAAAGGTAGTCAGCACCATAGACAGAACACGTGGCTCTATAAAGGTAGTCAGCACCATAGACAGAACACGTGGCTCTATAAAGGTAGTCAGCACCGTGGACAGAACACGTGGCTCTATAAAGGTAGTCAGCACCGTGGACAGAACACGTGGCTCTATAAAGGTAGTCAGCACCGTGGACAGAACACGTGGCTCTATAAAGGTAGTCAGCACCGTGGACAGAACACGTGGCTCTATAAAGGTAGTCAGAACACGTGGCTCTATAAAGGTAGTCAGCACCATAGACAGAACACGTGGCTCTATAAAGGTAGTCAGAACACGTGGCTCTATAAAGGTAGTCAGCACCATGGACAGAACACGTGGCTCTATAAAGGTAGTCAGCACCATGGACAGAACACGTGGCTCTATAAAGGTAGTCAGCACCGTGGACAGAACACGTGGCTCTATAAAGGTAGTCAGCACCGTGGACAGAACACGTGGCTCTATAAAGGTAGTCAGCACCGTGGACAGAACACGTGGCTCTATAAAGGTAGTCAGCACCATGGACAGAACACGTGGCTCTATAAAGGTAGTCAGCACCATAGACAGAACACGTGGCTCTATAAAGGTAGTCAGCACCATGGACAGAACAAGTGGCTCTATAAAGGTAGTCAGCACCATGGACAGAACACGTGGCTCTATAAAGGTAGTCAGCACCATAGACAGAACACGTGGCTCTATAAAGGTAGTCAGCACCATAGACAGAACACGTGGCTCTATAAAGGTAGTCAGCACCATGGACAGAACATGTGGCTCTATAAAGGTAGTCAGCACCATAGACAGAACACGTGGCTCTATAAAGGTAGTCAGCACCATGGACAGAACACGTGGCTCTATAAAGGTAGTCAGCACCATGGACAGAACACGTGGCTCTATAAAGGTAGTCAGCACCATGGACAGAACACGTGGCTCTATAAAGGTAGTCAGCACCATAGACAGAACACGTGGCTCTATAAAGGTAGTCAGCACCGTGGACAGAACACGTGGCTCTATAAAGGTAGTCAGCACCATGGACAGAACATGTGGCTCTATAAAGGTAGTCAGCACCATAGACAGAACACGTGGCTCTATAAAGGTAGTCAGCACCATGGACAGAACACGTGGCTCTATAAAGGTAGTCAGCACCATGGACAGAACACGTGGCTCTATAAAGGTAGTCAGCACCATGGACAGAACACGTGGCTCTATAAAGGTAGTCAGCACCATAGACAGAACACGTGGCTCTATAAAGGTAGTCAGCACCGTGGACAGAACACGTGGCTCTATAAAGGTAGTCAGCACCATGGACAGAACACGTGGCTCTATAAAGGTAGTCAGCACCATGGACAGAACACGTGGCTCTATAAAGGTAGTCAGCACCATGGACAGAACACATGGCTCTATACAGGTAGTCAGCACCATAGACAGAACACGTGGCTCTATAAAGGTAGTCAGCACCGTGGACAGAACACGTGGCTCTATAAAGGTAGTCAGCACCGTGGACAGAACACGTGGCTCTATAAAGGTAGTCAGCACCATGGACAGAACACGTGGCTCTATAAAGGTAGTCAGCACCGTGGACAGAACACGTGGCTCTATAAAGGTAGTCAGAACACGTGGCTCTATAAAGGTAGTCAGCACCATAGACAGAACACGTGGCTCTATAAAGGTAGTCAGCACCGTGGACAGAACACGTGGCTCTATAAAGGTAGTCAGCACCGTGGACAGAACACGTGGCTCTATAAAGGTAGTCAGCACCGTGGACAGAACACGTGGCTCTATAAAGGTAGTCAGCACCATAGACAGAACACGTGGCTCTATAAAGGTAGTCAGAACACGTGGCTCTATAAAGGTAGTCAGCACCATGGACAGAACACGTGGCTCTACAAAGGTAGTCAGCACCATAGACAGAACACGTGGCTCTATAAAGGTAGTCAGCACCATGGACAGAACACGTGGCTCTATAAAGGTAGTCAGCACCATGGACAGAACACGTGGCTCTATAAAGGTAGTCAGCACCATGGACAGAACACGTGGCTCTATAAAGGTAGTCAGAACACGTGGCTCTATAAAGGTAGTCAGCACCATAGACAGAACACGTGGCTCTATAAAGGTAGTCAGCACCATAGACAGAACACGTGGCTCTATAAAGGTAGTCAGCACCATGGACAGAACACGTGGCTCTATAAAGGTAGTCAGCACCATAGACAGAACACGTGGCTCTATAAAGGTAGTCAGCACCGTGGACAGAACACGTGGCTCTATAAAGGTAGTCAGCACCGTGGACAGAACACGTGGCTCTATAAAGGTAGTCAGAACACGTGGCTCTATAAAGGTAGTCAGCACCATAGACAGAACACGTGGCTCTATAAAGGTAGTCAGCACCATAGACAGAACACGTGGCTCTATAAAGGTAGTCAGCACCATGGACAGAACACGTGGCTCTATAAAGGTAGTCAGCACCATGGACAGAACACGTGGCTCTATAAAGGTAGTCAGCACCATAGACAGAACACGTGGCTCTATAAAGGTAGTCAGCACCATGGACAGCACACGTGGCTCTATAAAGGTAGTCAGCACCATGGACAGAACACGTGACTCTATAAAGGTAGTCAGCACCATGGACAGAACACGTGGCTCTATAAAGGTAGTCAGCACCGTGGACAGAACACGTGGCTCTATAAAGGTAGTCAGCACCGTGGACAGAACACGTGGCTCTATAAAGGTAGTCAGCACCGTGGACAGAACACGTGGCTCTATAAAGGTAGTCAGCACCGTGGACAGAACACGTGGCTCTATAAAGGTAGTCAGCACCGTGGACAGAACACGTGGCTCTATAAAGGTAGTCAGCACCATGGACAGAACACGTGGCTCTATAAAGGTAGTCAGCACCGTGGACAGAACACGTGGCTCTATAAAGGTAGTCAGAACACGTGGCTCTATAAAGGTAGTCAGCACCATGGACAGAACACGTGGCTCTATAAAGGTAGTCAGAACACGTGGCTCTATAAAGGTAGTCAGCACCATGGACAGAACACGTGGCTCTATAAAGGTAGTCAGCACCATAGACAGAACACGTGGCTCTATAAAGGTAGTCAGCACCGTGGACAGAACACGTGGCTCTATAAAGGTAGTCAGCACCATGGACAGAACACGTGGCTCTATAAAGGTAGTCAGCACCATGGACAGAACACGTGGCTCTATAAAGGTAGTCAGCACCATGGACAGAACACATGGCTCTATACAGGTAGTCAGCACCATAGACAGAACACGTGGCTCTATAAAGGTAGTCAGCACCGTGGACAGAACACGTGGCTCTATAAAGGTAGTCAGCACCGTGGACAGAACACGTGGCTCTATAAAGGTAGTCAGCACCATGGACAGAACACGTGGCTCTATAAAGGTAGTCAGCACCGTGGACAGAACACGTGGCTCTATAAAGGTAGTCAGAACACGTGGCTCTATAAAGGTAGTCAGCACCGTGGACAGAACACGTGGCTCTATAAAGGTAGTTAGCCACTCTCAGACTAAAGGCTAGAGCTAAGCTAGCAGCATCCTCATTAGCCACTCTCAGGCTAAAGGCCAGAGCTCAGCTAGCAGCAACCTCATTAGCCACTCTCGGGCAAAAGGCTAGAGCTCAGCTAGCAGCAACCTCATTAGCCACTCTCAGGCAAAAGGCTAGAGCTCAGCTAGCAGCAACCTCATTAGCCACTCTCAGGCTAAAGCTCAGCTAGCAGCAGCCTCATTAGCCACTCTCAGGCTAAAGCTCAGCTAGCAGCAGCATCATTAGCCACTCTCATGCCAGAGCTCAGCTAGCAGCAGCCTCATTAGCCACTCTCATGCCAGAGCTCAGCTAGCAGCAGCCTCATTAGCCACTCTCAGGCTAAAGCTCAGCTAGCAGCAGCCTCATTAGCCACTCTCAGGCTAAAGGTTAGAGCTCAGCTAGCAGCAGCCTCATTAGCCACTCTCAGGCTAAAGCTCAGCTAGCAGCAGCATCATTAGCCACTCTCAGGCTAAAGCTCAGCTAGCAGCAGCCTCATTAGCCACTCTCAGGCTAAAGGTTAGAGCTCAGCTAGGCGCAGCCTCATTAGCCACTCTCAGGCTAAAGCTCAGCTAGCAGCAGCATCATTAGCCACTCTCAGGCTAAAGCTCAGCTAGCAGCAGCATCATTAGCCACTCTCAGGCTAAAGCTCAGCTAGCAGCAGCCTCATTAGCCACTCTCATGCCAGAGCTCAGCTAGCAGCAGCCTCATTAGCCACTCTCAGGCTAAAGCTCAGCTAGCTGCAGCCTCATTAGCCACTCTCAGGCTAAAGGTTAGAGCTCAGCTAGCAGCAGCCTCATTAGCCACTCTCAGGCTAAAGCTCAGCTAGCAGCAGCCTCATTAGCCACTCTCATGCCAGAGCTCAGCTAGCAGCAGCCTCATTAGCCACTCTCAAGCTAAAGCTCAGCTAGCAGCAGCCTCATTAGCCACTCTCAGGCTAAAGCTCAGCTAGCAGCAGCCTCATTAGCCACTCTCAGGCTAAAGGCTAGAGCTCAGCTAGCAGCAGCTTCATTAGCCACTCTCAGGCTAAAGCTCAGCTAGCAGCAGCCTCATTAGCCACTCTCAGGCTAAAGCTCAGCTAGCAGCAGCTTCATTAGCCACTCTCAGGCTAAAGCTCAGCTAGCAGCAGCATCATTAGCCACTCTCATGCCAGAGCTCAGCTAGCAGCAGCTTCATTAGCCACTCTCAGGCAAAAGGCTAGAGCTCAGCTAGCAGCAGCCTCATTAGCCACTCTCAGGCTAAAGCTCAGCTAGCAGCAGCTTCATTAGCCACTCTCAGGCTAAAGCTCAGCTAGCAGCAGCTTCATTAGCCACTCTCAGGCTAAAGCTCAGCTAGCAGCAGCTTCATTAGCCACTCTCAGGCTAAAGGCTAGAGCTCAGCTAGCAGCAGCCTCATTAGCCACTCTCAGGCTAAAGGCCAGAGCTCATTTAGCAGCAGCCTCATTAGCCACTCTCAGGCTAAAGCTCAGCTAGCAGCAGCTTCATTAGCCACTCTCAGGCTAAAGCTCAGCTAGCAGCAGCTTCATTAGCCACTCTCAGGCTAAAGGCTAGAGCTCAGCTAGCAGCAGCTTCATTAGCCACTCTCAGGCTAAAGCTCAGCTAGCAGCAGCTTCATTAGCCACTCTCAGGCTAAAGGCCAGAGCTCAGCTAGCAGCAGCCTCATTAGCCACTCTCAGGCTAAAGCTCAGCTAGCAGCAGCCTCATTAGCCACTCTCAGGCTAAAGCTCAGCTAGCAGCAGCCTCATTAGCCACTCTCAGGCTAAAGCTCAGCTAGCAGCAGCCTCATTAGCCACTCTCAGGCTAAAGGTTAGAGCTCAGCTAGCAGCAGCCTCATTAGCCACTCTCAGGCTAGAGCTCAGCTAGCAGCAACCTCATTAGCCACTCTCAGGCTAAAGCTCAGCTAGCAGCAGCCTCATTAGCCACTCTCAGGCTAGAGCTCAGCTAGCAGCAACCTCATTAGCCACTCTCAGGCTAAAGCTCAGCTAGCAGCAGCCTCATTAGCCACTCTCAGGCTAGAGCTCAGCTAGCAGCAACCTCATTAGCCACTCTCAGGCTAAAGCTCAGCTATCAGCAGTGGTTGAATTTTCCTAATCACCGTTGTCTTGTTTTCAGGACATTGACGAGGAGAAGTAGGTGGAACACAGGATGCAGTGATCTCTCTCTCCTTGTGTTTTACCTGATTTGTACTTCCTATCCATGTTTCGCCCGAATGCATGGGCGGATTGGCCATCTGGCAATTCCGGCAAATGCCAGCAAGGCCGGGCCATCTTTATTAGGGTGGGCTGATCGACATTTACCAATATTTTTTAATTTTTTATTACGCAATTCTCTGTTGTCATAATAATTTATATTGAGCATTTGGCTGACCAGTGGGCAACTGCTGGATCCCCGACCAAGATAGGCCGGCCTGGTTTTCTGATTGGCTGAGCTGAGGTGGCCCGAATTCATATTCAAAGTCAAACGCATCATCATCAAAGATGACCTAGCTCTCACTCTGTCAGTCATTGAGTCAGAACAGAAAATCATGGATCATCAAAAGAAACGGAAAGATGGTGCTATTGAGGCCAACGCTGCTAAATGTCTGAAATGAACCGATTGAAGGTTGTGGTTCTGCTGGTCCTAGTGCTGCAGAGGACAGCAGTCAAGATAGGAAGTAAGCAAAGACACGCTGATACAGATCATGTAGCCAGTTAGGCCTAATATTTTGTCTGTATATTGTATGAATTGTCGGATTACATTACATATCCACAGCTATTGGAGGCTAGAAAGTCCCGCCTAAAATGTCATTCGCTCATCAGAGGGCTAGAAGGGTTCATGGCTGGAAGGGATCCAGCTTTTGTCAAATTAATGTCAAAAGTTGAATTACTTTTGTTGCATTTTAGCTAACCCTTTTTCTAACCAACCTAATTCTCCTAACCCTCTCCGTTAATTATGCTAACCTTAACCTAATTCTCCTAACCCACTCAGTTAATTATCCTAACCTGCTGCGTAATTCGCCTAACCTGCTGCGAAAAGTCAAATTTGACGTTATTTTGACAAAAGCTAGATTCCTTCTAGCAATGACCCATCACTGCATGATTCAAACAAAGTACAACGCTGGAAATCTCTTCGCATCTACAGAAACTAGTCCCATCATTGTATGACAAACACAGATGGTTTTATATCGAATTCAGAGAGAGGGGAAGAGAGACTGCCACATATGTACTGCCAAGTCCTTCATGTTTTGGCTGTATATGTAGCCTAATATTACAGCTAAGCGGGCAGGAGGAACACATGACATGCACTATAATTTACAAGGTATTATTAACCAATGGTCATCGATAAGAAAAATGGTTCCAAACCTCTATGCCAGCTAGTTTTCAGTTTTCTCTTCCCCACTCAGATCCCCCCACTCAGATCTCCCCACTCACTCAGAGAGTCTCTTCCCCACTCAGATCACCCCACTCAGATCACCCCACTCAGATCCCCCCACTCACTCAGAGAGTCTCTTCCCCACTCAGGTCACCCCACTCAGATCACCCCACTCAGATCACCCCACTCAGATCCCCCCACTCACTCAGAGAGTCTCTTCCCCACTCAGGTCACCCCACTCAGATCACCCCACTCAGATCACCCCACTCACTCAGAGAGTCTCTTCCCCACTCAGATCACCCCACTCAGATCCCCCCACTCAGATCACCCCACTCAGATCCCCCCACTCAGGTTGTTTTGGTTTCTTCTTTGTTTTAAAGTTTTAATTGAAAACAATCACAGTAAAGTGCTTAATTTCTACCCGGAACCGGCTGCAATGAATCTGAAATCAGAAAATGATCAATGAAAAATGCCAGGTAGCCTATTGTTCTGGAGGAGATGTGTCTGTAATCGGAAAATGCCAGGTAGCCTATTGTTCTGGAGGAGATGTGTCTGTAATCGGAAAATGCCAGGTAGCCTATTGTTCTGGAGGAGATGTGTCTGTAATCGGAAAATGCCAGGTAGCCTATTGTTCTGGAGGAGATGTGTCTGTAATCGGAAAATGCCAGGTAGCCTATTGTTCTGGAGGAGATGTGTCTGTAATCGGAAAATGCCAGGTCGCCTATTGTTCTGGAAGAGATGTGTCTGTAATCGGAAAATGCCAGGTAGCCTATTGTCCTGGAGGAGATGTGTCTGTAATCGGAAAATGCCAGGTAGCCTATTGTTCTGGAGGAGATGTGTCTGTAATCGGAAAATGCCAGGTAGCCTATTGTTCTGGAGGAGATGTGTCTGTAATCAGAAAATGCCAGGTAGCCTATTGTTCTGGAGGAGATGTGTCTGTAATCGGAAAGTGCCAGGTAGCCTATTGTTCTGGAGCAGATGTGTCTGTAATCGGAAAGTGCCAGGTAGCCTATTGTCCTGGAGGAGATGTGTCTGTAGCAGATTGCTAAACTGTATTTTATATTGGTAAATGCTAGTCGGATACTCTATTTTGCCAGGCAAAAAAGGAGAAATGAATCAAGTGCTTTCTGGTCAATAATGTGGATATGTATGCCCGCCAATGCTGATGACTGGTCATTTGCCAACAGTCAGGATAATCTGGATATGTAAGGACCAACAGTCAGGATAATCTGGATGTATAAGGACCAACAGTCAGGATAATCTGGATATGTAAGGACCAACAGTCAGGATAATCTGGATGTGTAAGGACCAACAGTCAGGATAATCTGGATGTGTATGGACCAACAGTCAGGATAATCTGGATGTGTAAGGACCAACAGTCAGGATAATCTGAATATGTAAGGACCAACAGTCAGGATAATCTGGATATGTAAGGACCAACAGTCAGGATAATCTGGATGTGTAAGGACCAACAGTCAGGATAATCTGGATATGTAAGGACCAACAGTCAGGATAATCTGGATATGTAAGGACCAACAGTCAGGATAATCTGGATATGTAAGGACCAACAGTCAGGATAATCTGGATATGTAAGGCCCAACAGTCAGGATAATCTGGATATGTAAGGACCAACAGTCAGGATAATCTGGATGTGTAAGGACCAACAGTCAGGATAATCTGGATGTGTAAGGACCAACAGTCAGGATAATCTGGATGTGTAAGGACCAACAGTCAGGATAATCTGGATGTGTAAGGACCAACAGTCAGGATAATCTGAATATGTATGGACCAACAGTCAGGATAATCTGGATGTGTAAGGACCAACAGTCAGGATAATCTGGATATGTAAGGACCAACAGTCAGGATAATCTGGATATGTAAGGACCAACAGTCAGGATAATCTGGATATGTATGGACCAACAGTCAGGATAATCTGGATATGTAAGGACCAACAGTCAGGATAATCTGGATGTGCAAGGACCAACAGTCAGGATAATCTGGATGTGTAAGGACCAACAGTCAGGATAATCTGGATATGTAAGGACCAACAGTCAGGATAATCTGGATGTGTAAGGACCAACAGTCAGGATAATCTGGATGTGTAAAGACCAACAGTCAGGATAATCTGGATGTGTAAGGACCAACAGTCAGGATAATCTGGATATGTAAGGACCAACAGTCAGGATAATCTGCATATGTAAGGACCAACAGTCAGGATAATCTGGATGTGTAAGGACCAACAGTCAGGATAATCTGGATGTGTATGGACCAACAGTCAGGATAATCTGGATGTGTAAGGACCAACAGTCAGGATAATCTGGATGTGTAAGGACCAACAGTCACGATAATCTGGATGTGTAAAGACCAACAGTCAGGATAATCTGGATGTGTAAGGACCAACAGTCAGGATAATCTGGATGTGTAAGGACCAACAGTCAGGATAATCTGGATGTGTAAGGACCAACAGTCAGGATAATCTGGATGTGTAAGGACCAACAGTCAGGATAATCTGGATATGTAAGGACCAACAGTCAGGATAATCTGGATGTGTAAGGACCAACAGTCAGGATAATCTGGATATGTAAGGACCAACAGTCAGGATAATCTGGATGTGTAAGGACCAACAGTCAGGATAATCTGGATATGTAAGGACCAACAGTCAGGATAATCTGGATGTGTAAGGACCAACAGTCAGGATAATCTGGATATGTAAGGACCAACAGTCAGGATAATCTGGATGTGTAAGGACCAACAGTCAGGATAATCTGGATGTGTAAGGACCAACAGTCAGGATAATCTGGATGTGTAAGGACCAACAGTCAGGATAATCTGGATGTGTATGGACCAACAGTCAGGACGCCAAACCTTTTGCTTGTGAAGCACAGATGAGATGTTTCTGAGACTATAATAATAATAATAATAATAATAATAATAATAATAATAATAATAATAATTGAGTGTAGTGGCCAGATTGAACAAAGACAGAAGTAGCAAATACACATGGTAGGTTATACCTACTCAATCCAGGGTTTTTCTTTATTTTTACTATTTTCTACATTGTAGAATAATAGTGAAGACATCACAACTATGAAATAACACATATGGGATCATGTAGTTACCAAAAAAGTGTTAAACAAATCAAAATCTAGGTTATATTTGAGATTCTTCAAAGTAGCCATCCTTTGCCTTGATGACAACTTTGCACACTCTTGGCATTCTCTCAACCAGCTTCATGAGGTTGTCACCTGGAATGCTTTACATTTGTTGAGCACTTGTTGGCTGCTTTTCCTTCACTCTGCGGTCCAACTCATCCAAAACCATCTCAATTGGGTTGAGGTCGGGTGATTGTGGAGGTCATCTGATGCAACACTCCATCACTCTCCTTCTTGGTCAAATAGTCCTTACACAGTCTGGAGGTGTGTTGGGTCATTGTCCTGTTGAAGAACAAATGATAGTCCCACTAAGCACAAACCAGATGGGATGGCGTATCGCTGCAGAATGCTGTGGTAACCATGCTGGTTAAGTGTGCCTTGAATTCTAAATAAATCACTGACTGTGTCACCAGCAAAACACCCGCTCACCATCACACCTCCTCCTCCATGCTTCACGGTGGGAACCACAGATGTGAAGATCATCCATTCCCCTACTCTGCGCCTCACAAAGACACAGCGGTAGGAACCAAAAATCAGCAATTTGACCATGACGGTCTGATTCACGCAGTCTCCTCTGAACAGTTGATGTTGAGATGTGTCTGTTACTTGAACTCTGTGAAGCATTTATTTGGGCTGCAGTTTCTGAGGTTGGTAACACTGATGAACTTATTCTCTGCAGCAGAGGTAACTCTGGGTCTTCCTTTCCTGTGGCGGTCCTCATAAGAGCCAGTGCTTGATGGTTTTTGCGACTCTTGAAGAAACCTTCAAAGTTCTTGACATTTTCCAGATTGATTGACCTTCACGTCTTAAAGTAATGATGGACTGTCATTTCTCTTTGCTTTTTTGAGCTTATTCTCATTCTTGCCATGAGAGGGAGTTGCTGGCAAGGACCATAAGGCTCCTAAACAGCTTCTACCCCCAAGCCATTAGACTGCTGAACAATTAATAAAATGGCCACCGGACTATTTACATTGACACGTCCCCCTGGTTTTGATAGATTTTTTAAAACTTCATTATATTTAGTAAATATTTTCTTAACTCTATTTCTTGAATTGCATTGTTGGTTAAGGGCTTGTAAGTAAGCATTTCACTGTTGTATTCGACGCATGTGACAAATAAAATTGTATTCAATTTTTGAATGTATTTTGGTCCTTTACCAAATAGGGGTATCTTCTGTATACCACCCCTTCCATGTCACGACACAACTGATTGGCTCAAACGCATTAAGAAGGAAAGAAATTACAAAAATGTACTTTTATGCTCAACTGGTGTCGCTCATTCAGCCGACAGAAACTTTCAACCGGTTCTCCCCATTAAGTAGCGAGTCGGAGTCAGAGGCCGAGTCTTCTCTTGTCTCTACTCCTCCCGTTACGGAGTCAGAGGCCGAGCCTTCTCTGGTCTCTACTCCTCCCGTTACGGGGTCTGAGGCCGAGCCTTCTCTGGTCTCTCCTCCATCCGTTACGGGGTCTGAGGCCGAGCCTTCTCTGGTCTCTCCTCCATCCGTTACGGGGTCAGAGGCCGAGCCTTCTCTGGTCTCTACTCCTCCCGTTACGGAGTTAGAGGCCGAGCCTTCTCTGGTCTCTACTCCTCCCGTTACGGAGTCAGAGGCCGAGCCTTCTCTGGTCTCTCCTCCATCCGTTACGGGGTCAGAGGCCGAGCCTTCTCTGGTCTCTACTCCTCCCGTTACGGAGTCAGATGCCGAGCCTTCTCTGGTTTCTACTCCTCCCGTTACGGGGTCTGAGGCCGAGCCTTCTCTGGTCTCTCCTCCATCCGTTACGGAGTCAGAGGCCGAGCCTTCTCTGGTCTCTACTCCTCCCGTTACGGAGTCAGAGGCCGAGCCTTCTCTGGTCTCTACTCCTCCCGTTACGGAGTCAGAGGCCGAGCCTTCTCTGGTCTCTACTCCTCCCGTTACGGAGTCAGAGGCCGAGCCTTCTCTGGTCTCTCCTCCATCCGTTACGGGGTCAGAGGCCGAGCCTTCTCTGGTCTCTACTCCTCCCGTTACGGAGTCAGAGGCCGAGCCTTCTCTGGTCTCTACTCCTCCCGTTACGGGGTCTGAGGCCGAGCCTTCTCTGGTCTCTCCTCCATCCGTTACGGAGTCAGAGGCCGAGCCTTCTCTGGTCTCTACTCCTCCCGTTACGGAGTCAGAGGCCGAGCCTTCTCTGGTCTCTACTCCTCCCGTTACGGAGTCAGAGGCCGAGCCTTCTCTGGTCTCTACTCCTCCCGTTACGGAGTCAGAGGCCGAGCCTTCTCTGGTCTCTACTCCTCCTGTTACGGGGTCAGAGGCCGAGCCTTCTCTGGTCTCTACTCCTCCCGTTACGGAGTCAGAGGCCGAGCCTTCTCTGGTCTCTACTCCTCTCGTTACGGAGTCAGAGGCTCATACACTGTTTACCAGGGGGCAGGGCTACCGACGTTAAGGCTAATCTGAAGATGGTGCTGGCTAAAGCTAAATCTGGCGAGTGTAGAGAGTATAGAGATATTGTTATCCACGTCGGCACCAACGATGTTAGGATGAAACAGTCAGAGGTCACCAAGCGCAACATAGCTTCAGCGTGTAAATCAGCTAGAAAGACGTGTCGGCATCGAGTAATTGTCTCTGGCCCCCTCCCAGTTAGGGGGAGTGACGAGCTCTACAGCAGAGTCTCAGCACTCAATCGCTGGTTGAAAATGTTTTCTGCCCCTCCCAAAAGATAGAATTTGTAGATAATAGGCCCTCTTTCTGGGACTCACCCACAAACAGGACCAAGCCTGGCCTGCTGAGGAGTGACGGACTCCATCCTAGCTGGAGGGGTGCTCTCATCTTATCTACCAACATAGACAGGGCTCTAACTCCTCTAGCTCCACAATGAGATAGGGTGCAGGCCAGGCAGCAGGCTGTTAGCCAGCCTGCCAGCTTAGTGGAGTTTGCCACTAGCACAGTGTAGTCAGCTCAGCCATCCCCATTGAGACTGTGTCTGTGCCTCGACCTAGGTTGGGCAAAACTAAACATGGGGGTGTTCGCCTTAGCAATCTCACTGGAATAAAGACCTCCTCCATTCCTGCCATTATTGAAAGAGATCGTGATACCTCACATCTCAAATTAGGCCTACTTAATGTTAGATCCCTCACTTCTAAGGCAGTTATAGTCAATAATCATTGATCATAATCTTAATGTGATTGGCCTGACTGAAACATGGTTTAAGGCTGATGAATTTACTGTGTTAAATGAGGCCTCACCTCCTGGTTACACTAGTGACCATATCCCCCGTGCATCCCGCAAAGGCGGAGGTGTTGCTAACATTTACGATAGCAAATTTCAATTTACAAAAAAAACGACGTTTTCGTCTTTTGAGCTTCTAGTCATGAAATCTATGCAGCCTACTCAATCACTTTTTATAGCTACTGTTTACAGGCCTCCTGGGCCATATATAGCGTTCCTCTCTGAGTTCCCTGAATTCCTATTGGACCTTGTAGTCTTTGTAAATAATATTCACATTTTTTGGTGACTTTAATATTCACATGGAAAAGTCCATAGACCCACTCCAAAAGGCTTTCGGAGCCATCATCGACTCAGTGGGTTTTGCCCAACATGTCTCTGGACCTACTCACTGCCACAGTCATACTCTGGACCTAGTTTTGTCTCATGGAATAAATGTTGTGGATCTTAATGTTTTTCCTCATAATCCTGGACTATCGGACCACCATTTTATTACGTTTGCGATCGCAACAAATAATCTGCTCAGACCCCAACCAAGGATCATCAAAAGTCGTGCTATAAATTCTCAGACAACACAAAAATTCCTAGATGCCCTTCCAGACCTTCTCCGCCTACCCAAGGACGTCAGAGTACAAAAATCAGTTAACCACCTAACCGAGGAACTCAATTTAACCTTGCGCAATACCCTAGATGCAGTCGCATCCCTAAAAACCAAAAAGATTTGTCATAAGAAACTAGCTCCCTGGTATACAGAAAATACCCGAGCTCTGAAGCAAGCTTCCAGAAAATTGGAACGGAAATGGCACTACACCAAACTGGAAGTCTTCCGACTAGCTTGGAAAGACAGTACCATGCAGTATCGAAGAGCCCTCACTGCTGCTCGATCATCCTATTTTTTCAACTTAATTGAGGAAAATAAGAACAATCCTAAATTTATTTTTGATACTGTAGCAAAGCTACCTAAAAAGCAGCATTCCCCAAGAGAGGATGGCTTTCACTTCAGCAGTGATAAATTCATGAATTTCTTTGAGGAAAAGATCATGATCATTAGAAAGCAAATTACGGACTCCTCTTTAAATCTGCGTATTCCTCCAAAGCTCAGTTGTCCTGAGTCTGCACAACTCTGCCAGGGCCTGGGATCAAGAGAGACACTCAAGTGTTTCAGTACTATATCTCTTGATACAATGATGAACATAGTCATGGCTTCTAGCTGCATACTGGACCCTGTTCCAACTAAACTGCTGAAAGAGCTGCTTCATGTGCTTGGCCCTCCTATGTTGAACATAATAAACGGCTCTCTATCCACCGGATGTGTACCAAAATCACCGAAAGTGACAGTAATAAAGTCTCTCTTGACAAAGCCAAACCTTGACCCAGAAAATATTAAAAACGATTGGCCTATATCGTATCTCCCATTCCTCTCAAAGATTTGTGCAGCAACTCACTGCCTTCCTGAAGACAAACAATGTATGTGAAATGCTTCAGTCTGGTTTTAGACCCCATCATAGCACTGAGACTGCACTTGTGAAGGTGGTAAATGACCTTTTAATGGTGTCAGACCGAGGCTCTGCATCTGTCCTCGTGCTCCTAGACCTTAGTGCTGCTTTTGATAGCATCGATCACCACATTCTTTTGGAGAGATTGGAAACCTAAATTGGTCTACACGGACAAGTTCTGGCCTGGTTTAGATCTTATCTTTCCGGCTACCCGGATAAAGCACTAAATACACTTCAGTTAGTGCTAAACACGGCTGCTAGAATCTTGACTAGAACCCCAAAATTTGATCATATTACTCCAGTGCTAGCCTCTGAATTCAAGGTTTTACTGCTAACCTACAAAGCATTACATGGGCTTGCTCCTACCTATCTTTTCGATTTGGTCCTGCCGTACATACCTACACGTACGCTACGGTCACAAGACGCAGGCCTCCTAACTGTCCCTAGAATTTCTAAGCAAACAGCTGGAGGCAGGGCTTTTTCCTATAGAGCTCCATTTCTATGGAATGGTCTGCCTACCCATGTGAGAGACGCAGACTCGGTCTCGACCTTTAAGTCTTTATTGAAGACTCATCTCTTCAGTAGGTCCTATGATTGAGTGTAGTCTGGCCCAGGAGTGTGAAGGTGAACGGAAAGGCACTGGAGCAACGAACTGCCCTTGCTGTCTCTGCCTGGCCGGTTCCCCTCTCTCCACTGGGATTCTCTACCTCTAACCCTATTACAGGGGCTGAGTCACTGGCTTACTGGTGCTCTTTCATGCCGTCTCTGGGAGGGGTACGTCACTTGAGTGGGTTGAGTCACTGACGTGATCTTCCTGTCCGGGTTGGCGCCCCCCCCTTGGGTTGTGCCGTGTCTCAGAATGGTAAGTTGGTGGTTGAAGGTATCCCTCTCGTGGTGTGGAGGCTGTGCTTTGACAATGTGGGTGGGGTTATATCCTGCCTGTTTGGCCTTGTCCGGGGGTATTGTCGGACACGGCCCACAGTGTCTCCCGACCCCTCCTGTCTCAGCTTCCAGTACTTATGCTGCAGTAATTTATGTGTCGGGGGGGGGGGGGGGGGGGGGTAGGGTCAGTCTGTTATATCTGGAGTATTTCTCCTGTCTTATCCGGTGTCCTGTGTGAATTTAATTATGCTCTCTCTAATTATTTCTTTCTTTCTCTCTCTCGGAGGACCTGAGCCCTAGGACCATACCTCAGTCCACCTGGCCGTGCTGCTGCTCCAGTTTCAACTGTTCTGCCTGCGGCTATCGAACCCTGACCTGTTCACCGGACGTGCTACCTGTCCCAGACCTGCTGTTTTCAACTCTCTAGAGACAGCAGGAGCGGTAGAGATACTCTCAATGATCGACTATGAAAAGCCAACTGACATTTACTCCTGAGGTTCTGACCTGTTGCACCCTCGACAACTACTGTGATGATTATTATTTGACCCTGCTGGTCATTTATGAACATTTGAACATCTTGGCCATGTTCTGTTATAATCTCCACCCGGCCCAGCCAGAAGAGGACTGGCCACCCCTCATAGCCTGGTTCCTCTCTAGGTTTCTTCCTAGGTTTTGGCCTTTCTAGGGAGTTTTTCCTAGCCATCGTGCTTCTACACCTGCATTGCTTGCCGTTTGGGGTTTTAGGCTGGGTTTCTGTACAGCACTTTGAGATATCAGCTGATGTAAGAAGGGCAAATCAAATAAGTTTGATTTGATGTGGCCTCCAATGAAGTTGTAGAAACATAAGGTATTTCTGTTTCTCAAAAACCTGTTTTCACCTTGTCATTGCAGGGTATTGTGTGTATATTGACGAGGGAAAATATATATCTAATCCATTTTAGAATAAGGCTGTAACATAAAAATGTTTAGAAAAAGGGAAGGGGTCTGAATACTTTCTGAATGCCCTGTATATTTTCCCTTTTGTACTTTAACTATTTGCACATCGTTACAACACTGCATATAAACATAATATGACATTTGAAAAGTCTTTATTCTTTTGGAACTTTTGTGTTTACTGTTCATTTTTTATTGTTTATTTCACTTTTGTTTAATATCTATTTCACTTGCTTTGGCAATGTAAACATATGTTTCCCATGCCAATAAAGCCCTTAAATTGAAATTGAATTGAGAGAGAGAGAGAACGGGTTGAGAGCAGAGGGAGCAGCTGAGCTATTACGTTTATTAATTATACAGATTTAGGGAACTGAGACCCTCTAGATGAGGCCCAGGTCACCTGATCCTGACCCAACCAACCACAGACCAGCTGATCCTAACCCAACCTATCACAGGCCAGGGGCCAATAACTCATTTACATATTAGGCTATTGTATCAGTCGCCCTGGCAACTCGCCCAGTCAAGAGGAAGTTAATGAACTTGGCACAGAACCACCCGACTTCTCCCTGAAGTGTACACTCCTTCACTACCCCTCAAGGGGAGCTTTCAATTTGTGAACTTGGCAAGGAGTCGGCGAGGTTAGAGGAGAGGGGGAGGGTGTGTGGGTGTGTGGGTGCTGGTGGGGTTTTCATTGTAGTGTTTAGTCAAATTAGATAAATACTGATGAATGCTTTCGAGGGTAGTGCATACTGGTCTAACTGGCGGGTAAACTGGTCTAACCTGGTCTAAACAGAGGGTAAACAGGTCTAACCTGGTCTAAACAGAGGATAAACAGGTTTAACCTGGTCTAAACAGAGGGTAAACAGGTCTAACCTGGTCTAAACAGAGGGTGAACAGGTCTGACCTGGTCTAAACAGAGGGTAAACAGGTCTAACCTGGTCTAAACAGAGGGTAAACAGGTCTAACCTGGTCTAAACAGAGGGTAAACAGGTCTAACCTGGTCTAAACAGAGGGTAAACAGGTCTAACCTGGTCTAAACAGAGGGTAAACAGGTCTAACCTGGTCTAAACAGAGGGTAAACTGGTCTAACCTGGTCTAAACAGGTTTAACCTGGTCTAAACAGAGGGCAAACAGGTTTAACCTGGTCTAAACAGAGGGCAAACAGGTTTAACCTGGTCTAAACAGAGGGTAAACAGGTCTAACCTGGTCTAAACAGAGGGTAAACAGGTCTAACCTGGTCTGAACAGAGGGTAAACAGGTTTAACCTGGTCTAAACAGAGGGTAAACAGGTCTAACCTGGTCTAAATGGATGGTAAACTGGTCTAACCTGGTCTAAACAGAGGGTAAACAGGTCTAAACAGAGGGTATACAGGTCTAACCTGGTCTAAACAGAGGGTAAACAGGTCTAACCTGGTCTAAACAGAGGGTAAACAGGTTTAACCTGGTCTAAACAGAGGGTAAACAGGTCTAACCTGGTCTAAACAGAGGGTAAACAGGTTTAACCTGGTCTAAACAGGTCTAACCTGGTCTAAACAGGTCTAACCTGGTCTAAACAGAGGGTAAACAGGTCTAACCTGGTCTAAACAGAGGGTAAACAGGTCTAACCTGGTCTAAACAGGTCTAACCTGGTCTAAACAGAGGGTAAACTGGTCTAACCTGGTCTAAACAGAGGGTAAACAGGTCTAAACAGAGAGTAAACAGGTCTAACCTGGTCTAAACAGAGGGTAAACAGGTCTAACCTGGTCTAACTGGCGGGTAAACAGGTCTAACCTGGTCTAAATGGCGGATACACTGGTCTAACCTGGTCTAAACAGAGGGTTAACTGGTCTAAACAGAGGTTAAACAGGTCTAACCTGGTCTAAACAGAGGGTAAACAGGTCTAACCTGGTCTAAACAGAGGGTAAACAGGTCTAACCTGGTCTAAACAGAGGGTAAACAGGTCTAACCTGGTCTAAACAGAGGGTAAACAGGTCTAACCTGGTCTAAATGGATGGTAAACTGGTTTAAACTGGTCAAAACAGAGGGTAAACTGGTTTAAACTGGTCTAACCTGGTCTAAATTGATGGTAAATTGGTCTAACCTGGTCTAAACAGAGGGTAAACAGGTCTAACCTGGTCTAAACAGAGGGTAAACAGGTCTAACCTGGTCTAAACAGAGGGTAAACAGGTCTAACCTGGTCTAAACAGAAGGTAAACAGGTCTAACCTGGTCTAAACAGAGGTTAAACAGGTCTAACCTGGTCTAAACAGAGGGTAAACAGGTCTAACCTGGTCTAAACAGAGGGTAAACAGGTCTAAACAGAGGGTATACAGGTCTAACCTGGTCTAAACAGAGGGTAAACAGGTCTAACCTGGTCTAAACAGAGGGTAAACAGGTCTAACCTGGTCTAAACAGAAGGTAAACAGGTCTAACCTGGTCTAAACAGAGGTTAAACAGGTCTAACCTGGTCTAAACAGAGGGTAAACAGGTCTAACCTGGTCTAAACAGAGGGTAAACAGGTCTAAACAGAGGGTATACAGGTCTAACCTGGTCTAAACAGAGGGTAAACAGGTCTAACCTGGTCTAAACAGAGGGTAAACAGGTCTAACCTGGTCTAAACAGAGGGTAAACAGGTCTAACCTGGTCTAAACATAGGGTAAACAGGTCTAACCTGGTCTAAACAGAGGGTAAACAGGTCTAACCTGGTCAAAACAGAGGGTAAACAGGTCTAACCTGGTCTAAACAGAGGGTAAACAGGTCTAACCTGGTCTAAACAGAGGGTAAACAGGTCTAACCTGGTCTAAACAGAGGGTAAACAGGTCTAACCTGGTCTAAACAGAGGGTAAACAGGTCTAACCTGGTCTAACTGGCGGGTAAACAGGTCTAACCTGGTCTAAACAGAGGGTAAACAGGTCTGACCTGGTCTAAACAGAGGGTAAACAGGTCTAACCTGGTCAAAACAGAGGGTAAACTGGTCTAACCTGGTCTAAACAGAGGGTAAACAGGTCTAACCTGGTCAAAACAGAGGGTAAACTGGTCTAACCTGGTCTAAATGGATGGTAAACTGGTTTAAACTGGTCTAACCTGGTCTAAATTGATGGTAAATTGGTCTAACCTGGTCTAAACAGAGGGTAAACAGGTCTAACCTGGTCTAAACAGAGGGTAAACAGGTCTAACCTGGTCAAAACAGAGGGTAAACAGGTCTAACCTGGTCTAAACAGAGGGTAAACAGGTCTAACCTGGTCTAACTGGCGGGTAAACAGGTCTAACCTGGTCTAAACAGGTCTAACCTGGTCTAACTGGCGGGTAAACAGGTCTAACCTGGTCTAAACAGAGGTTAAACAGGTCTAACCTGGTCTAAACAGAGGGTAAACAGGTCTAACCTGGTCTAAACAGAGGGTAAACAGGTCTAACCTGGTCTAAACAGAGGGTAAACAGGTCTAACCTGGTCAAAACAGAGGGTAAACAGGTCTAACCTGGTCTAAACAGAGGGTAAACAGGTCTAACCTGGTCAAAACAGAGGGTAAACTGGTCTAACCTGGTCTAAACAGAGGGTAAACAGGTCTAACCTGGTCAAAACAGAGGGTAAACTGGTCTAACCTGGTCTAAACAGATGGTAAACTGGTTTAAACTGGTCTAACCTGGTCTAAATTGATGGTAAATTGGTCTAACCTGGTCTAAACAGAGGGTAAACAGGTCTAACCTGGTCTAAACAGAGGGTAAACAGGTCTGACCTGGTCTAAACAGAGGGTAAACAGGTCTAACCTGGTCTAAACAGAGGGTAAACAGGTCTAACCTGGTCTAAACAGAGGGTAAACAGGTCTAACCTGGTCTAAACAGAGGGTAAACAGGTCTAACCTGGTCAAAACAGAGGGTAAACTGGTCTAACCTGGTCTAAACAGAGGATAAACAGGTCTAACCTGGTCTAAATGAATGGTAAACTGGTCTAACCTGGTCTAAATGGATGGTAAACTGGTCTAACCTGGTCTAAATGGATGGTAAACTGGTCTAACCTGGTCTAAACAGAGGGTAAACAGGTCTAACCTGGTCTAAACAGAGGGTAAACAGGTCTAACCTGGTCTAAATGAATGGTAAACTGGTCTAACCTGGTCTAAATGGATGGTAAACTGGTCTAACCTGGTCTAAATGAATGGTAAACTGGTCTAACCTGGTCTAAATGGATGGTAAACTGGTCTAAATGGATGGTAAACTGGTCTAACCTGGTCTAAATGGATGGTAAACTGGTCTTAACTGGTCTAACCAAAGACAAGAGATAGTAGTAGATCCAATGAAATGTAATTGTATTGGTCTCATGCACCAAATACAGCATACTTTACAGAGACGCTGACTGACGAGCTCTTTTCCAACAACGCAGAGTTAAAAAGTAAGAAACATTAGCAGAAAATACAAAGAGTAACACAATAAAATAACAATAAGGAGACTATATACACATTTAGTTATATATAGTACCTCTGCTTGACCTTATAAATTAATTGATTTTTATTTAACCTTTATTTAACCAGGAAGGGCTCATTGAGATTTCAAATCTCTTTTTCAAGAGCGTCCTGGCCAAGATAAGCAGCACCAAGTCATTACAAAAATTACAGACAGACAACATGAAAAACTACAAGTAATCTAGACCTGGACTGAAATAGCTGCTGGTACTCATGTTGGGTGTCGGTACTGTTTATATTTAGGTGCAGGAGATCAATACTGTTGAGATACTATTCTATAAGAGGAACAGGAACTGAAGCAGTAGAACATCTGAGGTGGTGGGACTCCGCTGAGCTCCTGCCCAAGTCGAGCACTGGCCGGTACCGAGTCAATGTGTAGCGGAACAAGGTAGTTGAGGTAATATAATGTAGGTAGAGGTAAAGTGACTAGACAGTCAGGGTAGATAATAACAGAGTAACAGCATGGAGACAGGTTTGGGTTTTTATACCAAGTTAGAAGGGCTTGTGTGTAAAGTAAAATGAGTGTTAACAGAAACGGATAAAGTAAGGATTAACATCAGGAAGTTTAAATTAGGAGAGAAAAGTAAAATGATACGTTATCTGGAACAGAGATCTGAAAGAGAGGAAGAGAACATGATGTTTCTGTAACTGGCGTATTTTACGAGGAGAGAAACTATTTCTGGTGTTTGGAGATACGATGACAAGTGACAGACCATCTGTCTCACCCTGTGAACTCACCGTGCTGCTTGCTTTGTCTCCTGGAGTGTGATGTGTGTGATGTGTGCTTAGCCCATTTTGGAAGCAGACAAATGAAACATGTTATTGCATAAGTGCAGTTATATTCCTACACCTTCATAACATAATATCCCACACTGCACCATCACCAATCTGTCCCATCCTACTGCAGTTATGAGCCGTCTCTTTGGCAGAGGGTAGCTTGGGGAGAGGAAGGAAGTGGGTGGTTTAGGAAAACCGGTCCACTACTGTCAGGATGGCGGTGTTGCCATCAGTCGGGGAGAGAACCGTGGCGAAGTCCAGGGATATGTGAGACCAGGCACGGTGAGGGACAGGCAGAGGTTGAAGGAGACCAGCCAGAGCTTGCCGAGGAGTCTTGTTCTGCGCACAGATCGTGCATGCGGCGACGAACGAGGAGACGTCAGGAACCGTGGTAGGCCACCAAAAGCTTTGATGCACAAAAGCCAGGAGCCAATGGGAGCCCGGGTGGCAGGCAAGCCTGGAGGAATGGGCCCACTCCAGGACCGAGGAGCGGACCGCGTCAGGAGCAAACGTTCGGTTATCTGGGCCCCCCCGGGGTTCGGCTGCGCCTCACGAACCTGCTTCCTTATTCCCCAGCTGAGTGCCGTCACCAGGTCTCGGGTTCCGGGGTGTAGCCGAGGGGCTATAGCGGCGTGACAGCACATCCAGCTTGACATTCTTGGATCCCGGTCATTATGATGCAGAAGTGGATCCGGGTGAAAAGCAGTGCCCACCTAGCTTCCCTGGAATTAAAGCAGTGGCCACCTAGCTTCCCTGGAATTAAAGCAGTGCCCACCTAGCTTCCCTGGAATTGAGACACCAGGCGGTGTGGAGATATTCCAGGTTCTTGTGGTCGGTCCACACAATGAACGGATGTTCTGCCCCGTCCAGCCAGTGCCTCCACTCATCCAACGCCATCTTCATCATGAGAAACTCACGATGACCCACATCGTAGGTCCTCTACGTGATGTTGAGGCGATGGGGGAAGAAGGCGCAGGGTTGTAACTTGAGGTCCAGGGAAGAACGCTGGGACAGGACAGCCCCCACTCTGACATCCGAAGCGTCGGCCTCCACCACAAACTGACGGGACGGGTCAGAATGAACCAAGATGGGAGCAGTGGTGAAACGATGTTTGATTAATTTAACCTTTATTTAACTAGGCAAGTCAGTTAAAAAACAAATTCTTATTTCACAATGACGGCCTACTCCGGCCAAACCCTTCCCTAACCCGGACGACGCTGGGCCAATTGTGCGCCGCCCTATGGGACTCCCGATCATGGCCGGTTGTGATACATCCCGGGATTGAACCCGGGTCTGTAGTGACGCCTCTGCACCACTCAGAATCCCTTACAGGGCCACAATGTATAATTGAATACGTGTTTATAACAGTCAATAGCAGTGATAAGTCTATAGCAGTGTAATAACTGTTTATAACAATGTACAGCACAGCTACCTATGCACAGATGCGTTTCAAGAGCGTAAAACATTTTGTTTCTGAACCCTCAGACCCCTGACTGGGAGCAGCATGGGGGACAGCGCCATCTAGTGGTTCGAAAATTAAACTGTTACTCCAGATATTATTTAATGCAGAATCTTTACATTTCAAATCATTCATTCCTTTTCAACTAATTTATATTTAACGTTATTGTTTAATACACATTTCGATGTCCCCTTATTCAAATAATTATGTTTTTTAACATGTACTGGTTGCATTTATTTAATTTACCTACCTTGGAAGAATACCTATTTACAAAAACACCAGTAGAAATAGCCAAAAAAATACTCCATCTTGAAAGCGCCAAAATATACTCCAATTTGTTATGTTCAAGTGTTCAATACAAGACTCTCTTGTGAAAGAGACCTCGTTCTCAATGGTGACTCCCTGCTTAAATAAAAGGTCAAATAAATCAAATAAGTAAATGGAAGACTTTTATTTTGAAGTGTTTTGCTCGATTTGGACCCGTTAATGTTGCTGATTTCACAGAGCTACTTGAGTGATTGATCGTCTCATTCACAGACTTACTTGAGTGATTGATCGTCTCGGTCTTTATTAGAAGACTTGTGTGTGAGTACTAGCTAGAATAAATAATCTTGCACGGAATGATCACCATGTGGTTTGTCTGACCCAGGTACAGCCCCCCCACCCTGACAACATCATGATCACCATGTGGTTTCTCTGACCCAGGTACAGCCCCCCCCCACCCTGCCAACATCATGATCACCATGTGGTTTCTCTGACCCAGGTACAGCCCCCCCCCACCCTGACAACATCATAATCACCATGTGGTTTCTCTGACCCAGGTACAGCCCCCCCACCCTGACATCATGATCACCATGTGGTTTGTCTGACCCAGGTACAGCCCCCCCACCCTGCCAACATCATGATCACCATGTGGTTTCTCTGACCCAGGTAGAGCCCCCCCCCCACCCTGACAACATCATAATCACCATGTGGTTTCTCTGACCCAGGTACAGCCCCCCCCTGCCAACATCATGACCATGTGGTTTCTCTGACCCAGGTACAGCCTCCCCACCCTGACAACATCATGACCACCATGTGGTTTCTCTGACCCAGGTACAGCCCCCCCCCTGCCAACATCATGACCATGTGGTTTCTCTGACCCAGGTACAGCCCCCCCCCCCCCCCCCCCCCCACCCTGACAACATCATGACCATGTACAGTAAGAGAGCGGAAGATCAATAAAAAAAAACTCCAGAGGACAACCTGTTGAGAACCCCTCCAGAGGGCAACGTGTTGAGAACCCCCTCCAGAGGGCAACGTGTTGAGAACCCCTCCAGAGGGCAACGTGTTGAGAACCCCTCCAGAGGACAACATGTTGAGAACACCTCCAGAGGGCAACATGTTGAGAACCCCTCCAGAGGGCAACCTCCAACGTGTTGAGAACCCCTCCAGAGGGCAACCTCCAACGTGTTGAGAACCCCTCCAGAGGGCAACCTCCAACATGTTGAGAACCCCTCCAGAGGGCAACATGTTGAGAACCCCTCCAGAGGGCAACATGTTGAGAACCCCTCCAGAGGGCAACCTCCAACATGTTGAGAACCCCTCCAGAGGGCAACATGTTGAGAACCCCTCCAGAGGGCAACATGTTGAGAACCCCTCCAGAGGGCAACCTGTTGAGAACCCCTCCAGAGGGCAACCTCCAACGTGTTGAGAACCCCTCCAGAGGGCAACCTCCAACGTGTTGAGAACCCCTCCAGAGGGCAACCTCCAACATGTTGAGAACCCCTCCAGAGGGCAACCTCCAACATGTTGAGAACCCCTCCAGAGGGCAACGTGTTGAGAACCCCTCCAGAGGGCAACATGTTGAGAACCCCTCCAGAGGGCAACATGTTGAGAACCCCTCCAGAGGGCAACCTGTTGATAACCCCTCCAGAGGGCAACCTCCAACATGTTGAGAACCCCTCCAGAGGGCAACATGTTGAGAACCCCTCCAGAGGGCAACATGTTGAGAACCCCTCCAGAGGGCAACCTCCAACGTGTTGAGAACCCCTCCAGAGGGCAACCTCCAACGTGTTGAGAACCCCTCCAGAGGGCAACATGTTGAGAACCCCTCCAGAGGGCAACATGTTGAGAACCCCTCCAGAGGGCAACATGTTGAGAACCCCTCCAGAGGGCAACGTGTTGAGAACCCCTCCAGAGGGCAACATGTTGAGAACCCCCTCCAGAGGGCAACATGTTGAGAACCCCTCCAGAGGGCAACCTCCAACGTGTTGAGAACCCCTCCAGAGGGCAACCTCCAACGTGTTGAGAACCCCTCCAGAGGGCAACGTGTTGAGAACCCCTCCAGAGGGCAACGTGTTGAGAACCCCTCCAGAGGGCAACGTGTTGAGAACCCCTCCAGAGGGCAACCTCCAACGTGTTGAGAACCCCCTCCAGAGGGCAACCTCCAACGTGTTAAGAACCCCTCCAGAGGGCAACGTGTTGAGAACCCCTCCAGAGGGCAACATGTTGAGAACCCCTCCAGAGGGCAACGTGTTGAGAACCCCTCCAGAGGGCAACGTGTTGAGAACCCCTCCAGAGGGCAACCTCCCTCAATCATAGTGGCTCTGGATCAGAGAGTCTGTTAAATGACTCCCTACTGTAGTGACTCTGGATCAGAGAGTCTGCTAAATGACTCCCTACTGTAGTGACTCTGGATCAGAGAGTCTGCTAAATGACTCCCTACTGTAGTGGCTCTGGATCAGAGAGTCTGTTAAATGACTCACTACTGTAGTGGCTCTGGATCAGAGAGTCTGCTAAATGACTCACTACTGTAGTGGCTCTGGATCAGAGAGTCTGTTAAATGACTCACTACTGTAGTGGCTCTGGATCAGAGAGTCTATTAAATGACTCACTACTGTAGTGGCTCTGGATAAGAGACTCTGTTAAATGACTCACTACTGTAGTGGCTCTGGATCAGAGAGTCTGCTAAATGACTCACTACTGTAGTGGCTCTGGATCAGAGAGTCTGCTAAATGACTCACTACTGTAGTGGCTCTGGATCAGAGAGTCTGCTAAATGACTCCCTACTGTAGTGGCTCTGGATCAGAGAGTCTACTAAATGACTCACTACTGTAGTGGCTCTGGATCAGAGAGTCTGCTAAATGACTCACTACTGTAGTAGCTCTGGATCAGAGAGTCTGCTAAATGACTCACTACTGTAGTGGCTCTGGATCAGAGAGTCTGCTAAATGACTCACTACTGTAGTGGCTCTGGATCAGAGAGTCTATTAAATGACTCACTACTGTAGTGGCTCTGGATAAGAGAGTCTGTTAAATGACTCACTACTGTAGTGGCTCTGGATCAGAGAGTCTGCTAAATGACTCACTACTGTTGTGACTCTGGATCAGAGAGTCTGCTAAATGACTCCCTACTGTAGTGGCTCTGGATCAGAGAGTCTGCTAAATGACTCCCTACTGTAGTGGCTCTGGATCAGAGAGTCTGCTAAATGACTCACTACTGTAGTGGCTCTGGATCAGAGAGTCTGCTAAATGACTCACTACTGTAGTGGCTCTGGATCAGAGAGTCTGCTAAATGACTCCCTACTGTAGTGGCTCTGGATCAGAGTCTGCTAAATGACTCACATGTAATGTGATACATAGACTTCATTACAACAAGACACACAGTGCATTAAGAAAGTATTCAGACCCCTTGACTTTTCCCCCAGAATGTTACGTTACAGCCTTCTTCTAAAATGGATTTAAATCCCCCTCATCAATCTACAAACAATACCCCATAATGACAAAGTAAAAACAGGTTTTTAGAAATGTTTGCACATTTATTAAAAATACAAAACTGAAATATCACATTGCCATAAGTATTCAGACCCTTTACTCAGTACTTTGTTGAAACACCTTTGGCAGCGATTACAGCCTTGAGTCTTCTTGGGTATGACGCTACAAGCTTGGCACACCTGTATTTGGGGAGTTTCTCCATTCTTCTCTGCAGATCCTCTCAAGCTCTGTCAGGTTGGACGGGGAGCGTCGCTGCACAGCTATTTTCACGTCTCTCCAGAGCTGATCGATCGGGTTCAAGTCCGGGCTCTGGCTGGGCCACTCAAGGACATTCAGAGACTTGTCCTGAAACCACTCCTGCGTTGTCTTGGCTGTGTGTTTAGGGTTGTTGTCCTGTTGGAAGGTGAACCTTCACCCCAGTCTGAGGTCCTGAGCAGGTTTTCATCAAGGATCTGTCTGTACTATGCTCCGTTCATCTTTCCCTCGATCCTGACTAGTCTCCCAGTCCCTGCCGCTGGAAAACATCCCCACAGCATGATGCTGCCACCACCATGCTTCACCATAGGGATGGTGCCAGGTTTCCTCCAGACGTGACGCTTGGCACTCAGGCCAAAGAGTTCAATCTTGGTTTCATCAGACCAGAGAATCTTGTTTCTCATGGTCGGAGTCCTTTAGGTCCCTTTTGGCAAACTCCAAGAGGGCCGTCATGTGCCTTTTACTGAGGAGTGGCTTCTGTCTGGCCACTCTACCATAAAAGCCTGATCCTTGGAGTACTGCAGAGATGGTTGTCCTTCTGGAAGGTTCTCCCATCTCAACAGAATGACCATCGGGTTCTTGGTCACCTCCTTGACCAAGGCCCTTCTCCCCCGATGGCCGGGCGGCCAGCTCTAGGAAGAGTCTTGGTGGCTCCAAAATTCTTCTATTTAAGAATGATGGAGGCCACTGTGTTCTTGGGGACCTTCAATGCTGCAGAAATGTGTTGGTACCCTTCCCCAGATCTGTGCCTCGACACAATCCTGTCTTGGAGCTCTACGGACAATTCCTTTGATCTCACAGCTTGATGTTTGCTCTGACATGCACTGTCAACTTGTGGACCTTTATATAGACAGGTGTGGGCCTTTCCAAATCATGTCCAATCAACTGAATTTACCACAGGTGGACTCCAATCAAGCTGTAGAAACATCTCAAGGATCAATGGAAACAGGATGCACCTGAGTTCAATTTCAGGTCTCATAGCAGAGTCTGAGTACTTATGTAAATTATGTATTTCAGTTTCATACTTTTAATAAATTAGCAAACATTTCTAAAAACCTGTTTTCGCTTTGTCACTATGGGGTAGTGTGTGTAGATTGATGATAATTTTTTATACACTGCTCAAAAAAATAAAGGGAACACTAAAATAACACATCCTAGATCTGAATGAATGAAATATTCTTATTAAATACTTTTTTCTTTACATAGTTGAATGTGCTGACAACAAAACCACACAAAAATTATCAATGGAAATCACATTTATCAACCCATGGAGGGCTGGATTTGGAGTCACACAAAAATAAAGTGGAAAACCACACTACAGGCTGATCCAACTTTGATGTAATGTCCTTAAAACAAGTCAAAATGAGGCTCAGTAGTGTGTGTGGCCACGTGCCTGTATGACCTCCCTACAACGCCTGGGCATGCTCCTGATGAGGAGGCGAATGGTCTCCTGAGGGATCTCCTCCCAGACCTGGACTAAAGCATCCGCCAACTCCTGGACAGTCTGCGGTGCAACGTGGCGTTGGTGGATGGAGCGAGACATGATGTCCCAGATGTGCTCAATTGGATTCAGGTCTGGGGAACGGGCGGGCCAGTCCATAGCATCAATGCCTTCCTCTTGCAGGAACTGCTGACACACTCCAGCCACATGAGGTCTAGCATTGTCTTGCATTAGGAGAAACCCAGGGCCAACCGCACCAGCATATGGTCTCACAAGGGGTCTGAGGATCTCATCTCGGTACCTAATGGCAGTCAGGCTACCTCTGGCGAGCACACGCCAGCATTCAAAAGTGACCAAAACATCGAGAAAGCATAGGAACTGAGAAGTGATCTATGGTCACCACCTGCAGAACCACTCCTATATTGGGGGTGTCTTGCTAATTGCCTATAATTTCCACCTGTTGTCTATTCCATTTGCACAACAGCATGTGAAATTTATTGTCAATCAGTGTTGCTTCCTAAGTGGACAGTTTGATTTCACAGAAGTGTGATTGACTTGGGAGTTACATTGTGTTGTTTAAGTGTTCCCTTTATTTTTTTGAGCAGTGTATATTTAATCAATTTTAGAATAAGTCTGTAACGTAACAAAAAGTGGAAAAGGGGAAGGGGTCTGAATACTCTCTGAATGATCTGTATAAAGGTGTGAAAGTGAAGACAGATGTTGGATTTGTTAACCTGCTGAATGGACAGAACACACTGCATCTGAAACTACATATTCAATATGACTGCGTTTACACAGACAGCTCAATTCTAATATTCTTCCCACTAATTGCGTCTTTTGATCAACTAGATTAGCTTTTTTGTCAAAAATAGGGGAAAATATCAGAATTCATCAGCCTGTGTAAATGCAGCTACTTTTGACCAGGGTGCTGGGAGCTAGTGCACTACTTTTGACCAGGGTGCTGGGGGCTAGTGCACTACTTTTGACCAGGGTGCTGGGAGCTAGTGCACTACTTTTGACCAGAGTGCTGGGAGCTAGTGCACTACTTTTGACCAGGGTGCTGGGGGCTAGTGCACTACTTTTGACCAGGGTGCTGGGGGCTAGTGCACTACTTTTGACCAGAGTGCTGGGAGCTAGTGCACTACTTTTGACCAGAGTGCTGGGAGCTAGTGCACTACTTTTGACCAGGGTGCTGGGGGCTAGTGCACTACTTTTGACCAGGGTGCTGGGGGCTAGTGCACTACTTTTGACCAGAGTGCTGGGGGCTAGTGCACTACTTTTGACCAGAGTGCTGGGGGCTAGTGCACTACTTTTGACCAGGGTGTTGGGAGCTAGTGCACTACTTTTGACCAGGGTGCTGGGGGCTAGTGCACTACTTTTGACCAGGGTGCTGGGGGCTAGTGCACTACTTTTGACCAGAGTGCTGGGAGCTAGTGCACTACTTTTGACCAGGGTGCTGGGGGCTAGTGCACTACTTTTGACCAGGGTGCTGGGAGCTAGTGCACTACTTTTGACCAGGGTGCTGGGGGCTAGTGCACTACTTTTGACCAGGGTGCTGGGGGCTAGTGCACTACTTTTGACCAGGGTGCTGGGGGCTAGTGCACTACTTTTGACCAGGGTGCTGGGGGCTAGTGCACTACTTTTGACCAGGGTGCTGGGGGCTAGGGTACTACTTTTGACCAGGGTGCTGGGAGCTAGTGCACTACTTTTGACCAGGGTGCTGGGGGCTAGTGCACTACTTTTGACCAGGGTGCTGGGAGCTAGTGCACTACTTTTGACCAGGGTGCTGGGGGCTAGTGCACTACTTTTGACCAGGGTGCTGGGGGCTAGTGCACTACTTTTGACCAGGGTGTTGGGGGCTAGTGCACTACTTTTGACCAGGGTGTTGGGGGCTAGTGCACTACTTTTGACCAGGGTGTTGGGGGCTAGTGTACTATATTATCACAGGATGCCAGTTCAGACAGACACAGTTTAAATCCCAACAGCTTTTTATCTGAAACGACACACTATAACATGGCTCCACTAGGCAGTCAGCATCACATCCTGTCACTGGCCAGACTGACCATTAGTGACATCACATCCTGTCACTGGTCAGACTGACAATTAGTGACATCACATCCTGTCACTGGTCAGACTGACCATTAGTGACATCACATCCTGTCACTGGTCAGACTGACCATTAGTGACATCACATCCTGTCACTGGTCAGACTGACCATTAGTGACATCACATCCTGTCACTGGCCAGACTGACCATTAGTGACATCACATCCTGTCACTGGTCAGACTGACCATTAGTGACATCACATCCTGTCACTGGTCAGACTGACCATTAGTGACATCACATCCTGTCACTGGTCAGACTGACCATTAGCGACATCACATCCTGTCACTAGAAAGCAGTACAGAATCAATCGCCAGCTCAATATCAGCCGTCTCTTCGTAATTGCAACACGTATCAGCAAACACCACACATTTTCAAAGTCTGAAGGATTATTTCATTTTGGTTCTTTTACTTTGTTAAAAATATCCTACATACACAGCACCTTTTCTTAAGTCCCTGAGGACCAAAGGCTGGGGACATTGTTAAGAGGCTGCAACAGTCAGTGATGTCTTCTCTACCCCAGCACACACACAGAAGTCATTACAAGGGTAGTCTGCTGCATGTTGCCATGCTAAATAAATACATTAGAACAACTCATAAATGTCACTTTTCCTTATTAAGTGTCCTAGCTTTGGCCCGATAGGGCTACCACATAGGTCTCTGTCCAGAACTAGAGCACTACGTTGGAATAGGGTTCCACTAGAGGTGTCCTAGAGTGGCTCCAGGCCTGGAGAGCGATGATGACTCCACTAGAGGTGACCTAGAGCTGATGACTCCACTAGAGGTGACCTAGAGCTGATGACTCCACTAGAGGTGACCTAGAGCTGATGACTCCACTAGAGGTGACCTAAAGCTGATGACTCCACTAGAGGTCTCCTAGAGCTGATGACTCCACTAGAGGTGTCCTAGAGCTGATGACTCCACTAGAGGTGTCCTAGAGCTGATGACTCCACTAGAGGTGTCCTAGAGCTGATGACTCCACTAGAGGTGTCCTAGAGCTGATGACTCCACTAGAGGTGTCCTAGAGCTGATGACTCCACTAGAGGTGACCTAGAGCTGATGACTCCACTAGAGGTGTCCTAGAGCTGATGACTCCACTAGAGGTGTCCTAGAGCTGATGACTCCACTAGAGGTGTCCTAGAGCTGATGACTCCACTAGAGGTGTCCTAGAGCTGATGACTCCACTAGAGGTGTCCTAGAGCTGATGACTCCACTAGAGGTGTCCTAGAGCTGATGACTCCACTAGAGGTGTCCTAGAGCTGATGACTCCACTAGAGGTGTCCTAGAGCTGATGACTCCACTAGAGGTGTCCTAGAGCTGATGACTCCACTAGAGGTGTCCTAGAGCTGATGACTCCACTAGAGGTGTCCTAGAGCTGATGACTCCACTAGAGGTGACCTAGAGCTGATGACTCCACTAGAGGTGTCCTAGAGCTGATGACTCCACTAGAGGTGTCCTAGAGCTGATGACTCCACTAGAGGTGTCCTAGAGCTGATGACTCCACTAGAGGTGTCCTAGAGCTGATGACTCCACTAGAGGTGTCCTAGAGCTGATGACTCCACTAGAGGTGACCTCGAGCTGATGACTCCACTAGAGGTCTCCTAGAGATGATGACTCCACTAGAGGTGTCCTAGAGCTGATGACTCCACTAGAGGTCTCCTAGAGCTGATGACTCCACTAGAGGTCTCCTAGAGCTGATGACTCCACTAGAGGTGTCCTAGAGCTGATGACTCCACTAGAGGTGTCCTAGAGCTGATGACTCCACTAGAGGTGTCCTAGAGCTGATGACTCCACTAGAGGTGTCCTAGAGCTGATGACTCCACTAGAGGTCTCCTAGAGCTGATGACTCCACTAGAGGTGTCCTAGAGCTGATGACTCCACTAAAGGTGTCCTAGAGCTGATGACTCCACTAGAGGTCTCCTAGAGCTGATGACTCCACTAGAGGTCTCCTAGAGCTGATGACTCCACTAGAGGTGTCCTAGAGCTGATGACTCCACTAGAGGTGTCCTAGAGCTGATGACTCCACTAGAGGTGTCCTAGAGCTGATGACTCCACTAGAGGTGTCCTAGAGCTGATGACTCCACTAGAGGTGTCCTAGAGCTGATGACTCCACTAGAGGTGTCCTAGAGCTGATGACTCCACTAGAGGTGTCCTAGAGCTGATGACTCCACTAGAGGTGTCCTAGAGCTGATGACTCCACTAGAGGTGTCCTAGAGCTGATGACTCCACTAGAGGTGACCTCGAGCTGATGACTCCACTAGAGGTCTCCTAGAGATGATGACTCCACTAGAGGTCTCCTAGAGCTGATGACTCCACTAGAGGTGTCCTAGAGCTGATGACTCCACTAGAGGTCTCCTAGAGCTGATGACTCCACTAGAGGTGTCCTAGAGCTGATGACTCCACTAGAGGTGTCCTAGAGCTGATGACTCCACTAGAGGTGTCCTAGAGCTGATGACTCCACTAGAGGTGTCCTAGAGCTGATGACTCCACTAGAGGTCTCCTAGAGCTGATGACTCCACTAGAGGTGTCCTAGAGCTGATGACTCCACTAGAGGTGTCCTAGAGCTGATGACTCCACTAGAGGTGTCCTAGAGCTGATGACTCCACTAGAGGTCTCCTAGAGCTGATGACTCCACTAGAGGTGTCCTAGAGCTGATGACTCCACTAGAGGTGTCCTAGAGCTGATGACTCCACTAGAGGTGTCCTAGAGCTGATGACTCCACTAGAGGTGTCCTAGAGCTGATGACTCCACTAGAGGTGTCCTAGAGCTGATGACTCCACTAGAGCTGATGACTCCACTAGAGGTCTCCTGGAGCTGATGACTCCACTAGAGGTGTCCTAGAGCTGATGACTCCACTAGAGGTGTCCTAGAGCTGATGACTCCACTAGAGGTGTCCTAGAGCTGATGACTCCACTAGAGGTGTCCTAGAGCTGATGACTCCACTAGAGGTGTCCTAGAGCTGATGACTCCACTAGAGCTGATGACTCCACTAGAGGTCTCCTGGAGCTGATGACTCCACTAGAGGTGTCCTAGAGCTGATGACTCCACTAGAGGTGTCCTAGAGCTGATGACTCCACTAGAGGTGTCCTAGAGCTGATGACTCCACTAGAGGTGTCCTAGAGCTGATGACTCCACTAGAGGTGTCCTAGAGCTGATGACTCCACTAGAGGTGTCCTAGAGCTGATGACTCCACTAGAGGTGTCCTAGAGCTGATGACTCCACTAGAGGTGTCCTAGAGCTGATGACTCCACTAGAGGTCTCCTGGAGCTGATGACTCCACTAGAGGTCTCCTGGAGCTGATGACTCCACTAGAGGTGTCCTAGAGCTGATGACTCCACTAGAGGTGTCCTAGAGCTGATGACTCCACTAGAGGTGTCCTAGAGCTGATGACTCCACTAGAGGTGACCTAGAGCTGATGACTCCACTAGAGGTGTCCTAGAGCGGCTCCAGGCCTGGAGAGCGATGATGACTGAAGACAGTAGTGTTGCTCAAAGAGCAACATAGGACCAGGGCAGAGTCACAGCAGAGAGAGAGGGAAGGGATATGTTGATTTAGTAGACGAGGAAATCCATTTGAATTCAATCGCTTTTTGACAGCGTCCCTTTTGATTTAAACAAAACGTTCCATCTCTGTTTGCCCATGGAAGAAGAGGACAGGAAGTGACTTTTGAGACCTGAATGCCAAAACATTCAGGAGATAAAGGTCCTCAAAGTTAACTCATTTTGCATACCCCACCATACCACGAGACATTTCAATGAAAAAGACCCCACCATACCCCATCATAATACCCCACCATACCACGAGACATTTCAATGAAAAAGACCCCACCATACCCCATCATACCCCACCATGCCCCATCATACCCCACCATACCACGAGACATTTCAATGAAAAAGACCCCACCATACCCCATCATACCACGAGACATTTCAATGAAAAAGACCCCACCATACCCCATCATACCCCATCATACCACGAGACATTTCAATGAAAAAGACCCCACCATACCCCATCATACCACGAGACATTTCAATGAAAAAGACCCCACCATACCTCACCATACCCCATCATACCTCACCATACCCCACCGTACCCCACCATACCCCACCATACCACGAGACATTTCAATTAAAAAGACCCCATCATACCTCACCATACCCCACCATACCCCACCATACCACGAGACATTTCAATGAAAAAGACCCCACCATACCTCACTATACCTCACTATACCCCACCATACCCCATCATACCTCACCATACCCCACCATACCCCACCATACCACGAGACATTTCAATGAAAAAGACCCCATCATACCTCACCATACCCCACCATACCCCACCATACCACGAGACATTTCAATGAAAAAGATTGATGGTTGAGATCGATATCGTTTAAAAGTTTACAAACAACAGGGTCGTCATACCATTTAGTCATTTCTTGAAAAAAATATGTTTGAATAAAATATGTGGACAATATTTAAGCTTTAACATAAATGATCTAAAAACGTGTAAACCCAGATTTATTTCAGATTCACATGTTGTAGCTTAGACCCTATTTCACATCATCTGAGGTCGTGTGGTGGCCGGCATCGGCTGAGACACAACGTGCTCTTGAATACAGAATGGGTGTCATACATTCTAATAGGCCAACTTCTGAGCACCTTTATGTCTTCGCTGTTTTGGCATTCAGGTCCCGAAAGTCACTTTCTGACCACTTCTAAAACGGGCAACTACGTATGGAAGGTTTTGTTCAAATCGAAAGGGATGCTGTCAAAAAGGTCATTGAAATCAAATGGATTTCCCCAGATCCCAGACGGTGACCCAGTGGAGACCAGGGCAGATGGAGAGATGTGGAGCAGCAGAGGGATGGACATGATGGCAGATCCCAGACGGTGACCCAGTAGATCTCTGTCAACTAGTAGATCTAAGAATCTGCCAGGGCCAGGTTCTTAGACTGGATCTTAGCCAAGTGCTCTAAAATCCCTGCTTCTATCTTGTCACACTGAGCCAGGAATCCCTGGAGGAGGAAGAGGAGGAGACAGTTAATCCCTGGAGGAGGAAGAGGAGGAGACAGTTAATCCCTGGAGGAGGAAGAGGAGGAGACAGTTAATCCCTGGAGGAGGAAGAGGAGGAGACAGTTAATCCCTGGAGGAGGAAGAGGAGGAGACAGTTAATCCCTGGAGGAGGAAGAGGAGGAGACAGTTAATCCCTGGAGGAGGAAGAGGAGGAGACAGTTAATCCCTGGAGGAGGAAGAGGAGGAGACAGTTAATCCCTGGAGGAGGAAGAGGAGGAGACAGTTAATCCCTGGAGGAGGAACAGGAGGAGACAGTTAATCCCTGGAGGAGGAAGAGGAGGAGACAGTTAATCCCTGGAGGAGGAAGAGGAGGAGACAGTTAATCCCTGGAGGAGGAAGAGGAGGAGACAGTTAATCCCTGGAGGAGGAAGAGGAGGAGACAGTTAATCCCTGGAGGAGGAAGAGGAGGAGACAGCTAATCCCTGAAGGAGGAACAGGAGGAGACAGTTAATCCCTGGAGGAGGAAGAGGAGGAGACAGTTAATCCCTGGAGGAGGAAGAGGAGGAGACAGTTAATCCCTGGAGGAGGAAGAGGAGGAGACAGTTAAATGACTGCTTCTATCTTGTCACACTGAGCCAGGAATCCCTGGAGGAGGAAGAGGAGGAGACAGTTAATCCCTGGAGGAGGAAGAGGAGGAGACAGTTAATCCCTGGAGGAGGAACAGGAGGAGACAGTTAATCCCTGGAGGAGGAACAGGAGGAGACAGTTAATCCCTGGAGGAGGAAGAGGAGGAGACAGTTAATCCCTGGAGGAGGAAGAGGAGGAGACAGTTAATCCCTGGAGGAGGAAGAGGAGGAGACAGTTAATCCCTGGAGGAGGAAGAGGAGGAGACAGTTAATCCCTGGAGGAGGAAGAGGAGGAGACAGTTAATCCCTGGAGGAGGAAGAGGAGGAGACAGTTAATCCCTGGAGGAGGAAGAGGAGGAGACAGTTAATCCCTGGAGGAGGAAGAGGAGGAGACAGTTAATCCCTGGAGGAGGAAGAGGAGGAGACAGTTAATCCCTGGAGGAGGAAGAGGAGGAGACAGTTAATCCCTGGAGGAGGAAGAGGAGGAGACAGTTAATCCCTGGAGGAGGAAGAGGAGGAGACAGTTAATCCCTGGAGGAGGAAGAGGAGGAGACAGTTAAATGAATGCTTCTATCTTGTCACACTGAGCCAGGAATCCCTGGAGGAGGAAGAGGAGGAGATAGTGGATATTCTCAGACCATCGTAGTAACCCTGTAATTACTAGTAACCACTTACTAACAGCATGGTTTATATTACTCAAGTGGAAGAAGGACCTACTCGTTGATCAGAAAGGAAACAGACTCACCTGAACTGTTTTCACTAGTCCCTTTTTCTTCATCCGACAGTCACCAAAGTTCTCTGGTAAAGTCTGTTAACAGGACATCGTTGTTTTAGTGTTTACAAAGTAACCTGTGATAAGACCCGCAGCTAGCGATTCTCTACTCAACAAATCTGTGTTACCAGTCCACCTGACTACAACTACGTGTGTTTGTTAGTAAAGTTGTGTTACCACAGAGTCCACCTGCTTTAGGAGCTAGGGGGTTAGGGGGAACAGTACTAAGTGTAGGAGGGTTAGGGGGACCAGTACTAAGTGTAGGGGGGTTAGGGGGAACAGTACTAAGTGTAGGAGGGTTAGGGGGACCAGTACTAAGTGTAGGAGGGTTAGGGGGGACCAGTACTAAGTGTAGGAGGGTTAAGGGGACCAGTACTAAGTGTAGGGGGGTTAGGGGGAACAGTACTAAGTGTAGGAGGGTTAGGGGACCAGTACTAAGTGTAGGAGGGTTAGGGGGACCAGTACTAAGTGTAGGAGGGTTAGGGGGACCAGTACTAAGTGTAGGAGGGTTAGGGGGACCAGTACTAAGTGTAGGAGGGTTAGGGGACCAGTACTAAGTGTAGGAGGGTTAGGGGACCAGTACTAAGTGTAGGAGGGTTAAGGGACCAGTATTAAGTGTAGGAGGGTTAGGGGGACCAGTACTAAGTGTAGGAGGGTTAGGGGGACCAGTACTAAGTGTAGGAGGGTTAGGGGACCAGTACTAAGTGTAGGAGGGTTAGGGGGGACCAGTACTAAGTGTAGGAGGGTTAAGGGGACCAGTACTAAGTGTAGGAGGGTTAGGGGACCAATACTAAGTGTAGGAGGGTTAGGGGACCAGTACTAAGTGTAGGAGGGTTAAGGGGACCAGTACTAAGTGTAGGAGGGTTAGGGGGACCAGTACTAAGTGTAGGAGGGTTAGGGGACCAGTACTAAGTGTAGGAGGGTTAAGGGACCAGTACTAAGTGTAGGAGGGTTAGGGGGACCAGTACTAAGTGTAGGAGGGTTAGGGGGACCAGTACTAAGTGTAGGAGGGTTAAGGGGACCAGTACTAAGTGTACGAGGGTTAGGGGGACCAGTACTAAGTGTAGGAGGGTTAGGGGACCAGTACTAAGTGTAGGAGGGTTAAGGGACCAGTACTAAGTGTAGGAGGGTTAGGGGGACCAGTACTAAGTGTAGGAGGATTAGGGGGACCAGTACTAAGTGTAGGAGGGTTAAGGGGACCAGTACTAAGTGTACGAGGGTTAGGGGGACCAGTACTAAGTGTAGGAGGGTTAGGGGACCAGTACTAAGTGTAGGAGGGTTAGGGGGACCAGTACTAAGTGTAGGAGGGTTAGGGGACCAGTACTAAGTGTAGGGGGGTTAGGGGGAACAGTACTAAGTGTAGGAGGGTTAAGGGGACCAGTACTAAGTGTAGGAGGGTTAGGGGGACCAGTACTAAGTGTAGGAGGGTTAGGGGGACCAGTACTAAGTGTAGGAGGGTTAAGGGGACCAGTACTAAGTGTAGGAGGGTTAGGGGGACCAGTACTAAGTGTAGGAGGGTTAGGGGGACCAGTACTAAGTGTAGGAGGGTTAGGGGGACCAGTACTAAGTGTAGGAGGGTTAGGGGGACCAGTACTAAGTGTAGGAGGGTTAGGGGGACCAGTACTAAGTGTAGGGGGGTTAGGGGGAACAGTACTAAGTGTAGGAGGGTTAGGGGGACCAGTACTAAGTGTAGGAGGGTTAGGGGACCAGTACTAAGTGTAGGAGGGTTAAGGGACCAGTACTAAGTGTAGGGGGGTTAGGGGGAACAGTACTAAGTGTAGGAGGGTTAAGGGGACCAGTACTAAGTGTAGGAGGGTTAGGGGGACCAGTACTAAGTGTAGGGGGGTTAGGGGGAACAGTACTAAGTGTAGGAGGGTTAGGGGGAACAGTACTAAGTGTAGGAGGGTTAGGGGGACCAGTACTAAGTGTAGGAGGGTTAAGGGGACCAGTACTAAGTGTAGGAGGGTTAGGGGGACCAGTACTAAGTGTAGGAGGGTTAGGGGACCAGTACTAAGTGTAGGAGGGTTAGGGGGACCAGTACTAAGTGTAGGAGGGTTAGGGGACCAGTACTAAGTGTAGGGGGGTTAGGGGGAACAGTACTAAGTGTAGGAGGGTTAAGGGGACCAGTACTAAGTGTAGGAGGGTTAGGGGGACCAGTACTAAGTGTAGGAGGGTTAGGGGGACCAGTACTAAGTGTAGGAGGGTTAAGGGGACCAGTACTAAGTGTAGGAGGGTTAGGGGGACAAGTACTAAGTGTAGGAGGGTTAGGGGGACCAGTACTAAGTGTAGGAGGGTTAGGGGGACCAGTACTAAGTGTAGGAGGGTTAGCGGGACCAGTACTAAGTGTAGGAGGGTTAGGGGGACCAGTACTAAGTGTAGGGGGGTTAGGGGGAACAGTACTAAGTGTAGGAGGGTTAGGGGGACCAGTACTAAGTGTAGGAGGGTTAGGGGACCAGTACTAAGTGTAGGAGGGTTAGGGGACCAGTACTAAGTGTAGGAGGGTTAAGGGACCAGTACTAAGTGTAGGAGGGTTAGGGGGACCAGTACTAAGTGTAGGAGGGTTAGGGGGACCAGTACTAAGTGTAGGAGGGTTAGGGGGACCAGTACTAAGTGTAGGGGGGTTAGGGGGAACAGTACTAAGTGTAGGAGGGTTAGGGGGACCAGTACTAAGTGTAGGAGGGTTAGGGGACCAGTACTAAGTGTAGGAGGGTTAAGGGGACCAGTACTAAGTGTAGGGGGGTTAGGGGGAACAGTACTAAGTGTAGGAGGGTTAAGGGGACCAGTACTAAGTGTAGGAGGGTTAGGGGGACCAGTACTAAGTGTAGGGGGGTTAGGGGGAACAGTACTAAGTGTAGGAGGGTTAGGGGGAACAGTACTAAGTGTAGGAGGGTTAGGGGGACCAGTACTAAGTGTAGGAGGGTTAGGGGGACCAGTACTAAGTGTAGGAGGGTTAGGGGGACCAGTACTAAGTGTAGGAGGGTTAGGGGGACCAGTACTAAGTGTAGGAGGGTTAGGGGGACCAGTACTAAGTGTAGGAGGGTTAGGGGGACCAGTACTAAGTGTAGGAGGGTTAGGGGGACCAGTACTAAGTGTAGGAGGGTTAGGGGGACCAGTACTAAGTGTAGGAGGGTTAGGGGGACCAGTACTAAGTGTAGGAGGGTTAGGGGGACCAGTACTAAGTGTAGGAGGGTTAGGGGGACCAGTACTAAGTGTAGGAGGGTTAGGGGGACCAGTACTAAGTGTAGGAGGGTTAGGGGGACCAGTACTAAGTGTAGGAGGGTTAGGGGGACCAGTACTAAGTGTAGGAGGGTTAAGGGGACCAGTACTAAGTGTAGGAGGGTTAGGGGGACCAGTACTAAGTGTAGGAGGGTTAGGGGACCAGTACTAAGTGTAGGAGGGGGACCAGTACTAAGTGTAGGAGGGGGACCAGTACTAAGTGTAGGAGGGTTAGGGGGACCAGTACTAAGTGTAGGAGGGTTAAGGGGACCAGTACTAAGTGTAGGAGGGGTTAGGGGGAACAGTACTAAGTGTAGGAGGGTTAGGGGGAACAGTACTAAGTGTAGGAGGGTTAGGGGGAACAGTACTAAGTGTAGGAGGGTTAGGGGGACCAGTACTAAGTGTAGGAGGGTTAGGGGGACCAGTACTAAGTGTAGGAGGGTTAAGGGGACCAGTACTAAGTGTAGGAGGGTTAAGGGGACCAGTACTAAGTGTAGGAGGGTTAGGGGGACCAGTACTAAGTGTAGGAGGGTTAGGGGGACCAGTACTAAGTGTAGGAGGGTTAGGGGGACCAGTACTAAGTGTAGGAGGGTTAGGGGACCAGTACTAAGTGTAGGAGGGTTAGGGGGACCAGTACTAAGTGTAGGAGGGTTAGGGGGACCAGTACTAAGTGTAGGAGGGTTAGGGGACCAGTACTAAGTGTAGGAGGGTTAGGGGACCAGTACTAAGTGTAGGAGGGTTAGGGGGACCAGTACTAAGTGTAGGAGGGTTAGGGGGACCAGTACTAAGTGTAGGAGGGTTAGGGGGACCAGTACTAAGTGTAGGAGGGTTAGGGGGACCAGTACTAAGTGTAGGAGGGTTAAGGGGACCAGTACTAAGTGTAGGAGGGTTAGGGGGACCAGTACTAAGTGTAGGAGGGTTAGGGGGACCAGTACTAAGTGTAGGAGGGTTAGGGGGACCAGTACTAAGTGTAGGAGGGTTAGGGGGACCAGTACTAAGTGTAGGAGGGTTAGGGGGACCAGTACTAAGTGTAGGAGGGTTAGGGGGACCAGTACTAAGTGTAGGAGGGTTAGGGGGACCAGTACTAAGTGTAGGAGGGTTAGGGGGACCAGTACTAAGTGTAGGAGGGTTAGGGGGACCAGTACTAAGTGTAGGAGGGTTAGGGGGACCAGTACTAAGTGTAGGAGGGTTAGGGGGACCAGTACTAAGTGTAGGAGGGTTAGGGGGACCAGTACTAAGTGTAGGAGGGTTAGGGGGACCAGTACTAAGTGTAGGAGGGTTAAGGGGACCAGTACTAAGTGTAGGAGGGTTAAGGGGACCAGTACTAAGTGTAGGAGGGTTAGGGGGACCAGTACTAAGTGTAGGAGGGTTAGGGGGACCAGTACTAAGTGTAGGAGGGTTAGGGGGACCAGTACTAAGTGTAGGAGGGTTAGGGGGACCAGTACTAAGTGTAGGAGGGTTAGGGGGACCAGTACTAAGTGTAGGAGGGTTAGGGGGACCAGTACTAAGTGTAGGAGGGTTAGGGGGACCAGTACTAAGTGTAGGAGGGTTAGGGGGACCAGTACTAAGTGTAGGAGGGTTAGGGGGACCAGTACTAAGTGTAGGAGGGTTAGGGGGACCAGTACTAAGTGTAGGAGGGTTAGGGGGACCAGTACTAAGTGTAGGAGGGTTAGGGGGACCAGTACTAAGTGTAGGAGGGTTAGGGGGACCAGTACTAAGTGTAGGAGGGTTAGGGGGACCAGTACTAAGTGTAGGAGGGTTAGGGGGACCAGTACTAAGTGTAGGAGGGTTAGGGGGACCAGTACTAAGTGTAGGAGGGTTAGGGGGACCAGTACTAAGTGTAGGAGGGTTAGGGGGACCAGTACTAAGTGTAGGAGGGTTAAGGGGACCAGTACTAAGTGTAGGAGGGTTAGGGGACCAGTACTAAGTGTAGGAGGGTTAAGGGGACCAGTACTAAGTGTAGGGGGGTTAGGGGGACCAGTACTAAGTGTAGGAGGGTTAAGGGGACCAGTACTAAGTGTAGGAGGGTTAGGGGGACCAGTACTAAGTGTAGGAGGGTTAGGGGGACCAGTACTAAGTGTAGGAGGGTTAGGGGGACCAGTACTAAGTGTAGGAGGGTTAGGGGGACCAGTACTAAGTGTAGGAGGGTTAGGGGGACCAGTACTAAGTGTAGGAGGGTTAGGGGGACCAGTACTAAGTGTAGGAGGGTTAGGGGGACCAGTACTAAGTGTAGGAGGGTTAGGGGGACCAGTACTAAGTGTAGGAGGGTTAGGGGGACCAGTACTAAGTGTAGGAGGGTTAGGGGGACCAGTACTAAGTGTAGGAGGGTTAGGGGGACCAGTACTAAGTGTAGGAGGGTTAGGGGGACCAGTACTAAGTGTAGGAGGGTTAGGGGGACCAGTACTAAGTGTAGGAGGGTTAGGGGGACCAGTACTAAGTGTAGGAGGGTTAGGGGACCAGTACTAAGTGTAGGAGGGTTAGGGGGACCAGTACTAAGTGTAGGAGGGTTAGGGGGACCAGTACTAAGTGTAGGAGGGTTAGGGGGACCAGTACTAAGTGTAGGAGGGTTAAGGGGACCAGTACTAAGTGTAGGAGGGTTAGGGGGACCAGTACTAAGTGTAGGAGGGTTAGGGGGACCAGTACTAAGTGTAGGAGGGTTAAGGGGACCAGTACTAAGTGTAGGAGGGTTAGGGGGACCAGTACTAAGTGTAGGAGGGTTAGGGGGACCAGTACTAAGTGTAGGAGGGAGGGGACCAGTACTAAGTGTAGGAGGGTTAGGGGACCAGTACTAAGTGTAGGAGGGTTAAGGGGACCAGTACTAAGTGTAGGAGGGTTAAGGGGACCAGTACTAAGTGTAGGAGGGTTAAGGGGACCAGTACTAAGTGTAGGAGGGTTAGGGGACCAGTACTAAGTGACCAGTACTAAGTGTAGGAGGGTTAGGGGGACCAGTACTAAGTGTAGGAGGGTTAAGGGGACCAGTACTAAGTGTAGGAGGGTTAGGGGGACCAGTACTAAGTGTAGGAGGGTTAGGGGGACCAGTACTAAGTGTAGGAGGGTTAGGGGACCAGTACTAAGTGTAGGAGGGTTAGGGGGACCAGTACTAAGTGTAGGAGGGTTAGGGGGACCAGTACTAAGTGTAGGAGGGTTAGGGGGACCAGTACTAAGTGTAGGAGGGTTAGGGGGACCAGTACTAAGTGTAGGAGGGTTAGGGGGACCAGTACTAAGTGTAGGAGGGTTAGGGGGACCAGTACTAAGTGTAGGAGGGTTAGGGGGACCAGTACTAAGTGTAGGAGGGTTAAGGGGACCAGTACTAAGTGTAGGAGGGTTAGGGGGACCAGTACTAAGTGTAGGAGGGTTAGGGGACCAGTACTAAGTGTAGGAGGGTTAAGGGGACCAGTACTAAGTGTAGGAGGGTTAGGGGACCAGTACTAAGTGTAGGAGGGTTAGGGGGACCAGTACTAAGTGTAGGAGGGTTAGGGGATCAGTACTAAGTGTAGGAGGGTTAAGGGGACCAGTACTAAGTGTAGGAGGGTTAGGGGGACCAGTACTAAGTGTAGGAGGGTTAAGGGGACCAGTACTAAGTGTAGGAGGGGGACCAGTACTAAGTGTAGGAGGGGGACCAGTACTAAGTGTAGGAGGGGGGACCAGTACTAAGTGTAGGAGGGTTAGGGGACCAGTACTAAGTGTAGGAGGGTTAAGGGGACCAGTACTAAGTGTAGGAGGGTTAGGGGGACCAGTACTAAGTGTAGGAGGGTTAGGGGGACCAGTACTAAGTGTAGGAGGGTTAGGGGGACCAGTACTAAGTGTAGGAGGGTTAGGGGGACCAGTACTAAGTGTAGGAGGGTTAGGGGGACCAGTACTAAGTGTAGGAGGGTTAGGGGGACCAGTACTAAGTGTAGGAGGGTTAGGGGGACCAGTACTAAGTGTAGGAGGGTTAGGGGGACCAGTACTAAGTGTAGGAGGGTTAAGGGGGACCAGTACTAAGTGTAGGAGGGTTAGGGGGACCAGTACTAAGTGTAGGAGGGTTAGGGGGACCAGTACTAAGTGTAGGAGGGTTAAGGGGGACCAGTACTAAGTGTAGGAGGGTTAGGGGGACCAGTACTAAGTGTAGGAGGGTTAAGGGACCAGTACTAAGTGTAGGAGGGGGACCAGTACTAAGTGTAGGAGGGTTAAGGGGACCAGTACTAAGTGTAGGAGGGTTAAGGGGACCAGTACTAAGTGTAGGAGGGTTAGGGGGACCAGTACTAAGTGTAGGAGGGTTAGGGGGACCAGTACTAAGTGTAGGAGGGTTAAGGGGACCAGTACTAAGTGTAGGAGGGTTAAGGGGACCAGTACTAAGTGTAGGAGGGTTAAGGGGACCAGTACTAAGTGTAGGAGGGTTAAGGGGACCAGTACTAAGTGTAGGAGGGTTAAGGGGACCAGTACTAAGTGTAGGAGGGTTAGGGGGACCAGTACTAAGTGTAGGAGGGTTAAGGGGACCAGTACTAAGTGTAGGAGGGTTAAGGGGACCAGTACTAAGTGTAGGAGGGTTAGGGGGACCAGTACTAAGTGTAGGAGGGTTAAGGGGACCAGTACTAAGTGTAGGAGGGTTAAGGGGACCAGTACTAAGTGTAGGAGGGTTAAGGGGACCAGTACTAAGTGTAGGAGGGTTAAGGGGACCAGTACTAAGTGTAGGAGGGTTAGGGGGACCAGTACTAAGTGTAGGAGGGTTAGGGGGACCAGTACTAAGTGTAGGAGGGTTAGGGGGACCAGTACTAAGTGTAGGAGGGTTAGGGGGACCAGTACTAAGTGTAGGAGGGTTAGGGGGACCAGTACTAAGTGTAGGAGGGTTAGGGGACCAGTACTAAGTGTAGGAGGGTTAGGGGGACCAGTACTAAGTGTAGGAGGGTTAGGGGGACCAGTACTAAGTGTAGGAGGGTTAGGGGACCAGTACTAAGTGTAGGAGGGTTAGGGGGACCAGTACTAAGTGTAGGAGGGTTAAGGGGACCAGTACTAAGTGTAGGAGGGTTAGGGGGACCAGTACTAAGTGTAGGAGGGTTAGGGGGACCAGTACTAAGTGTAGGAGGGTTAGGGGGACCAGTACTAAGTGTAGGAGGGTTAGGGGGACCAGTACTAAGTGTAGGGGGACCAGTACTAAGTGACCAGTACTAAGTGTAGGAGGGTTAGGGGACCAGTACTAAGTGTAGGAGGGTTAAGGGGACCAGTACTAAGTGTAGGAGGGTTAAGGGGACCAGTACTAAGTGTAGGAGGGTTAGGGGGACCAGTACTAAGTGTAGGAGGGTTAGGGGGACCAGTACTAAGTGTAGGAGGGTTAGGGGGACCAGTACTAAGTGTAGGAGGGTTAGGGGGACCAGTACTAAGTGTAGGAGGGTTAGGGGGACCAGTACTAAGTGTAGGAGGGTTAGGGGGACCAGTACTAAGTGTAGGAGGGTTAGGGGGACCAGTACTAAGTGACCAGTACTAAGTGTAGGAGGGTTAGGGGGACCAGTACTAAGTGTAGGAGGGTTAAGGGGACCAGTACTAAGTGTAGGAGGGTTAGGGGGACCAGTACTAAGTGTAGGAGGGTTAGGGGGACCAGTACTAAGTGTAGGAGGGTTAAGGGGACCAGTACTAAGTGTAGGAGGGGGGGACCAGTACTAAGTGTAGGAGGGGGACCAGTACTAAGTGTAGGAGGGGGGGACCAGTACTAAGTGTAGGAGGGTTAGGGGACCAGTACTAAGTGTAGGAGGGTTAAGGGGACCAGTACTAAGTGTAGGAGGGTTAGGGGGACCAGTACTAAGTGTAGGAGGGTTAGGGGGACCAGTACTAAGTGTAGGAGGGTTAGGGGGACCAGTACTAAGTGTAGGAGGGTTAGGGGGACCAGTACTAAGTGTAGGAGGGTTAGGGGGACCAGTACTAAGTGTAGGAGGGTTAGGGGGACCAGTACTAAGTGTAGGAGGGTTAGGGGGACCAGTACTAAGTGTAGGAGGGTTAGGGGGACCAGTACTAAGTGTAGGAGGGTTAAGGGGGACCAGTACTAAGTGTAGGAGGGTTAGGGGGACCAGTACTAAGTGTAGGAGGGTTAGGGGGACCAGTACTAAGTGTAGGAGGGTTAAGGGGGACCAGTACTAAGTGTAGGAGGGTTAGGGGGACCAGTACTAAGTGTAGGAGGGTTAAGGGACCAGTACTAAGTGTAGGAGGGGGGACCAGTACTAAGTGTAGGAGGGTTAAGGGGACCAGTACTAAGTGTAGGAGGGTTAAGGGGACCAGTACTAAGTGTAGGAGGGTTAGGGGGACCAGTACTAAGTGTAGGAGGGTTAGGGGGACCAGTACTAAGTGTAGGAGGGTTAAGGGGACCAGTACTAAGTGTAGGAGGGTTAAGGGGACCAGTACTAAGTGTAGGAGGGTTAAGGGGACCAGTACTAAGTGTAGGAGGGTTAAGGGGACCAGTACTAAGTGTAGGAGGGTTAGGGGGACCAGTACTAAGTGTAGGAGGGTTAAGGGGACCAGTACTAAGTGTAGGAGGGTTAAGGGGACCAGTACTAAGTGTAGGAGGGTTAAGGGGACCAGTACTAAGTGTAGGAGGGTTAAGGGGACCAGTACTAAGTGTAGGAGGGTTAAGGGGACCAGTACTAAGTGACCAGTACTAAGTGTAGGAGGGTTAAGGGGACCAGTACTAAGTGTAGGAGGGTTAAGGGGACCAGTACTAAGTGTAGGAGGGTTAAGGGGACCAGTACTAAGTGTAGGAGGGTTAGGGGGACCAGTACTAAGTGTAGGAGGGTTAAGGGGACCAGTACTAAGTGTAGGAGGGTTAGGGGGACCAGTACTAAGTGTAGGAGGGTTAAGGGGACCAGTACTAAGTGTAGGAGGGTTAAGGGGACCAGTACTAAGTGTAGGAGGGTTAGGGGGACCAGTACTAAGTGTAGGAGGGTTAGGGGGACCAGTACTAAGTGTAGGAGGGTTAGGGGGACCAGTACTAAGTGTAGGAGGGTTAGGGGGACCAGTACTAAGTGTAGGAGGGTTAGGGGGACCAGTACTAAGTGTAGGAGGGTTAAGGGGACCAGTACTAAGTGTAGGAGGGTTAGGGGACCAGTACTAAGTGTAGGAGGGTTAGGGGGACCAGTACTAAGTGTAGGGGGGTCTAAGTGACCAGTACTAAGTGTAGGAGGGTTAGGGGACCAGTACTAAGTGTAGGAGGGTTAAGGGGACCAGTACTAAGTGTAGGAGGGTTAAGGGGACCAGTACTAAGTGTAGGAGGGTTAGGGGGACCAGTACTAAGTGTAGGAGGGTTAGGGGGACCAGTACTAAGTGTAGGAGGGTTAGGGGGACCAGTACTAAGTGTAGGAGGGTTAGGGGGACCAGTACTAAGTGTAGGAGGGTTAGGGGGACCAGTACTAAGTGTAGGAGGGTTAGGGGGACCAGTACTAAGTGTAGGAGGGTTAGGGGGACCAGTACTAAGTGTAGGAGGGTTAAGGGGACCAGTACTAAGTGTAGGAGGGTTAGGGGGACCAGTACTAAGTGTAGGAGGGTTAGGGGGACCAGTACTAAGTGTAGGAGGGTTAAGGGGACCAGTACTAAGTGTAGGAGGGTTAGGGGGACCAGTACTAAGTGTAGGAGGGTTAGGGGGACCAGTACTAAGTGTAGGAGGGTTAGGGGACCAGTACTAAGTGTAGGAGGGTTAAGGGGACCAGTACTAAGTGACCAGTACTAAGTGTAGGAGGGTTAGGGGACCAGTCTAAGTGACCAGTACTAAGTGTAGGAGGGTTAGGGGGACCAGTACTAAGTGTAGGAGGGTTAGGGGGACCAGTACTAAGTGTAGGAGGGTTAGGGGGACCAGTACTAAGTGTAGGAGGACCGTACTAAGGGACCAGTACTAAGTGTAGGAGGGTTAGGGGACCAGTACTAAGTGTAGGAGGGTTAAGGGGACCAGTACTAAGTGTAGGAGGGTTAAGGGGACCAGTACTAAGTGTAGGAGGGTTAGGGGGACCAGTACTAAGTGTAGGAGGGTTAGGGGGACCAGTACTAAGTGTAGGAGGGTTAGGGGGACCAGTACTAAGTGTAGGAGGGTTAGGGGGACCAGTACTAAGTGTAGGAGGGTTAAGGGGACCAGTACTAAGTGTAGGAGGGTTAGGGGACCAGTACTAAGTGTAGGAGGGTTAGGGGGACCAGTACTAAGTGTAGGAGGGTTAGGGGGACCAGTACTAAGTGTAGGAGGGTTAGGGGGACCAGTACTAAGTGTAGGAGGGTTAGGGGACCAGTACTAAGTGTAGGAGGGTTAGGGGGACCAGTACTAAGTGTAGGAGGGTTAGGGGGACCAGTACTAAGTGACCAGTACTAAGTGTAGGAGGGTTAGGGGGACCAGTACTAAGTGTAGGAGGGTTAAGGGGACCAGTACTAAGTGTAGGAGGGTTAGGGGGACCAGTACTAAGTGTAGGAGGGTTAGGGGGACCAGTACTAAGTGTAGGAGGGTTAAGGGGACCAGTACTAAGTGTAGGAGGGTTAGGGGGACCAGTACTAAGTGTAGGAGGGTTAGGGGGACCAGTACTAAGTGTAGGAGGGTTAGGGGACCAGTACTAAGTGTAGGAGGGTTAGGGGGACCAGTACTAAGTGTAGGAGGGGGACCAGTACTAAGTGTAGGAGGGTTAAGGGGACCAGTACTAAGTGTAGGAGGGTTAAGGGGACCAGTACTAAGTGTAGGAGGGTTAAGGGGACCAGTACTAAGTGTAGGAGGGTTAGGGGGACCAGTACTAAGTGTAGGAGGGTTAGGGGACCAGTACTAAGTGTAGGAGGGTTAGGGGGACCAGTACTAAGTGTAGGAGGGTTAGGGGGACCAGTACTAAGTGTAGGAGGGTTAGGGGACCAGTACTAAGTGTAGGAGGGTTAGGGGGACCAGTACTAAGTGTAGGAGGGTTAGGGGACCAGTACTAAGTGTAGGAGGGTTAGGGGGACCAGTACTAAGTGTAGGAGGGTTAGGGGGACCAGTACTAAGTGTAGGAGGGTTAAGGGGACCAGTACTAAGTGTAGGAGGGTTAGGGGGACCAGTACTAAGTGTAGGAGGGTTAGGGGGACCAGTACTAAGTGTAGGAGGGTTAGGGGGACCAGTACTAAGTGTAGGAGGGTTAGGGGGACCAGTACTAAGTGTAGGAGGGTTAGGGGGACCAGTACTAAGTGTAGGAGGGTTAGGGGGACCAGTACTAAGTGTAGGAGGGTTAGGGGGACCAGTACTAAGTGTAGGAGGGTTAGGGGGACCAGTACTAAGTGTAGGAGGGTTAGGGGGACCAGTACTAAGTGTAGGAGGGTTAAGGGGACCAGTACTAAGTGTAGGAGGGTTAGGGGGACCAGTACTAAGTGTAGGAGGGTTAGGGGGACCAGTACTAAGTGTAGGAGGGTTAGGGGGACCAGTACTAAGTGTAGGAGGGTTAGGGGGACCAGTACTAAGTGTAGGAGGGTTAGGGGGACCAGTACTAAGTGTAGGAGGGTTAGGGGACCAGTACTAAGTGTAGGAGGGTTAGGGGACCAGTACTAAGTGTAGGAGGGTTAGGGGGACCAGTACTAAGTGTAGGAGGGTTAGGGGGACCAGTACTAAGTGTAGGAGGGTTAGGGGGACCAGTACTAAGTGTAGGAGGGTTAGGGGGACCAGTACTAAGTGTAGGAGGGTTAGGGGGACCAGTACTAAGTGTAGGAGGGTTAGGGGGACCAGTACTAAGTGTAGGAGGGTTAGGGGGACCAGTACTAAGTGTAGGAGGGTTAGGGGGACCAGTACTAAGTGTAGGAGGGTTAGGGGGACCAGTACTAAGTGTAGGAGGGTTAGGGGGACCAGTACTAAGTGTAGGAGGGTTAGGGGGACCAGTACTAAGTGTAGGAGGGTTAGGGGGACCAGTACTAAGTGTAGGAGGGTTAGGGGGACCAGTACTAAGTGTAGGAGGGTTAGGGGGACCAGTACTAAGTGTAGGAGGGTTAGGGGGACCAGTACTAAGTGTAGGAGGGTTAGGGGGACCAGTACTAAGTGTAGGAGGGTTAGGGGGACCAGTACTAAGTGTAGGAGGGTTAGGGGGACCAGTACTAAGTGTAGGAGGGTTAGGGGGACCAGTACTAAGTGTAGGAGGGTTAGGGGGACCAGTACTAAGTGTAGGAGGGTTAGGGGGACCAGTACTAAGTGTAGGAGGGTTAGGGGGACCAGTACTAAGTGTAGGAGGGTTAGGGGGACCAGTACTAAGTGTAGGAGGGTAGGGACCAGTACTAAGTGTAGGAGGGGGGACCAGTACTAAGTGTAGGAGGGTTAGGGGGACCAGTACTAAGTGTAGGAGGGTTAGGGGACCAGTACTAAGTGTAGGAGGGTTAGGGGGACCAGTACTAAGTGTAGGAGGGTTAGGGGGACCAGTACTAAGTGTAGGAGGGTTAGGGGGACCAGTACTAAGTGTAGGAGGGTTAGGGGGACCAGTACTAAGTGTAGGAGGGTTAGGGGGACCAGTACTAAGTGTAGGAGGGTTAGGGGGACCAGTACTAAGTGTAGGAGGGTTAGGGGGACCAGTACTAAGTGTAGGAGGGTTAGGGGGACCAGTACTAAGTGTAGGAGGGTTAGGGGGACCAGTACTAAGTGTAGGAGGGTTAGGGGGACCAGTACTAAGTGTAGGAGGGTTAGGGGGACCAGTACTAAGTGTAGGAGGGTTAGGGGGACCAGTACTAAGTGTAGGAGGGTTAGGGGGACCAGTACTAAGTGTAGGAGGGTTAGGGGGACCAGTACTAAGTGTAGGAGGGTTAGGGGGACCAGTACTAAGTGTAGGAGGGTTAGGGGGACCAGTACTAAGTGTAGGAGGGTTAGGGGGACCAGTACTAAGTGTAGGAGGGTTAGGGGGACCAGTACTAAGTGTAGGAGGGTTAGGGGGACCAGTACTAAGTGTAGGAGGGTTAGGGGGACCAGTACTAAGTGTAGGAGGGTTAGGGGACCAGTACTAAGTGTAGGAGGGTTAGGGGGACCAGTACTAAGTGTAGGAGGGTTAGGGGGACCAGTACTAAGTGTAGGAGGGTTAGGGGGACCAGTACTAAGTGTAGGAGGGTTAGGGGGACCAGTACTAAGTGTAGGAGGGTTAGGGGGACCAGTACTAAGTGTAGGAGGGTTAGGGGGACCAGTACTAAGTGTAGGAGGGTTAGGGGGACCAGTACTAAGTGTAGGAGGGTTAGGGGGACCAGTACTAAGTGTAGGAGGGTTAGGGGGACCAGTACTAAGTGTAGGAGGGTTAGGGGGACCAGTACTAAGTGTAGGAGGGTTAGGGGGACCAGTACTAAGTGTAGGAGGGTTAGGGGGACCAGTACTAAGTGTAGGAGGGTTAGGGGGACCAGTACTAAGTGTAGGAGGGTTAGGGGGACCAGTACTAAGTGTAGGAGGGTTAGGGGGACCAGTACTAAGTGTAGGAGGGTTAGGGGGACCAGTACTAAGTGTAGGAGGGTTAGGGGGACCAGTACTAAGTGTAGGAGGGTTAGGGGGACCAGTACTAAGTGTAGGAGGGTTAGGGGGACCAGTACTAAGTGTAGGAGGGTTAGGGGGACCAGTACTAAGTGTAGGAGGGTTAGGGGGACCAGTACTAAGTGTAGGAGGGTTAGGGGGACCAGTACTAAGTGTAGGAGGGTTAGGGGGACCAGTACTAAGTGTAGGAGGGTTAGGGGGACCAGTACTAAGTGTAGGAGGGTTAGGGGGACCAGTACTAAGTGTAGGAGGGTTAGGGGGACCAGTACTAAGTGTAGGAGGGTTAGGGGGACCAGTACTAAGTGTAGGAGGGTTAGGGGGACCAGTACTAAGTGTAGGAGGGTTAGGGGGACCAGTACTAAGTGTAGGAGGGTTAGGGGGACCAGTACTAAGTGTAGGAGGGTTAGGGGGACCAGTACTAAGTGTAGGAGGGTTAGGGGGACCAGTACTAAGTGTAGGAGGGTTAGGGGGACCAGTACTAAGTGTAGGAGGGTTAGGGGACCAGTACTAAGTGTAGGAGGGTTAGGGGGACCAGTACTAAGTGTAGGAGGGTTAGGGGGACCAGTACTAAGTGTAGGAGGGTTAGGGGGACCAGTACTAAGTGTAGGAGGGTTAGGGGGACCAGTACTAAGTGTAGGAGGGTTAGGGGGACCAGTACTAAGTGTAGGAGGGTTAGGGGGACCAGTACTAAGTGTAGGAGGGTTAGGGGGACCAGTACTAAGTGTAGGAGGGTTAGGGGGACCAGTACTAAGTGTAGGAGGGTTAGGGGGACCAGTACTAAGTGTAGGAGGGTTAGGGGGACCAGTACTAAGTGTAGGAGGGTTAGGGGGACCAGTACTAAGTGTAGGAGGGTTAGGGGGACCAGTACTAAGTGTAGGAGGGTTAGGGGGACCAGTACTAAGTGTAGGAGGGTTAGGGGGACCAGTACTAAGTGTAGGAGGGTTAGGGGGACCAGTACTAAGTGTAGGAGGGTTAGGGGGACCAGTACTAAGTGTAGGAGGGTTAGGGGGACCAGTACTAAGTGTAGGAGGGTTAGGGGGACCAGTACTAAGTGTAGGAGGGTTAGGGGGACCAGTACTAAGTGTAGGAGGGTTAGGGGGACCAGTACTAAGTGTAGGAGGGTTAGGGGGACCAGTACTAAGTGTAGGAGGGTTAGGGGGACCAGTACTAAGTGTAGGAGGGTTAAGGGGACCAGTACTAAGTGTAGGAGGGTTAGGGGGACCAGTACTAAGTGTAGGAGGGTTAGGGGGACCAGTACTAAGTGTAGGAGGGAGGGGACCAGTACTAAGTGTAGGAGGGTTAGGGGACCAGTACTAAGTGTAGGAGGGTTAAGGGGACCAGTACTAAGTGTAGGAGGGTTAGGGGGACCAGTACTAAGTGTAGGAGGGTTAAGGGGACCAGTACTAAGTGTAGGAGGGTTAGGGGGACCAGTACTAAGTGACCAATACTAAGTGTAGGAGGGTTAAGGGGACCAGTACTAAGTGTAGGAGGGTTAAGGGGACCAGTACTAAGTGTAGGAGGGTTAGGGGGACCAGTACTAAGTGTAGGAGGGTTAGGGGGACCAGTACTAAGTGTAGGAGGGTTAAGGGGACCAGTACTAAGTGTAGGAGGGGGGAACAGTACTAAGTGTAGGAGGGTTAAGGGGACCAGTACTAAGTGTAGGAGGGTTAAGGGGACCAGTACTAAGTGTAGGAGGGTTAGGGGGACCAGTACTAAGTGTAGGAGGGTTAGGGGGACCAGTACTAAGTGTAGGAGGGTTAAGGGGACCAGTACTAAGTGTAGGAGGGTTAAGGGGACCAGTACTAAGTGTAGGAGGGTTAAGGGGACCAGTACTAAGTGTAGGAGGGTTAAGGGGACCAGTACTAAGTGTAGGAGGGTTAGGGGGACCAGTACTAAGTGTAGGAGGGTTAAGGGGACCAGTACTAAGTGTAGGAGGGTTAAGGGGACCAGTACTAAGTGTAGGAGGGTTAAGGGGACCAGTACTAAGTGTAGGAGGGTTAAGGGGACCAGTACTAAGTGTAGGAGGGTTAAGGGGACCAGTACTAAGTGACCAGTACTAAGTGTAGGAGGGTTAAGGGGACCAGTACTAAGTGTAGGAGGGTTAAGGGGACCAGTACTAAGTGTAGGAGGGTTAAGGGGACCAGTACTAAGTGTAGGAGGGTTAGGGGGACCAGTACTAAGTGTAGGAGGGTTAGGGGGACCAGTACTAAGTGTAGGAGGGTTAGGGGGACCAGTACTAAGTGTAGGAGGGTTAGGGGGACCAGTACTAAGTGTAGGAGGGTTAGGGGGACCAGTACTAAGTGTAGGAGGGTTAAGGGGACCAGTACTAAGTGTAGGAGGGTTAGGGGACCAGTACTAAGTGTAGGAGGGTTAGGGGGACCAGTACTAAGTGTAGGGGGACCAGTACTAAGTGACCAGTACTAAGTGTAGGAGGGTTAGGGGACCAGTACTAAGTGTAGGAGGGTTAAGGGGACCAGTACTAAGTGTAGGAGGGTTAAGGGGAACAGTACTAAGTGTAGGAGGGTTAGGGGGACCAGTACTAAGTGTAGGAGGGTTAGGGGGACCAGTACTAAGTGTAGGAGGGTTAGGGGGACCAGTACTAAGTGTAGGAGGGTTAAGGGGACCAGTACTAAGTGTAGGGGGGTTAGGGGGACCAGTACTAAGTGTAGGAGGGTTAAGGGGACCAGTACTAAGTGTAGGAGGGGGACCAGTACTAAGTGTAGGAGGGGGACCAGTACTAAGTGTAGGAGGGGGACCAGTACTAAGTGTAGGAGGGTTAGGGGACCAGTACTAAGTGTAGGAGGGTTAAGGGGACCAGTACTAAGTGTAGGAGGGTTAGGGGGACCAGTACTAAGTGTAGGAGGGGGAGGGGGACCAGTACTAAGTGTAGGAGGGTTAGGGGGACCAGTACTAAGTGTAGGAGGGTTAGGGGGACCAGTACTAAGTGTAGGAGGGTTAGGGGGACCAGTACTAAGTGTAGGAGGGTTAGGGGGACCAGTACTAAGTGTAGGAGGGTTAGGGGGACCAGTACTAAGTGTAGGAGGGTTAGGGGGACCAGTACTAAGTGTAGGAGGGTTAAGGGGGACCAGTACTACGTGTAGGAGGGTTAGGGGGACCAGTACTAAGTGTAGGAGGGTTAGGGGGACCAGTACTAAGTGTAGGAGGGTTAAGGGGGACCAGTACTAAGTGTAGGAGGGTTAGGGGGACCAGTACTAAGTGTAGGAGGGTTAAGGGACCAGTACTAAGTGTAGGAGGGGGACCAGTACTAAGTGTAGGAGGGTTAAGGGGACCAGTACTAAGTGTAGGAGGGTTAAGGGGACCAGTACTAAGTGTAGGAGGGTTAGGGGGACCAGTACTAAGTGTAGGAGGGTTAGGGGGACCAGTACTAAGTGTAGGAGGGTTAAGGGGACCAGTACTAAGTGTAGGAGGGTTAAGGGGACCAGTACTAAGTGTAGGAGGGTTAGGGGGACCAGTACTAAGTGTAGGAGGGTTAGGGGGACCAGTACTAAGTGTAGGAGGGTTAGGGGGACCAGTACTAAGTGTAGGAGGGTTAGGGGGACCAGTACTAAGTGTAGGAGGGTTAGGGGGACCAGTACTAAGTGTAGGAGGGTTAGGGGGACCAGTACTAAGTGTAGGAGGGTTAGGGGACCAGTACTAAGTGTAGGAGGGTTAGGGGGACCAGTACTAAGTGTAGGAGGGTTAAGGGGACCAGTACTAAGTGTAGGAGGGTTAGGGGGACCAGTACTAAGTGTAGGAGGGTTAGGGGGACCAGTACTAAGTGTAGGAGGGTTAGGGGACCAGTACTAAGTGTAGGAGGGTTAGGGGGACCAGTACTAAGTGTAGGAGGGTTAGGGGGACCAGTACTAAGTGTAGGAGGGTTAAGGGGACCAGTACTAAGTGTAGGAGGGTTAGGGGGACCAGTACTAAGTGTAGGAGGGTTAGGGGGACCAGTACTAAGTGTAGGAGGGTTAAGGGGACCAGTACTAAGTGTAGGAGGGTTAGGGGGACCAGTACTAAGTGTAGGAGGGTTAGGGGGACCAGTACTAAGTGTAGGAGGGGGACCAGTACTAAGTGTAGAAGGGTTAGGGGACCAGTACTAAGTGTAGGAGGGTTAAGGGACCAGTACTAAGTGTAGGAGGGATAAGGGGACCAGTACTAAGTGTAGGAGGGTTAAGGGGTCCAGTACTAAGTGTAGGAGGGTTAGGGGGACCAGTACTAAGTGACCAGTACTAAGTGTAGGAGGGTTAGGGGGACCAGTACTAAGTGTAGGAGGGTTAAGGGGACCAGTACTAAGTGTAGGAGGGTTAGGGGGACCAGTACTACGTGTAGGAGGGTTAGGGGGACCAGTACTAAGTGTAGGAGGGTTAAGGGACCAGTACTAAGTGTAGGAGGGGGACCAGTACTAAGTGTAGGAGGGTTAAGGGGACCAGTACTAAGTGTAGGAGGGTTAAGGGGACCAGTACTAAGTGTAGGAGGGTTAGGGGGACCAGTACTAAGTGTAGGAGGGTTAGGGGGACCAGTACTAAGTGTAGGAGGGTTAAGGGGACCAGTACTAAGTGTAGGAGGGTTAAGGGGACCAGTACTAAGTGTAGGAGGGTTAAGGGGACCAGTACTAAGTGTAGGAGGGTTAAGGGGACCAGTACTAAGTGTAGGAGGGTTAGGGGGACCAGTACTAAGTGTAGGAGGGTTAAGGGGACCAGTACTAAGTGTAGGAGGGTTAAGGGGACCAGTACTAAGTGTAGGAGGGTTAGGGGGACCAGTACTAAGTGTAGGAGGGTTAGGGGGACCAGTACTAAGTGTAGGAGGGTTAAGGGGACCAGTACTAAGTGTAGGAGGGTTAGGGGGACCAGTACTAAGTGTAGGAGGGTTAGGGGGACCAGTACTAAGTGTAGGAGGGTTAGGGGACCAGTACTAAGTGTAGGAGGGTTAGGGGACCAGTACTAAGTGTAGGAGGGTTAAGGGACCAGTACTAAGTGTAGGAGGGTTAAGGGGACCAGTACTAAGTGTAGGAGGGTTAAGGGGACCAGTACTAAGTGTAGGAGGGTTAGGGGGACCAGTACTAAGTGTAGGAGGGTTAGGGGGACCAGTACTAAGTGTAGGAGGGTTAGGGGGACCAGTACTAAGTGTAGGAGGGTTAAGGGGACCAGTACTAAGTGTAGGAGGGTTAGGGGGACCAGTACTAAGTGTAGGAGGGTTAGGGGGACCAGTACTAAGTGTAGGAGGGTTAAGGGGACCAGTACTAAGTGTAGGAGGGTTAGGGGACCAGTACTAAGTGTAGGAGGGTTAAGGGGACCAGTACTAAGTGTAGGAGGGTTAAGGGGACCAGTACTAAGTGTAGGAGGGTTAGGGGGACCAGTACTAAGTGTAGGAGGGTTAGGGGGACCAGTACTAAGTGTAGGAGGGTTAAGGGGACCAGTACTAAGTGTAGGAGGGTTAAGGGGACCAGTACTAAGTGTAGGAGGGTTAAGGGGACCAGTACTAAGTGTAGGAGGGTTAAGGGGACCAGTACTAAGTGTAGGAGGGTTAGGGGGACCAGTACTAAGTGTAGGAGGGTTAAGGGGACCAGTACTAAGTGTAGGAGGGTTAAGGGGACCAGTACTAAGTGTAGGAGGGTTAAGGGGACCAGTACTAAGTGTAGGAGGGTTAAGGGGACCAGTACTAAGTGTAGGAGGGTTAAGGGGACCAGTACTAAGTGACCAGTACTAAGTGTAGGAGGGTTAAGGGGACCAGTACTAAGTGTAGGAGGGTTAAGGGGACCAGTACTAAGTGTAGGAGGGTTAAGGGGACCAGTACTAAGTGTAGGAGGGTTAGGGGGACCAGTACTAAGTGTAGGAGGGTTAGGGGGACCAGTACTAAGTGTAGGAGGGTTAGGGGGACCAGTACTAAGTGTAGGAGGGTTAGGGGGACCAGTACTAAGTGTAGGAGAGTTAGGGGGACCAGTACTAAGTGTAGGAGGGTTAAGGGGACCAGTACTAAGTGTAGGAGGGTTAGGGGACCAGTACTAAGTGTAGGAGGGTTAGGGGGACCAGTACTAAGTGTAGGGGGACCAGTACTAAGTGACCAGTACTAAGTGTAGGAGGGTTAGGGGACCAGTACTAAGTGTAGGAGGGTTAAGGGGACCAGTACTAAGTGTAGGAGGGTTAAGGGGAACAGTACTAAGTGTACGAGGGTTAGGGGGACCAGTACTAAGTGTAGGAGGGTTAGGGGGACCAGTACTAAGTGTAGGAGGGTTAGGGGGACCAGTACTAAGTGTAGGAGGGTTAAGGGGACCAGTACTAAGTGTAGGGGGGTTAGGGGGACCAGTACTAAGTGTAGGAGGGGGACCAGTACTAAGTGTAGGAGGGGGACCAGTACTAAGTGTAGGAGGGGGACCAGTACTAAGTGTAGGAGGGGGACCAGTACTAAGTGTAGGAGGGTTAGGGGACCAGTACTAAGTGTAGGAGGGTTAAGGGGACCAGTACTAAGTGTAGGAGGGTTAGGGGGACCAGTACTAAGTGTAGGAGGGGGAGGGGGACCAGTACTAAGTGTAGGAGGGTTAGGGGGACCAGTACTAAGTGTAGGAGGGTTAGGGGGACCAGTACTAAGTGTAGGAGGGTTAGGGGGACCAGTACTAAGTGTAGGAGGGTTAGGGGGACCAGTACTAAGTGTATGAGGGTTAGGGGGACCAGTACTAAGTGTATGAGGGTTAGGGGGACCAGTACTAAGTGTAGGAGGGTTAAGGGGGACCAGTACTACGTGTAGGAGGGTTAGGGGGACCAGTACTAAGTGTAGGAGGGTTAAGGGACCAGTACTAAGTGTAGGAGGGGGACCAGTACTAAGTGTAGGAGGGTTAAGGGGACCAGTACTAAGTGTAGGAGGGTTAAGGGGACCAGTACTAAGTGTAGGAGGGTTAGGGGGACCAGTACTAAGTGTAGGAGGGTTAGGGGGACCAGTACTAAGTGTAGGAGGGTTAAGGGGACCAGTACTAAGTGTAGGAGGGTTAAGGGGACCAGTACTAAGTGTAGGAGGGTTAAGGGGACCAGTACTAAGTGTAGGAGGGTTAAGGGGACCAGTACTAAGTGTAGGAGGGTTAGGGGGACCAGTACTAAGTGTAGGAGGGTTAAGGGGACCAGTACTAAGTGTAGGAGGGTTAAGGGGACCAGTACTAAGTGTAGGAGGGTTAAGGGGACCAGTACTAAGTGTAGGAGGGTTAAGGGGACCAGTACTAAGTGTAGGAGGGTTAAGGGGACCAGTACTAAGTGACCAGTACTAAGTGTAGGAGGGTTAAGGGGACCAGTACTAAGTGTAGGAGGGTTAAGGGGACCAGTACTAAGTGTAGGAGGGTTAAGGGGACCAGTACTAAGTGTAGGAGGGTTAGGGGGACCAGTACTAAGTGTAGGAGGGTTAGGGGGACCAGTACTAAGTGTAGGAGGGTTAGGGGGACCAGTACTAAGTGTAGGAGGGTTAGGGGGACCAGTACTAAGTGTAGGAGAGTTAGGGGGACCAGTACTAAGTGTAGGAGGGTTAAGGGGACCAGTACTAAGTGTAGGAGGGTTAGGGGACCAGTACTAAGTGTAGGAGGGTTAGGGGGACCAGTACTAAGTGTAGGGGGACCAGTACTAAGTGACCAGTACTAAGTGTAGGAGGGTTAGGGGACCAGTACTAAGTGTAGGAGGGTTAAGGGGACCAGTACTAAGTGTAGGAGGGTTAAGGGGACCAGTACTAAGTGTACGAGGGTTAGGGGGACCAGTACTAAGTGTAGGAGGGTTAGGGGGACCAGTACTAAGTGTAGGAGGGTTAGGGGGACCAGTACTAAGTGTAGGAGGGTTAAGGGGACCAGTACTAAGTGTAGGGGGGTTAGGGGGACCAGTACTAAGTGTAGGAGGGTTAAGGGGACCAGTACTAAGTGTAGGAGGGGGACCAGTACTAAGTGTAGGAGGGGGACCAGTACTAAGTGTAGGAGGGGGACCAGTACTAAGTGTAGGAGGGTTAGGGGACCAGTACTAAGTGTAGGAGGGTTAAGGGGACCAGTACTAAGTGTAGGAGGGTTAGGGGGACCAGTACTAAGTGTAGGAGGGGGAGGGGGACCAGTACTAAGTGTAGGAGGGTTAGGGGGACCAGTACTAAGTGTAGGAGGGTTAGGGGGACCAGTACTAAGTGTAGGAGGGTTAGGGGGACCAGTACTAAGTGTAGGAGGGTTAGGGGGACCAGTACTAAGTGTATGAGGGTTAGGGGGACCAGTACTAAGTGTATGAGGGTTAGGGGGACCAGTACTAAGTGTAGGAGGGTTAAGGGGGACCAGTACTACGTGTAGGAGGGTTAGGGGGACCAGTACTAAGTGTAGGAGGGTTAGGGGGACCAGTACTAAGTGTAGGAGGGTTAAGGGGGACCAGTACTACGTGTAGGAGGGTTAGGGGGACCAGTACTAAGTGTAGGAGGGTTAAGGGACCAGTACTAAGTGTAGGAGGGGGACCAGTACTAAGTGTAGGAGGGTTAAGGGGACCAGTACTAAGTGTAGGAGGGTTAAGGGGACCAGTACTAAGTGTAGGAGGGTTAGGGGGACCAGTACTAAGTGTAGGAGGGTTAGGGGGACCAGTACTAAGTGTAGGAGGGTTAAGGGGACCAGTACTAAGTGTAGGAGGGTTAAGGGGACCAGTACTAAGTGTAGGAGGGTTAAGGGGACCAGTACTAAGTGTAGGAGGGTTAGGGGGACCAGTACTAAGTGTAGGAGGGTTAAGGGGACCAGTACTAAGTGTAGGAGGGTTAAGGGGACCAGTACTAAGTGTAGGAGGGTTAAGGGGACCAGTACTAAGTGTAGGAGGGTTAAGGGGACCAGTACTAAGTGTAGGAGGGTTAAGGGGACCAGTACTAAGTGACCAGTACTAAGTGTAGGAGGGTTAAGGGGACCAGTACTAAGTGTAGGAGGGTTAAGGGGACCAGTACTAAGTGTAGGAGGGTTAAGGGGACCAGTACTAAGTGTAGGGGGGTTAGGGGGACCAGTACTAAGTGTAGGAGGGTTAAGGGGACCAGTACTAAGTGTAGGAGGGTTAAGGGGACCAGTACTAAGTGTAGGAGGGTTAAGGGGACCAGTACTAAGTGTAGGAGGGTTAAGGGGACCAGTACTAAGTGTAGGAGGGTTAGGGGGACCAGTACTAAGTGTAGGAGGGTTAGGGGGACCAGTACTAAGTGTAGGAGGGTTAGGGGGACCAGTACTAAGTGTAGGAGGGTTAGGGGGACCAGTACTAAGTGTAGGAGAGTTAGGGGGACCAGTACTAAGTGTAGGAGGGTTAAGGGGACCAGTACTAAGTGTAGGAGGGTTAGGGGACCAGTACTAAGTGTAGGAGGGTTAGGGGGACCAGTACTAAGTGTAGGGGGACCAGTACTAAGTGACCAGTACTAAGTGTAGGAGGGTTAGGGGACCAGTACTAAGTGTAGGAGGGTTAAGGGGACCAGTACTAAGTGTAGGAGGGTTAAGGGGACCAGTACTAAGTGTACGAGGGTTAGGGGGACCAGTACTAAGTGTAGGAGGGTTAGGGGGACCAGTACTAAGTGTAGGAGGGTTAGGGGGACCAGTACTAAGTGTAGGAGGGTTAGGGGGACCAGTACTAAGTGTAGGAGGGTTAGGGGGACCAGTACTAAGTGTAGGAGGGTTAGGGGGACCAGTACTAAGTGACCAGTACTAAGTGTAGGAGGGTTAGGGGGACCAGTACTAAGTGTAGGAGGGTTAAGGGGACCAGTACTAAGTGTAGGAGGGTTAGGGGGACCAGTACTAAGTGTAGGGGGGTTAGGGGGACCAGTACTAAGTGTAGGAGGGTTAAGGGGACCAGTACTAAGTGTAGGAGGGGGACCAGTACTAAGTGTAGGAGGGGGACCAGTACTAAGTGTAGGAGGGGGACCAGTACTAAGTGTAGGAGGGTTAGGGGACCAGTACTAAGTGTAGGAGGGTTAAGGGGACCAGTACTAAGTGTAGGAGGGTTAGGGGGACCAGTACTAAGTGTAGGAGGGGGAGGGGGACCAGTACTAAGTGTAGGAGGGTTAGGGGGACCAGTACTAAGTGTAGGAGGGTTAGGGGGACCAGTACTAAGTGTAGGAGGGTTAGGGGGACCAGTACTAAGTGTAGGAGGGTTAGGGGGACCAGTACTAAGTGTATGAGGGTTAGGGGGACCAGTACTAAGTGTATGAGGGTTAGGGGGACCAGTACTAAGTGTAGGAGGGTTAAGGGGGACCAGTACTACGTGTAGGAGGGTTAGGGGGACCAGTACTAAGTGTAGGAGGGTTAGGGGGACCAGTACTAAGTGTAGGAGGGTTAAGGGGGACCAGTACTACGTGTAGGAGGGTTAGGGGGACCAGTACTAAGTGTAGGAGGGTTAAGGGACCAGTACTAAGTGTAGGAGGGGGACCAGTACTAAGTGTAGGAGGGTTAAGGGGACCAGTACTAAGTGTAGGAGGGTTAAGGGGACCAGTACTAAGTGTAGGAGGGTTAGGGGGACCAGTACTAAGTGTAGGAGGGTTAGGGGGACCAGTACTAAGTGTAGGAGGGTTAAGGGGACCAGTACTAAGTGTAGGAGGGTTAAGGGGACCAGTACTAAGTGTAGGAGGGTTAAGGGGACCAGTACTAAGTGTAGGAGGGTTAAGGGGACCAGTACTAAGTGTAGGAGGGTTAGGGGGACCAGTACTAAGTGTAGGAGGGTTAAGGGGACCAGTACTAAGTGTAGGAGGGTTAAGGGGACCAGTACTAAGTGTAGGAGGGTTAAGGGGACCAGTACTAAGTGTAGGAGGGTTAAGGGGACCAGTACTAAGTGTAGGAGGGTTAAGGGGACCAGTACTAAGTGACCAGTACTAAGTGTAGGAGGGTTAAGGGGACCAGTACTAAGTGTAGGAGGGTTAAGGGGACCAGTACTAAGTGTAGGAGGGTTAAGGGGACCAGTACTAAGTGTAGGAGGGTTAGGGGGACCAGTACTAAGTGTAGGAGGGTTAAGGGGACCAGTACTAAGTGTAGGAGGGTTAAGGGGACCAGTACTAAGTGTAGGAGGGTTAAGGGGACCAGTACTAAGTGTAGGAGGGTTAAGGGGACCAGTACTAAGTGTAGGAGGGTTAGGGGGACCAGTACTAAGTGTAGGAGGGTTAGGGGGACCAGTACTAAGTGTAGGAGGGTTAGGGGGACCAGTACTAAGTGTAGGAGGGTTAGGGGGACCAGTACTAAGTGTAGGAGAGTTAGGGGGACCAGTACTAAGTGTAGGAGGGTTAAGGGGACCAGTACTAAGTGTAGGAGGGTTAGGGGACCAGTACTAAGTGTAGGAGGGTTAGGGGGACCAGTACTAAGTGTAGGGGGACCAGTACTAAGTGACCAGTACTAAGTGTAGGAGGGTTAGGGGACCAGTACTAAGTGTAGGAGGGTTAAGGGGACCAGTACTAAGTGTAGGAGGGTTAAGGGGACCAGTACTAAGTGTACGAGGGTTAGGGGGACCAGTACTAAGTGTAGGAGGGTTAGGGGGACCAGTACTAAGTGTAGGAGGGTTAGGGGGACCAGTACTAAGTGTAGGAGGGTTAGGGGGACCAGTACTAAGTGTAGGAGGGTTAGGGGGACCAGTACTAAGTGACCAGTACTAAGTGTAGGAGGGTTAGGGGGACCAGTACTAAGTGTAGGAGGGTTAAGGGGACCAGTACTAAGTGTAGGAGGGTTAGGGGGACCAGTACTAAGTGTAGGAGGGTTAGGGGGACCAGTACTAAGTGTAGGAGGGTTAAGGGGACCAGTACTAAGTGTAGGAGGGTTAGGGGGAACAGTACTAAGTGTAGGAGGGTTAGGGGGACCAGTACTAAGTGTAGGAGGGTTAGGGGACCAGTACTAAGTGTAGGAGGGTTAAGGGGACCAGTACTAAGTGACCAGTACTAAGTGCAGGAGGGTTAAGGGGACCAGTGCTAAGTGACCAGTACTAAGTGTAGGAGGGTTAGGGGGACCAGTACTAAGTGTAGGAGGGTTAGGGGGACCAGTACTAAGTGTAGGAGGGTTAGGGGGACCAGTACTAAGTGTAGGGGGACCAGTACTAAGTGACCAGTACTAAGTGTAGGAGGGTTAGGGGACCAGTACTAAGTGTAGGAGGGTTAAGGGGACCAGTACTAAGTGTAGGAGGGTTAAGGGGACCAGTACTAAGTGTACGAGGGTTAGGGGGACCAGTACTAAGTGTAGGAGGGTTAGGGGACCAGTACTAAGTGTAGGAGGGTTAGGGGGACCAGTACTAAGTGTAGGAGGGTTAGGGGGACCAGTACTAAGTGTAGGAGGGTTAGGGGGACCAGTACTAAGTGTAGGAGGGTTAGGGGGACCAGTACTAAGTGACCAGTACTAAGTGTAGGAGGGTTAGGGGGACCAGTACTAAGTGTAGGAGGGTTAAGGGGACCAGTACTAAGTGTAGGAGGGTTAGGGGGACCAGTACTAAGTGTAGGAGGGTTAGGGGGACCAGTACTAAGTGTAGGAGGGTTAAGGGGACCAGTACTAAGTGTAGGAGGGTTAGGGGGAACAGTACTAAGTGTAGGAGGGTTAGGGGGACCAGTACTAAGTGTAGGAGGGTTAGGGGACCAGTACTAAGTGTAGGAGGGTAAGGGGACCAGTACTAAGTGACCAGTACTAAGTGTAGGAGGGTTAGGGGGACCAGTACTAAGTGTAGGAGGGTTAGGGGGACCAGTACTAAGTGTAGGAGGGTTAGGGGGACCAGTACTAAGTGTAGGAGGGTTAGGGGGACCAGTACTAAGTGTAGGAGGGTTAGGGGGACCAGTACTAAGTGTAGGAGGGTTAGGGGGACCAGTACTAAGTGTAGGAGGGTTAGGGGGACCAGTACTAAGTGTATGAGGGTTAGGGGGACCAGTACTAAGTGTAGGAGGGGTAGGGGGACCAGTACTAAGTGTAGGAGGGTTAAGGGGACCAGTACTAAGTGTAGGAGGGTTAAGGGGACCAGTACTAAGTGTAGGAGGGTTAAGGGGACCAGTACTAAGTGTAGGAGGGTTAAGGGGACCAGTACTAAGTGTACGAGGGTTAGGGGGACCAGTACTAAGTGTAGGAGGGTTAGGGGGACCAGTACTAAGTGTAGGAGGGTTAAGGGGACCAGTACTAAGTGTAGGAGGGTTAGGGGACCAGTACTAAGTGTAGGAGGGTTAGGGGGACCAGTACTAAGTGTAGGGGGACCAGTACTAAGTGACCAGTACTAAGTGTAGGAGGGTTAGGGGACCAGTACTAAGTGTAGGAGGGTTAAGGGGACCAGTACTAAGTGTAGGAGGGTTAAGGGGACCAGTACTAAGTGTACGAGGGTTAGGGGGACCAGTACTAAGTGTAGGAGGGTTAGGGGGACCAGTACTAAGTGTAGGAGGGTTAGGGGGACCAGTACTAAGTGTAGGAGGGTTAAGGGGACCAGTACTAAGTGTAGGAGGGTTAGGGGGAACAGTACTAAGTGTAGGAGGGTTAGGGGGACCAGTACTAAGTGTAGGAGGGTTAGGGGACCAGTACTAAGTGTAGGAGGGTTAAGGGGACCAGTACTAAGTGACCAGTACTAAGTGTAGGAGGGTTAAGGGGACCAGTGCTAAGTGACCAGTACTAAGTGTAGGAGGGTTAGGGGGACCAGTACTAAGTGTAGGGGGGTTAGGGGGAACAGTACTAAGTGTAGGAGGGTTAGGGGGACCAGTACTAAGTGTAGGAGGGTTAGGGGGACCAGTACTAAGTGTAGGAGGGTTAGGGGGACCAGTACTAAGTGTAGGAGGGTTAGGGGGACCAGTACTAAGTGTAGGGGGGTTAGGGGGAACAGTACTAAGTGTAGGAGGGTTAGGGGGACCAGTACTAAGTGTAGGAGGGTTAGGGGGACCAGTACTAAGTGTAGGAGGGTTAGGGGGACCAGTACTAAGTGTAGGAGGGTTAGGGGACCAGTACTAAGTGTAGGAGGGTTAGGGGGACCAGTACTAAGTGTAGGAGGGTTAAGGGGACCAGTACTAAGTGTAGGAGGGTTAGGGGGACCAGTACTAAGTGTAGGAGGGTTAAGGGGACCAGTACTAAGTGTAGGAGGGTTAAGGGGACCAGTACTAAGTGTAGGAGGGTTAGGGGGACCAGTACTAAGTGTAGGAGGGTTAAGGGGACCAGTACTAAGTGTAGGAGGGTTAGGGGAACAGTACTAAGTGTAGGAGGGTTAGGGGACCAGTACTAAGTGTAGGAGGGTTAAGGGGACCAGTGCTAAGTGTAGGAGGGTTAAGGGGACCAGTGCTAAGTGACCAGTACTAAGTGTAGGAGGGTTAGGGGGACCAGTACTAAGTGTAGGAGGGTTAGGGGGACCAGTACTAAGTGTAGGAGGGTTAAGGGGACCAGTACTAAGTGTAGGAGGGTTAAGGGGACCAGTGCTAAGTGACCAGTACTAAGTGTAGGAGGGTTAGGGGGACCAGTACTAAGTGTAGGAGGGTTAGGGGGACCAGTACTAAGTGTAGGGGGGTTAGGGCTGTGTTACCATAGAGTCCACCTGCTTTAGGAGCTAGGGGGTTAAGGGGACCAGTACTAAGTGTAGGAGGGTTAGGGGGACCAGTACTAAGTGTAGGGGGAGCTAGAGGGTTAGGGCTGTGTTACCATAGAGTCCACCTGCTCTAGGAGCTAGAGGGTTAGGGCTGTGTTACCATAGAGTCCACCTGCTCTAGGAGCTAGAGGGTTAAGGCTGTGTTACCATAGAGTCCACCTGCTCTAGAATCTTCATGAACTGTTCAGATGCCACCTTCACTCTTTGGTCCAGTCTCCCCAGCGCCTCAGCCTGCAGGTCTTTAGCCAGGAACCCCTATAGAACAGGAAAGGAAAGTGCAAAGAAAAGCTAACTCCTGTGTCCATGTCATGTGTCGATACTGTGTGGGTGCTGACAAGTGCAGCCTCTTGCTTCACTCTCTCTGGGCATTATCTGTGCTAACAACTACTGCTGGGTCTCAGTTTGGGAAGGATGCTAAGGTAGAACCAGGACCATACCAGTACTGCGATACTCCTTAGTATTGTGGCAAGGACACAAAACACGAAGCGGATTTAACTTGTTTAGGATTCAAACATCATCAGAGTCACATGTATTTATTTTCTAAGATATAGCACATCATATTTTACATGTAAAGAGTTGTGTTCTTCCTGTACTAGTATCATCACAGTCCTAGTTTATATTGACATGTACAGAGCCTTCAGAAAGTATTCTCAGACGTATTCCACATTTTTTGTTACAGCCTGAAAGGATTCAATCTTTTTTCCTTACACATAATACCCCATAATGACAAAGTGAAAACATGTTTTTAGACATTTTTACAAATCTATTCAAAATGAAAGACAAAAAATATCTCATTTACTTTGTAGAATCACCTTTTGGCAGTGATTGCAGCTGTGAGTCTTTCTGGGTAAGTCTCTAAGAGCTGTGAGTCTTTCTGGGTAAGTCTCTAAGAGCTGTGAGTCTTTTTGGGGTAAGTCTCTAAGAGCTGTGAGTCTTTTGGGGTAAGTCTCTAAGAGCTGTGAGTCTTTCTGGGTAAGTCTCTAAGAGCTGTGAGTCTTTCTGGGTAAGTCTCTAAGAGCTGTGAGTCTTTCTGGGTAAGTCTCTAAGAGCTGTGAGTCTTTTTGGGTACGTCTCTAAGAGCTGTGAGTCTTTCGGGGTAAGTCTCTAAGAGCTGTGAGTCTTTCTGGGTAAGTCTCTAAGAGCTGTGAGTCTTTCTGGGTAAGTCTCTAAGAGCTGTGAGTCTTTCTGGGTAAGTCTCTAAGAGCTGTGAGTCTTTCTGGGTAAGTCTCTAAGAGCTGTGAGTCTTTCTGGGTAAGTCTCTAAGAGCTGTGAGTCTTTCTGGGTAAGTCTCTAAGAGCTGTGAGTCTTTTTGGGGTAAGTCTCTAAGAGCTGTGAGTCTTTCTGGGTAAGTCTCTAAGAGCTGTGAGTCTTTCTGGGTAAGTCTCTAAGAGCTGTGAGTCTTTTTGGGGTAAGTCTCTAAGAGCTGTGAGTCTTTCTGGGTAAGTCTCTAAGAGCTGTGAGTCTTTTTGGGGTAAGTCTCTAAGAGCTGTGAGTCTTTTGGGGTAAGTCTCTAAGAGCTGTGAGTCTTTCTGGGTAAGTCTCTAAGAGCTGTGAGTCTTTTGGGGTAAGTCTCTAAGAGCTTTGCACACCTGGATTTTACAATATTTGCCCATTCATCTTTAAATTCTTCAAACTCTTGCCAAAGTTTTAATAGCTGATTTATGTCAAAACTATAGCCAGGCCACTCAGGAACATTCAATGTTGTCTTGGTAAGCAACTCCAGTGTAGATTTGGCTTTGTGTTGTAGGTTATTGTCCTGCTGAAAGGTGAATGTCTACCATGGCCTAGTACTTTAGTGCCTTGTTGCAAACAGGATGAATGTGTGGAATATCCTTCTTTTTACTCTGTCAATTAGGTTAATATTGTTAATTAGGTTATAATGTTGTTGATCCCTCCTCAGTTTTCTCCTATCACAGCCATTAAACTCTGTAACTGCGTTAAAGTCACCATTGGCCTCATGGTGAAATCCCTGATCGGTTTCCTTAATCTCCAGCCACTGAGTTAGGATGGACGCCTGTACCTTTGTAGTATTAGATTCTGGGTTAAACTTGGAACACAGTATACTCAGAAGTATAGTATCTGAGGAGTGATGGAGACTGGTTTTTACATCAGAAGTTAATGGTTATCTATAGGAGCCAGATGGCGGTGGAATGTGTTGGGGGATACGGGTGGAGATCTTTGGATTAGGCATCAAGGGGGTTGAGGTCAGGTCAGATCTCCTTAAGGGAGAAACGATGGTTTATAACACCATCACTTCCTCTTCCTGTTGAACCATAATAGATGTACAGATTGGAGAGAAGGAGGAAATTGGATGTGATTTTCTGGATTTTCTTTTTTAGATTCAGTCTCTCACAGTTGAAGTGTACCTATGATAAAAATTACAGACTTCTACATGCTTTGTAAGTAGGAAAACCTGCAAAATCGGCAGTGTGTCAAATATTTGTTCTCCCCACTGTACATACTTTTGGTGGTGGAAGCAACAGGCCTTTCATGGGAGTTTTTCCTAGCCACCGTGCTTCTACACCTGCATTGCTTTCTAGGGAGTTTTTCCTAGCCACCGTGCTTCTACACCTGCATTGCTTGCTGTTTGGGGTTTTAGGCTGGGTTTCCTGTACAGCACTTTGAGATATCAGCTGATGTAAGAAGGGCTATATAAAATAAACTTGATCTGTATTGTTTTTATCTAATGCAGCTGTATCGATCCTCTGGGCAAAATAAACTTGGTTAAGCTTTCATAATGTCCGGTGAGTTTTTACTCTGAGAATTAGAACCTAACAGTAGTGACTGGGTGTATTGATACACCGTCCAAAGTGTAGTTAATGACTTCACCATGTTCAAAGGGATATTAAATATCTGCTTTTTTATTTTTTACACATCTACCAATCGATGCCCTTCTTTGCAAGGCGCTGAAAAACCTCCCTGGACATTGTGGTTGAATTTGTGCTTGAAATTCACTACATCGATTGAGGGAACTTTTATTTATTTTCATTATTTAACGAGGCAAGTCAGTTAAGAACAAATTATTATTTACAATGACGGCCTACAGATGTGTGGGGTACAGAGATGGGGTAGTCATTCAAAACTCCTCAACTTATTTAGACTTGCCATAACAAAGGGGTTTTAAATACTTATTGACTCAAGACATTTCAGCTTTTAAAATGTTTAATCAATAAAAAAAATATTCTACAAACTAAATGTCACTTTGCCATGGGGTATTGCGTGTAGATCAGTCACACTAAATCTTACGTAAATGAATTTTAACGTCAGTCTGTAACAACAAAAATGTGGAAAAGCTGAAGGCAATGTATATAAAATGTAGATATAAAGTATCATACATTCTTGAGTCCTGTCAGCTCTCCATCCACCTTCTCCAGTTTCTTAGCCGTCTGTTCTACTGACTTCTCAATGTCCTTCAACTTCTTCAGCTCGGACTCCTCCTCTGGGCTGTTCTGAGAGGAGACAACACACAGGTCTGTATTCAAACCATTTCAGGAACGAATGATAAAAAACAAAGGAGTGAACTAGGAAGGTCTTACCCTCTTCCCAATCATCATGAGTTTACATCCCGGTTTGATTCCAAAGCTGGACAGACTCTCCTCCATCTCCTTCAGTGACTTCCCTGAAACAACAGGACAGCAGAGGCATCATGCTGGGGCTTGAACCAGCTACCCTGTGGTTAGAGGTGAGTGCAATATAGTACAACCTGTGCCATGCAGTCCAGTCCTCTTGGCAGAGGCTGTGGTAATAGTCTGGCTGCCAGTCTGTCTGTTGCCAACTCCATTGAAAACGGTCTAACAATGGACTTGACTTATAACACCTTTAACAGGTGAAGCTGCGGTGGATTCTGCTATTTCCTGTGGGTTTTTTCATGCTGGTCTTGACTTTTATTTTGTACATCATTTTTCCATCATCGTTTCCTATGACTGATAACAGCTTCTGGGCATCAGAACAGTGGTTAGGACCCTATCTGCCAGGAACGCAAAGCGAGAGAGAGGACGCTAACCTAGATTTGGATGAAGATTTCTACTTCAGTGAGTCGGCAGCTGAGGATGTACTGCTCATACCAGACCAGGCCCTAATCCTCGGGAAAGAGAACGCGCAAGCGAGGCAAACGAGCGGCCTCCCTGAGGCTTCTGGGAAGGCTAAGGGGGAGGTGGCTGTCTCTTTGTTAACAACAGCTGGGGCGCAATCTCTAATGTTAAGGAAGTCTCGAGGTTCTGCTCGCCTGAGGTAGAGTATCTCATGATAAGCTGTAGACCACACTATTTACCAAGAGAGTTTTCATCTACATTTTTCATAGCTGTCTATGTACCACGACAAACCGATGCTGGCACTAAGACTGCACTCAACGAGCTGTATAAAGGCCATAAGTAACCAAGAAAATTCACATCCATAGGTGGCACCCCTAGTGGCCGGGGACTTTAATGCAGGGAAACTGAGATCAGTCCTACCTAATTTCTACCAGCATGACACCGCTGATAGAGATGGCAGCTTCGCTTCAAGTCCTTAGGAAACTGTGCAGTATTTTTTTTATATATATTTTTTTTCTTCTTACATTGTTAGTCCAGAAAACCTTAAGTGTTATTACATACAGCCGGGAAGAACTATTGGATATCAGAGAGACGTCAACTTACCAGCACAACCAGCACTACGACCAGGAATATGACTTTTCCAAAGCAGATCCTTTGATCTGATTCCAGAGGCCCAAAACAACGCTGTCGGAGGAGAGGGAGCCGGAGCGTCTTCTAGTGAGGCTTCGGATGCGCGCACAGCACCCACCGCTTCCCAGTATATTACTTGCTAATGTCCAGTCCCTAGTTAACAAAGTTGACAAAATCAGGGCAAGAGTTGCTTTCCAAAGAGATATCCGGGATTGTAACATACTCTGTTTCATGGAAACATGGCTAGCTTGGGACATGCTGTCAGAGTCCGTACAGCTAACAGGATTTTCAGTGCATCGCGCCGACAGGAATAAACATCTCTCCGGTAAGAAGAAGGTCGGGGGTGTATGTTTCATGATTAACGACTCATGGTGTAATTGTAACAACATACCAGAACTAAAGTCCTTTTGGTCACCTAACCTAGAATTCCTCACAAGCAAATGCCGACCGTATTATCTCCCAAGAGAACTCTCCTCGGTTATCGTTACAGCCGTGTATATCCACCCGCAAGCAGATACCAAGACGGCCATCAAGGAACTTCACTGGACTTCATGCAAAATGGAAACCATATATCCCGAGGATGCATTTATTGTAACTGGGGATTTAAAAAAAGCTAAATCTGAGAACAAGGCTACCTAAATTCTATCAGCATATCGATTGCAGTACACGGGCGAGTAACACACTCTACTACTGCTACTCTATCTTACGTGATGCATACAAGGCCCTCCCCCGCCCTCCTTTTGGCAAATCTGACCATGACTCCATCTTGTTGCTCCACTCCTATAGGCAGAAACTAAAACAGGAAGCACCCGTGCTTAGGTCTATCCAACGCTGATCTGACCAAACTTTGATCACGTAGACTGGGATATGTTCCAGGTAGCCTCAGACAAGAACATTGATGTATACGCTGACTCGGTGAGTTTATAAGGAAGTTTATAGGAGATGTTGTACCCACTGTTACTATTATAACCTTCCCTAACCAGAAACCGTGGATAGATGGCAGCATTTGCGCAAAACTGAAAGCACGTACCACCGCATTTAATCATGGCAAAGCAACCGGAAACATGACCGAATACAAACAGTGTAGTTATTCCCTACTCACGGCAATCAAACAAGCAAAGCGTCAGTATAGAGAAAGTGGAGTTGCAATTCAACGTCTCAAACATGAGACGTATGTGGCAGGGTCTACAGACAATCACGGATTACAAAAAGAAAACCAGCCCCGTTGCGGACATCAACGTCTTGCTCCCAGACAAATTAAACACCTTTTTTGCGCGCTTTGAGGACAATACAGTGCCACCGACATGGCCCGCTACCAAAGACAGTGGGCTCTCCTTCTCCGTGGCCGACGTGAGTAAAACATTTAAACGTGTTAACCCTCGCAAGGCTGGTGGCCAAGACGGCATTCCTAGCCGCGTCCTCGGAGCATGCGCAGACCAGCTGGCTGGTGTGTTTACGGACATATTCAATCAATCCCTATCACAGTCTGCTTTAGTTAGTTCAGTCCCCACACGCTTCAAGATGGCCACCATTGTTCCTGTACCCAATAAGGCAAATGTAATTGAACTTAATGACTATCGCCCCGTAGCACTCACTTCTGTCATCATGAAGTGCTTTGAGAGACTAGTCAAGGATCAGATTACTTCCACCCGTCCTGACACCCTAGACCCACTCCAATTCCGCCCCAATAGGTCCACAGACGACGCAATCACCATCACACTGCACTAACCCATCTGGACAAGAGGAATACCTATGTGAGAACGCTGTTCATTGACTACAGCTCAGCATTTAACACCATAGTACCCTCCAAACTCGTCATTAAGCTCAGGGCCCTGAGTCTCGACCCCGCCCTGTGCAACTGGGTCCTAGACTTCCTGACGGGCCGCCCCCAGGTGGTGAAGGTTGGAAACAACATCTCCACTCCGCTGATCCTCAACACTGGGGCCCCACAAGGGTGCGTTCTGAGCCCCCTCCTGTACTCCCTGTTCAGCCATGACTGCGTGGCCATTCACGCCTCCAACTCAATCATCAAGTTTACAGACGACAAACATTACCAACAACGACGAGACGGCCTACAGGGAGGAGGTGAGGGCCCTCGGAGTGTGGGGTCAGGAAAATAACCCCTCACTCAATGTCAGCAAAATAAAAGAGATGATCCTGGACTTCAGGAAACAGCAAAGAGAGCATACACCCCTATCCACATCAACCGGACAGTAGTGGAGAAAGTGGAAAGCCTTAAGTTCCTCGGCGTACACATCACGGACAAACTGAAATGGTCCACCCACACAGACAGCGTTGTGAAGAAGGCGCAGCAGCCTCTTCAACCTCAGGAGGCTGAAGAAATGTGGCTTGTCACCGAAAACCCTCATTAACTTTTAAAGATGTACAATTGAGAGCATTGTGTCGGGCTGTATCACCGCCTGGTACGGCAACTGCTCCGCCCACAACTGTAAGGCTCTCCAGAGGGTAGTGAGGTCTGCCCAACGCATCATTGGGGGAAAATTACCTGCCCTCCAGGACACCTACACCACCCGATGTCACAGGAAGGCCATAAAGATCATCAAGGACAATAACCACCCGAGCCACTGCCTGTTCACCCCACTATCATCCAGAAGGTGAGGTCAGTACAGGTGCATCACTGCCTGTTCACCCCACTATCATCCAGAAGGAGAGGTCAGTACAGGTGCATCAGAGCTGGGACAGAGATTGAAAAACAGCTTCTACCTCAAGGCCATCAGATTGTTAAACAGCCATCACTAGCACAGAGAGGCTGCTGCCTACCTACAGACTTGATATCAATTTCCAATTTAATAAATGGACACTAGTCACTTTAATAATGGCACTTTATATAATGTTTACAAATCACGAATTACTCATCTCATATGTACAGTTGAAGTCAGAAGTTTACATATACTTAGGTAGGAGTCATTAAATCTCGTTTTTCAACCACTCCACAAATTTCTTGTTAACAAACTATAGTTTTGGCAAGTCGGTTAGGACATCTACTTTGTGCATGACAAGTAATTTTTCCAACAATTGTTTACAGACAGATAATTTCACTTATAATTCACTGTATCACAATTTCAATGGGTCAGAAGTTTACATACACTAAATTGACTGTCTTTAAACAGCTTGGGAAATTCAACAAAATTATGTCATGGCTTTAGAAGCTTCTGATAGGATAATTGATATAATTTGAGTCAATTGGAGGTGTACCTGTGGATGTATTTCAAGGCCTACCTTCAAACTCAGTGCCTCTTTGCTTGACATCATGGGAAAATCAAAAGAAATCAGGCCAAAATTGTATACCTCCACAAGTCTGGCTCATCCTTGGGAGCAATTTCCAAATACCTGAAAGTACCACGTTTATCTATTCAAACAATAGTTACACAAGTATAAACCCCATGGGAACACACAGCCGTCATACCACTCAGGAAGGAGACACTTTCTGTCTCCTAGAGATGAACGTACTTTGGTGCGAAAAGTGCAAATCAATCCCAGAACAACAGCAAAAGACTTTGTGAAGATGCTGGAGGAAACGGGTACAAAAGTATCTATATCCACAGTAAAATGAGTCCTATATCGACATAACCTGAAAGGCCGCTCAGAAAGGAAGAAGCCACTGCTCCAAAACCGCCATAACAAAGCCAGACTACGGTTTGCAACTGCACATGGGAACAAAGTTCATACTTTTTGGAGAAATGTCCTCTGGTCTGATGAAAAAAAATAGAACTGTTTGGCCATAATGACCATCGTTATGTTTGGAGGAAAAAGGTGGAGGCTTGCAAGCCGAAGAACTCCATCCCAACCGTGAAGCACGGGGGTGGCAGCATCATGTTGTGGGGGTGCTTTGCTGCAGGAGGGACTGGTGCACTTCACAAAATACATGGCATCATGAGGGAGGACAATTATGTGGATATATTGAAGCAACATCTCAAGACATCAGTCAGGAAGTTAAAGCTTGGTCGCAAATGGGTCTTCCAAATGGACAATGACCCCAAGCAAACTTCCAAAGTTGTGGCAAAATGGCTTAAGGACAACAAAGTCAAGCTATTGGAGTGGCCATCACAAAGCCCTGACCTCCATCCCATAGAGAATTTGTGGGCAGAACTGAAAAAGCGTGTGCGAGCAAGGAGGCCTACAAACCTGACCGTTACACCAGCTCTGTCAGGAGGAATGGGCCAAATTTCACCCAACTTATTGTGGGAAGCTTGTGGAATGCTACCCAAAACGTTTGACCCAAATTAAACAATTTAAAGGCAATGCTACCAAATACTAATTGAGTGTATGTAAACGTCTGACCCACTCGGAATGTGATGAAAGAAATAAAAGCTGAAATAAATAATTCTCTCTACTCTACTCTCTCATCTATAAGTACCTAGGTGTCTGGCTATACTGCAAACTCTCCTTCCAGACTCATATCAAACATCTCCAATCCAAAATCAAATCTAGAGTCGGCTTTCTATTCCGCAACAAAGCCTCCTTCACTCACGCCGCCAAACTTACCCTAGTAAAACTGACTATCCTACCGATCCTCGACTTCGGCGATGTCATCTACAAAATAGCTTCCAATACTCTACTCAGCAAACTGGATGCAGTTTATCACAGTGCCATCCGTTTTGTTACTAAAGCACCTTATACGACCCACCACTGCGACCTGTATGCCCTAGTCGGCTGGCCCTCGCTACATGTTCGTCGTCAGACCCACTGGCTCCAGGTCATCTACAAGGCTATGCTAGGCAAAGTGCCGCCTTATCTCAGTTCACTGGTCACGATGGCTACACCCACCCGTAGCACGCGCTCCAGCAGGTGTATCTCACTGATCATCCCTAAAGCCAAAACCTCATTTGGACGCCTTTCCTTCCAGTTCTCTGCTGCCTGCGACTGGAACGAATTGCAAAAATCCCTGAAGTTGGAGACTTTTATCTCCCTCAACATCTTTAAAAATCTGCTATCCGAGCAGCTAACCGATCGATGCAGCTGTACATAGTCCATCTGTAAACTACCCACCCAATTTACCTACCTCACCCCATACTGCTTTTATTTATTTACTTTTCTGCTCTTTTGCACACCAGTATCTCTTCTTGCACATGATCATCTGATGATTTATCACTCCAGTGTTAATCTGCGAAATTGTAATTATTCGATTTATTGCCTACCTCATGCCTTTTGCACACATTGTATATAGATTCTCTTTTTTCTACCATGTTATTGACTTGTTTATTGTTTACTCCATGTGTAACTCTGTGTTGTTGTCTGTTCACACTGCTATGCTTTATCTTGGCCAGGTCGCAGTTGCAAATGAGAACTTGTTCTCAACTAGCCTACCTGGTTAAATAAAGGTGAAATAAAAATAAATAAATAAATGACTCGGTACTAGTACTCTGTGTATATAGCCAAATTATTGTTACTCATTGTGCATTTATTCCTCATCTCATTATTTCTCTGTGCATTGTTGGGAAGGACCCGTTAGTAATATTTATTTCACTGTTAGTCTCCACCTGTTGTTTGCCAAGCATGTGACATAACATTTTGATTTGTTACTCTACCTTTAAAGATGAGCTTCTGTGCAGGCATCGGGACCCCGGTAACCTGAACGAGAGCATCAGAAAGGTCCTTCAGTATCGGTTCGTTCCCGTCCAGCCCCGTTACCGTGATACTGTGCTTCGTAGAACCTGCATGAGGGTGAATTAGACGCAGAGTAGTTTATAGAGTATATAGTTGCTACATCCGAGACATGAGCTAGCTAGCCATCTCGGCTTTTAGCAACACACACTAGCGTTGCTTTCAATTGTATTGGTTTGCACAAAAACAGCCCACGGGAAGCCAGATGTTAAATACAATTCCATTTCAATTTACTGTGCCAGTGGGCAGGACGGTTTTGTCATTATGACCGGGGGCAGTTGAGACAAAATATCTAAAGGATCATATTATTAAAGTGCATTATTAAAGTGCATTTCCAGACGTGGGTCTGTTGTAGCCCCACTTCCTCTCTGTTGTCGTCCAGATGAAAAGTCGTGCACGTGTGCCATATGTGGACAAACAAGGAAGACCCCGCGGGGGACTTGACCCCGGTAACCGGTAACGTTACGCAGAGAGGAAGTCTACAACAGACCCGCGTTTGGAAATGCACTTTAATAACACAGATAACTTCAGATATTCTGTCTCCAAGTCGCCTGTTATAAATGACGAACCCTTCTGCCTACCCACCGACACAGTCAATTCAAATCGGATTGATTCCGCGTTCAGATGCTAGTCGGAACTACGAAACTCGGAAATGTCTATTCGGAGTTTCCTAGTTCCGTTTAGCATGTGAACTGAGGCATTAACATCTGGTTTCCCAAAGACTGTTCTGGTGCAATCCAATCCAATTAAAAGCAAGACTATTGTACATAAATACAGCAGCATTTCAAAAGCACCTAGCTACGTATCTGCCATCTACCTGGCTAGCTAGCATCTCCTGCTGTGTGTAGCTAGCTAGCCCGTAGACCCCGACTACCAGTACCATCTCTTTGTCTTCGTTTTACGGGCTAATATACATGAAACAAGCTACAACATCCAAAGCAAAGTGATTGACTTTACCGTAAGCAACAGTGACCGTCACAGTATTCTCCGCCATTTCTGTGTAGCATGAGTGAAAACCCAAGTGGCCAGGGTTCCGGTTGGAAAGCACGCCATCCCATGTACACCGAGGGGACTGGCGGTACTGCAGTGTAACTGACGCCGAGCTCAGAAACACAAGTCCCAAAGTCTCCCCCTGTTCGACTTGAGAAGGGCGCTCCTCACTCACTACTTTTGCCCGTTCACGTCAAGGGCCCACCCCATACAGAACCAATCAGTCGATATAATCGAGAACTATCATCAGAAATCACGCGATATGAATCAGACAGTGAGAAAAGTAACATGAAAAAGACTAAAAAACTGAACAGCCATAATAGTTCTTGATTATATCGACTGATTGCTATTGTATGGGGCGACCAGTCATAGCCAGGTGTACCGTGGCTCAGGTTAAATCAAATCCAATGTTATTGGTCACATACACATGGTTAGCAGATGTTAATGCGAGTGTAGCAAAATGCGTATGCTTCTAGTTCCCGAGAGTGCAGTAATATCTAACATGTAATCTAACAATTCCACAATAACTACCTAATACACACAAATATAAAGGGATGGAATAAGAATATGTACATATAAATATATGGATGAGCGATGACCGAGCGGCATTGGCAAGATGCAATAGATGGTATAAGATACAGTATGTAAATATGAGATGAGTAATGTAAGATATGTAAACATTATTAAAGTGGCATTAATTAAAGAGACTAGTGATCAATTTCTTAAAGTGGCCAATGATTTGCCAGGTCGCAATTGTAAATGAGAACGTGTTCTCAATTTGCCTACCTGGTTAAATAAAGGTTAAATAAATAAATAAATAAATAAAAATTTGAGTCTGTATGTAGGCAGAAGCCTCTCCGAGTTAGTGATGGCTGTTTAACAGTCTGAGACTATATACAGGGGGTACCAGGTAGTAATGATGCTATATACAGGGGTACCAGGTAGTAATGAGACTATATACAGGGGGTACCAGGTAGTAATGATGCTATATACAGGGGTACCAGGTAGTAAGGAGACTATATACAGGGGGTACCAGGTAGTAATGAGACTATATACAGGGGGTACCAGGTAGTAAGGAGACTATATACAGGGGGTACCAGGTAGTAAGGAGACTATATACAGGGGTACCAGGTAGTAATGAGACTATATGCAGGGGTACCAGGTAGTAATGAGACTATATACAGGGGTACCAGGTAGTAATGAGACTATATACAGGGGTACCAGGTAGTAATGAGGCTATATACAGGGGTACCAGGTAGTAAGGAGACTATATACAGGGGTACCAGGTAGTAATGAGACTATATACAGGGGGTACCAGGTAGTAAGGAGACTATATACAGGGGTACCAGGTAGTAAGGAGCCTATATACAGGGGTACCAGGTAGTAAGGAGACTATATACAGGGGGTACCAGGTAGTAATGAGAATATATACAGGGGCACCAGGTAGTAAGGAGACTATATACAGGGGTACCAGGTAGTAATGAGGCTATATACAGGGGGTACCAGGTAGTAATGAGGCTATATACAGGGGGTACCAGGTAGTAATGAGGCTATATACAGGGGTACCAGGTAGTAATGAGGCTATATACAGGGGGCACCAGGTAGTAATGAGGCTATATACAGGGGTACCAGGTAGTAAGGAGACTATATACAGGGGTACCAGGTAGTAAGGAGACTATATACAGGGGTACCAGGTAGTAAGGAGACTATATACAGGGGTACCAGGTAGTAATGAGACTATATACAGGGGTACCAGGTAGTAAGGAGACTATATACAAGGGTACCAGGTAGTAAGGAGACTATATACAGGGGTACCAGGTAGTAAGGAGACTATATACAGGGGGTACCAGGTAGTAATGAGACTATATACAGGGGTACCAGGTAGTAATGAGACTATATACAAGGGTACCAGGTAGTAATGAGGCTATATACAGGGGTACCAGGTAGTAAGGAGACTATATACTGGGGTACCAGGTAGTAAGGAGACTATATACAGGGATACCAGGTAGTAAGGAGACTATATACAGGGGGTACCAGGTAGTAATGAGACTATATACAGGGGGTACCAGGCAGTAATGAGACTATATACAGGGGTACCAGGTAGTAAGGAGACTATATACAGGGGTACCAGGTAGTAAGGAGACTATATACAGGGGCACCAGGTAGTAAGGAGACTATATACAGGGGGTACCAGGTAGTAATGAGACTATATACAGGGGTACCAGGTAGTAAGGAGACTATATACAGGGGGTACCAGGTAGTAAGGAGACTATATACAGGGGGTACCAGGTACTAATGAGGCTATATACAGGGGTACCAGGTAGTAATGAGACTATATACAGGGGTACCAGGTAGTAATGAGGCTATATACAGGGGTACCAGGTAGTAAGGAGACTATATACAGGGGTACCAGGTAGTAATGAGACTATATACAGGGGGTACCAGGTAGTAATGAGACTATATACAGGGGTACCAGGTAGTAATGAGGCTATATACAGGGGTACCAGGTAGCAAGGAGACTATATACAGGGGTACCAGGTAGTAATGAGACTATATACAGGGGGTACCAGGTAGTAATGAGACTATATACAGGGGGTACCAGGTAGTAAGGAGACTATATACAGGGGTACCAGGTAGTAGGGAGACTGTATACAGGGGTACCAGGTAGTAAGGAGACTATATACAGGGGTACCAGGTAGTAAGGAGACTATATACTGGGGTACCAGGTAGTAAGGAGACTATATACAGGGGGTACCAGGTAGTAAGAAGACTATATGCAGAGAAGTTGCCATACCAGGCAGTGATGCAACCGGTCAGGATGCTCTCGATGGTGCAGCTGTAGAACTTGTTGAGGATCTGGGGACCCATGCCAAATATTTTCAGTCTCCTGAGGTTAAAAAGGTTTTGTCTCTCTTCACGACTGTCTTGGTGTGTTTGGACCATGATAGTTGGTTGGTGATATGGACACCAAGGAACTTGAAACTCTCGACCCGCTCCACTACAGCCCCGTTGATATTAATGGGGGCGTGTTCGGCCCGCCTTTTCCTGTAGTCCACAATCACCTCCTTCGTCTTGCTCACGTTGAGGGAGAGGTTGTTGTCCTGGCACCACACTGCCAGGTCTCTGACCTCCTCCCTATAGGCTGTCTCATCGTTGTCGGTGATCAGGCCTACCACTGTTGTGTCGTCAGCAAACTTAATGATGGTGTTGAAGTTGTGCTTGGCCATGCAGTCGTGGGTGAACAGGGAGTATAGGAGGGGACTAAGTACATACCCCTGAGGGGCCCAAGTGTTGAGGATCAGCGTGGCAGACATGTTGTTGCCTACACTTACCACCTGGGGGGGGGGGGGGGGAGGGGCGGCCCGTCAGGAAGTCCAGGATCCAGTTGCAGAGGGAGGTGTTTAGTCCCAGGATCCTTAGCTTAGTGATGAGCTTCGTGGGCACTATGGTGTTGAACGCTGAGCTGTAGTCAATGAACAGCATTCTCACATAGGTGTTCCTTTTATCCAGGTGGGAAAGGGCAGTGCGGAGTGTGATTGCGATTGCGTCATCTGTGGATCTGTTGGGGCGGTATGTAATTTGGAGTGGGTCTAGGGTATCCGGGAGGATGTTGTTGATGTGAGCCATGACCAGCCTTTCAAAGCACTACATGGCTACTAACGTGAGTGCTACGGGGCGGTAATCATTTAGTCAGATTACCTTCGCTTCCTTGGGCACAGGGACTATAGTGGTCTGCTTGAAACATGTAGGTATTACAGACTCGGTCAGGGAGAGGTTGAAAATGTCAGTGAAGACACTGAGGGATGCTCAGTGGGACTCAGTGTTTGAGAATAAATGTCTGGTACATGCAGATGCACTCCAATTTCCTGGACAGAAAGGTGACATCACAGATAGAACAATGAGTTATAAAAAACCTTTTGGTGACATTAGTCTTTCCATACACCCTACCCATTACCCCTACTCTCACCCTTCTTCTTCTTCGATGAGGTTTAATGGCGGTTGGCATCCAATATGTTGCATTACTGCCACCTACTAGACCGGAGTACAACTCCCTTATACTTTGCTTGAAAAATAAATACAATAAAAAAAGAACACCATCGTACTCCACTATTTAAATCTACAGTATTTAGTCATGGCCAACAACCTGAAAGGATGGGACATCACCACTTAACACACCCTGTAACTCTTCTGATGTCAATTCTCGCATACCCAAAACCTCAACCTACCTCTCTCGCACGGCACATTTCTGATTCCTAGCCCCCTACAATTAACACATACCATTACTTTCCGCAATGCTACACATTCCTTTGTCTCATGCCCTTCTGCACACTTCTCACACCTAGGAACCTCCCTCCTACACACTGCTGCCACATGCCCATAAGCTTGACACCTGTAACAACGTAATGTATTCGGTACAAAAGCTTGTACAGGATAACTTATATATCCTAACATCACTTTGACGGAAAAAAACTCAACTTCAAAACTCAGAAGAACAGACAATGACTCTTCTGTTTCACCACTCTCGCCACCCTGTCTGCGTCACACCAAACGACGAGCATCACCAACACCAGGAATCTTCCCCTTCAGTTGGTCAACTTGAACTTTTACCCCAGTAATCAGTCCTTTCAATGGTGCCCTTTTCTTGAGCGCGAAACAATTCACATTTCTGGCCCCCATTTGTTTAAACTTTGATTTAATTTGATTTAACACTGAGCGCCTTCTCCCTCTGACCAGCAGAAACACAAACAATTATCACAAGACCACTTCTGGTTCCCCTCACCTATTCCACAGCACCCAACTCTGTTTTCACCCACCCTGAAACCACAAATGGATCAGCCAAAAGGGTCCACTTTTTCTGTCACAGACTCATCTTTATCCTGACCCTCGGTGCAAGCCTCGGACTCCGAGAACTTCACCACACCTACCACCTCTGATACTTTGACCTCATTCACTTTCATTTCTCCTACTGTCTTCAGCTTCCTCTGCTTACACTTTCTACCATTCTTCTTTAACAAACCATCTCCCTTTTTCCCACCATTTTTAACAGACTCAAGCTCACCGTCTTCCTCGCTCTTAGACCTCCTCTGCCTCTCTTTTTCCCTCCATTCCTCCTCCGTATTCCAAATATACGTCTTCTTATAATAATGCTGCACTTCTCCTGACATACATCTTGTTCTTGCTTTCTCAAGGGACTCCATTTAACCGGCTGTCACAATCTCCGTACGATCAGCACGTACCCCTCGGGATGTAACGCTCAACAGTACATCCCAATTATAATGCAGCTGCTTCGTCTTGATGGTATTCTTTATCAAAATCTACCACGGCACTTTTCACTTTCAAACAAGCTTTCTCTACGCCTTCCTTCTCCAACGTCGCTCCCCGATCCCTCTGCCCGTGGAGAAACATGAGAATAATGTTGCTCTGTAACGTCCTCCCCAGGCCCCTACTCTCCCCCTGGCCTAGCCCCAGGCCCCTACTCTCCCCCTGGCCTAGCCCCAGGCCCCTACTCTCCCCTTGGCCTAGCCCCAGGCCCCTACTCTCCCCCTGGCCTAGCCCCAGGCCCCTACTCTCCCCCTGGCCTAGCCCCAGGCCCCTACTCTCCCCCTGGCCTAGCCCCAGGCCCCTACTCTCCCCCTGGCCTAGCCCCAGGCCCCTACTCTCCCCCTGGCCTAGCCCCAGGCCCCTACTCTCCCCCTGGCCTAGCCCCAGGCCCCTACTCTCCCCCTGGCCTAGCCCCAGGCCCCTACTCTCCCCCTGGCCTAGCCCCAGGCCCCTACTCTCCCCCTGGCCTAGCCCCAGGCCCCTACTCTCCCCCTGGCCTAGCCCCAGGCCCCTACTCTCCCCCTGGCCTAGCCCCAGGCCCCTACTCTCCCCCTGGCCTAGCCCCAGGCCCCTACTCTCCCCCTGGCCTAGCCCCTTACTGTCAAACCACTATTGCCGCATTCAAAACAGGGATTTTGGAACTCGGAAATCTCAGACTTCAGTGCTTTTTAAACAACTGGGTACTCTGAAAATAACTAGCTCCCACTGGGAAAAATCTATTTGAACGGTCATCCAACTTGGAATTCTGACTTGGAACTCAGGGCTCTTTCTAGAGCTCCGACTCTCCGACCTGAAAATCACTGACGTCATGATTTGAACTCGTATTTTTCAGAGTTCCCAGTTGTTTTGAACACGGCATAAGTTTCCAACATGACCTGACGTGTGTGTTACTCATGGTGTTATAGGAGGAGCATATGGGTGGTGATAAGTGCCAGAATTAAGCCTCGTGAAGCTACTGACACCTCTCACCAAGTCACCTAACGTCTTTCATAAAATACCTCTATCAATTAACATGAACTATCAATGGAGACATGTTTTTTTTTCTAAGGTGTCAAACCTTACATGACACGTACATGTCATGTAGACGTAGTGTAAGACACATCACCTGTCGGTTTGCTTGTAAGTTTATTATGAAAGATCTTACCATGAACGCCTTAAAAATGTCGACATGTTACGTGTTAGTTGAAGTGTCGGTTTAGTTTATTATTAAAGATCTCACCATGTACATGACACAAATACTCATTCAAGGGTTTTTCTTTATTTTTACAATTTTCTACATTGTAGAATAATAGTGAAGACATCAAAACTATGAAATAACATATATGGAATCATGAAGTAACCAAAAAAGTGTTAAACAAATCAAAATATATTTTAGATTCTTCAAAGTAGCCACCCTTTGCTTTGATGAGAGCTTTGCACACTCTTGGCATTCTCTCAACCAGCTTCACCTGGAATGTTTTTCCAAAAGTCTTGAAGGAGTTCCAACATATGCTGAGCACTTGTTAACTGCTTTTCCTTCAGTCTGCGGTCCAACTCATCCCAGACCATCTCAATTGGGGCCGGCTGATTGTGGAGGACAGGTCATCTGATGCAGCACTCCATCAGTCACCGTCTTTGTTCTTCAGCTGCGAGATCATCTGAGACCAGCCACCTGGACAGCTGATGGAACTGTGGGGTTTGCACAACTGAAGAATTTCTGCACAAACTGTCAGAAAACTGTCTCAGAGAAGCACATCGGCGTGCTCGTCATCCTCACCAGGGTCTTGACCTGACTGCAGTTCGGCGTCATAGCTGACCTCAGTGGGCAAATGCTCACCTGCGATGGCAACTGGCACGCTGGAGACGTGTGCTCTACACGGATGAATGGCATCGTGTGGGTGAGTGGTTTCCTGATGTCAACGTTGTGAACAGAGTGCCCCATGGTAACGGTGGGGTTATGCTATGGGCAGGCATAAGCTACGGACAATGAACACAACTGCATTTTATCTATGGAAATTTGAACACACAGAGATACTGTAACGAGTTCCTGAAGCCCATTGCTGTGCCATTTATCCTCCTCCATCACCTCATGTTTCAGCATGATAACAAGGATCTGTCGCAAGGATTAGTTAATGTTAGTTTCCTTACATGTTGCACCATTCCATTGTTAGTTGACCTTTCTTCCCTCTCATGTTGGTGTGGCTGTTCCTGAGGGACGCTAGCAATAGTAGATCATATTAAGCTAATGTTTTACAAGTTGTACAATCATACGGTCCCGTATGGCTCAGTTGGTAGAGCATGGCGCTTGCAACGCCAGGGTTGTGGGTTCAATTCCCACGGGGGGACCAGGGTTCAATTCCCACGGGGGGACCAGGATGAGTAAGTCACTCTGGATAAGAGCGTCTGCTAAATGACTTAAATGTAATGTAATTTGGGACCTTTAGCCTATTTCAATCAAGGGCAATATTTGTAAAACATTTTAAAACGCATTGCCTGCAATCATTTTTTATTTATTTAAAGAAATGATTAGGGGGGGGGGGAGGGGGGATTGACCCGTTCTGAATGTTGGGGTAATTTCGCCTATGATGTGAATCATTATGAAACGCAGACCACACATAGCAGTATATACCTGGAGCCTGGTGGTTCAAGACGACTGGCCGTTGTCACCACAGTTCCACGATTAGTGATGATTATTAGGATAGTTTTATAGGACTACTGGTCAACCCCTGTTGTACACTTTTCTCCCCTTCCAATACTTCATGGATTGAACAACTGAATATGACAACTTTCAGGATGAATCAAACCACTGTAGGTTTTATTCACCAATATATTTACTGCTTAAAGGTTCTCCTAACCGGTTTCTACTTTCCAAACCGGTTTCTACTTTCCAAACCGGTTTCTACTTTCCTAACCGGTTTCTACTTTCCTAACCGGTTTCTACTTTCCAAACCGGTTTCTACTTTCCAAACCGGTTTCTACTTTCCAAACCGGATTCTACTTTCCAAACCGGTTTCTACTTTCCTAACCCGAAATAATAGACAAGATCAGAGCATTTAAAAATCTAACAATTGGTGCTGAAAAGGAAGAAAATGTATGAGTCTTTGTATCATTGATCCGTAATACTCTGAACCTCCACTGAGTCTGGCGAGAACATTCTAATTAAAGGTAAACCAAATTTAAAGGGACGGCTTTAGGTAAACGTAAACCCTATCGGTAACAATATAAACTCCTCTCCAAAACAGCATCAATACCTTAGTAATACAGTGGTAGTACGTTATGTAACCTGTTCTCAGGTCAGATCATTGTAACGTATAAATGTTGCTCTACATATAAAAGTGTAGCAGGGATTTGTAGTTTTATGTAGCAGAAATCTGTAGTTTTATGTAGCAGGGATCTGTAGTTTTATGTAGCAGGGATCTGTAGTTTTATGTAGCAGGGATCTGTAGTTTTATGATGCAGGGATCTGTAGTTTTATGTAGCAGGGATCTGTAGTTCTAAGTAGCAGGGATCTGTAGTTCTATGTAGCAGGGATCTGTAGTTTTATGTAGCAGGGATCTGTAGTTTTATGTAGCAGGGATCTGTAGTTTTATGATGCAGGGATCTGTAGTTTTATGTAGCAGGGATCTGTAGTTTTATGATGCAGGGATCTGTAGTTTTATGTAGCAGGGATCTGTAGTGTTATGTAGCAGGGATCTGTAGTTTTATGTAGCAGGGATCTGTAGTTTTATGTAGCAGGGATCTGTAGTTCTATGTAGCAGGGATCTGTAGTATTATGTAGCAGGGATCTGTAGTCCTATGTAGCAGGGATCTGTAGTTTTATGTAGCAGGGATCTGTAGTTTTATGATGCAGGGATCTGTAGTTTTATGTAGCAGGGATCTGTAGTTTTATGTAGCAGGGATCTGTAGTTTTATGTAGCAGGGATCTGTAGTTTTATGTAGCAGGGATCTGTAGTTTTATGTAGCAGGGATCTGTAGTTCTATGTAGCAGGGATCTGTAGTTTTTTGTAGCAGGGATCTGTAGTTTTATGTAGCAGGGATCTGTAGTTTTATGTAGCAGGGATCTGTAGTTTTATGTAGCAGGGATCTGTAGTTTTATGTAGCAGGGATCTGTAGTTTTATGTTGCAGGGATCTGTGGCAGACCAAACTCATCCACCAGAACACCATCCTGGAAAAACAAGAAAATAAGTGTTTAAAAAACCCTAGAGTCAATGTCCACTACTGAAATAATTAGCATAATACAAAATAACAATAACATATCAGTCAGTTTAAGGTAAAGATAAGTCTTTTATACAGGTAACGAGTTCAAACAGGTGCAGTTAATACAGGTAATGAGTGGAGAACAGGAGGGCTTCTTAAAGAAAAACTAACAGGTCTGTGAGAGCCGGAATTCTTACTGGTTGGTAGGTGATCAAATACTTATGTCATGCAATAAAATGCTAATTCATTACTTAAAAGTCATACAATGTGATTTTCTGGATTTTTAGATTCCGTCTCTCACAGTTGAAGTGTACCTATGATAAAAATTACAGACCTCTACATGCTTTGTAAGTAGGAAAACCTGCAAAATTGGCATGCTATCAAATACTTGTTCTCCCCACTGTATGTTATTTTTGCCTCAACCAATGTCGGCATTCTGCATCTGAGGTGAAAGGTGACAGAGAGGTGTTTATCAGACCAGGTGACATCCCATCTGTGGTGAAAGGTGACAGATAGGTGAATATCAGACCAGGAGACATCCCATCTGAGGTGAAAGGTGACAGAGAGGTGAATATCAGACCAGGAGACATCCCATCTGAGGTGAAAGGTGACAGAGAGGTGTTTATCAGACCAGGAGACATCCCATCTGGGGTGAAAGGTGACAGAGAGGTGTTTATCAGACCAGGAGACATCCCATCTGAGGTGAAAGGTGGCAGAGATATGTTTATCAGACCAGGAGACATCCCATCTGGGGTGAAAGGTGACAGAGAGGTGTTTATCAGACCAGGAGACATCCCATCTGAGGTGAAAGGTGACAGAGCGGTGTTTATCAGACCAGGAGACATTCCATCTGAGGTGAAAGGTGACAGAGAGGTGTTTATCAGACAAGGAGACATCCCATCTGAGGTGAAAGGTGACAGAGGGATGTTTATCAGACCAGGAGACATCCCATCTGGGGTGAAAGGTGACAGAGAGGTGTTTATCAGACCAGGAGACATCCCATCTGGGGTGAAAGGTGAAAGAGAGGTGTTTATCAGACCAGGAGACATCCCATCTGGGGTGAAAGGTGACAGAGAGGTTTTTATCAGACCAGGAGAAATCCCATCTGGGGTGAAAGGTGACAGAGAGATGTTTATCAGACCAGGAGACATCCCATCTGAGGTGAAAGGTGACAGAGCTGTGTTTATCAGACCAGGTGACATTCCATCTGAGGTGAAAGGTGACAGAGAGGTGTTTATCAGACCAGGAGACATCCCATCTGGGGTGAAAGGTGACAGAGCGGTGTTTATCAGACCAGGAGACATCCCATCTGGGGTGAAAGGTGACAGAGAGGTGTTTATCAGACCAGGAGACATCCCATCTGGGGTGAAAGGTGACAGAGAGGTGTTTATCAGACCAGGTGACATCCCATCTGTGGTGAAAGGTGACAGAGAGGTGTTTATCAGACCAGGAGACATCCCATCTGAGGTGAAAGGTGACAGAGAGGTGTTTATCAGACCAGGAGATATCCCATCTGAGGTGAAAGGTGACAGAGAGGTATTTATCAGACCAGGAGACATCCCATCTGAGGTGAAAGGTGACAGAGCGGTGTTTATCAGACCAGGTGACATTCCATCTGAGGTGAAAGGTGACAGAGGGGTGTTTATCAGACCAGGAGACATCCCATCTGGGGTGAAAGGTGACAGAGAGGTGTTGATCAGACCATGAGACATCCCATCTGGGGTGAAAGGTGACAGAGCGGTGTTTATCAGACCAGGAGACATCCCATCTGTGGTGAAAGGTGACAGAGAGGTGTTTATCAGACCAGGAGACATCCCATCTGAGGTGAAAGGTGACAGAGAGGTGTTTATCAGACCAGGAGACATCCCATCTGAGGTGAAAGGTGACAGAGAGGTGTTTATCAGACCAGGTGACATCCCATCTGTGGTGAAAGGTGACAGAGAGGTGTTTATCAGAGGAGGAGACATCCCATCTGAGGTGAAAGGTGACAGAGCGGTGTTTATCAGACCAGGTGACATCCCATCTGAGGGGAAAGGTGACAGAGCCGTGTTTATCAGACCAGGAGACATCCCATCTGGGGTGAAAGGTGACAGAGCGGTGTTTGTCAGACCAGGAGACATCCCATCTGAGGTGAAAGGTGGCAGAGCGGTGTTTATCAGACCAGGAGACATCCCATCTGGGGTGAAAGGTGGCAGAGAGCTGTTTATCAGACCAGGAGACATCCCATCTGAGGTGAAAGGTGACAGAGAGGTGTTTATCAGACCAGGAGACATCCCATCTGAGGTGAAAGGTGACAGAGAGGTGTTTATCAGACCAGGAGACATCCCATCTGAGGTGAAAGGTGACAGAGAGGTGTTTATCAGACCAGGAGACATCCCATCTGGGGTGAAAGGTGACAGAGCGGTGTTTGTCAGACCAGGAGACATCCCATCTGAGGTGAAAGGTGGCAGAGCGGTGTTTATCAGACCAGGAGACATCCCATCTGGGGTGAAAGGTGACAGAGTGGTGTTTGTCAGACCAGGAGACATCCCATCTGAGGTGAAAGGTGACAGAGAGGTGTTTATCAGACCAGGAGACATCCCATCTGGGGTGAAAGGTGACAGAGAGGTGTTTATCAGACCAGGAGACATACAATCTGGGGTGAAAGGTGACAGAGCGGTGTTTATCAGACCAGGAGACATCCCATCTGGGGTGAAAGGTGGCAGAGCGGTGTTTATCAGACCAGGAGACATCCCATCTGGGGTGAAAGGTGACAGAGAGGTGTTTATCAGACCAGGAGACATCCCATCTGAGGTGAAAGGTGACAGAGAGGTGTTTATCAGACCAGGAGACATCCCATCTGAGGTGAAAGGTGACAGAGAGGTGTTTATCAGACCAGGAGACATCCCATCTGGGGTGAAAGGTGAAAGGTGACAGAGCGGTGTTTATCAGACCAGGAGACATCCCATCTGAGGTGAAAGGTGACAGAGAGGTGTTTATCAGACCAGGAGACATCCCATCTGGGGTGAAAGGTGACAGAGAGGTGTTTATCAGACCAGGAGACATCCCATCTGAGGTGAAAGGTGGCAGAGAGCTGTTTATCAGACCAGGAGACATCCCATCTGGGGTGAAAGGTGACAGAGAGGTGTTTGTCAGACCAGGAGACATCCCATCTGAGGTGAAAGGTGGCAGAGCGGTGTTTATCAGACCAGGAGACATCCCATCTGAGGTGAAAGGTGACAGAGAGGTGTTTATCAGACCAGGAGACATCCCATCTGAGGTGAAAGGTGACAGAGAGGTGTTTATCAGACCAGGAGACATCCCATCTGAGGTGAAAGGTGACAGAGATAGAGAGGTGTTTATCAGACCAGGAGACATCCCATCTGAGGTGAAAGGTGACAGAGAGGTGTTTATCAGACCAGGAGACATCCCATCTGGGGTGAAAGGTGACAGATAGGTGTTTATCAGACCAGGTGACATCCCATCTGTGGTGAAAGGTGACAGAGAGGTGTTCTTCAGACCAGGTGACATCCCATCTGAGGTGAAAGGTGACAGAGCGGTGTTTATCAGACCAGGAGACATCCCATCTGGGGTGAAAGGTGACAGAGAGGTGTTTATCAGACCAGGAGACATCCCATCTGGGGTGAAAGGTGACAGATAGGTGTTTATCAGACCAGGAGACATCCCATCTGAGGTGAAAGGTGACAGAGATAGAGAGGTGTTTATCAGACCAGGAGGCATCCCATCTGTGGTGAAAGGTGGCAGAGAGGTGTTTATCAGACCAGGAGACATCCCATCTGAGGTGAAAGGTGACAGAGAGGTGTTGATCAGACCAGGAGACATCCCATCTGAGGTGAAAGGTGACAGAGAGGTGTTTATCAGACCAGGAGACATCCCATCTGAGGTGAAAGGTGACAGAGAGGTGTTTGTCAGACCAGGAGACATCCCATCTGAGGTGAAAGGTGACAGAGAGGTGTTTATCAGACCAGGAGACATCCCATCTGAGGTGAAAGGTGGCAGAGCGGTGTTTATCAGACCAGGAGACATCCCATCTGAGGTGAAAGGTGGCAGAGATAGAGAGGTGTTTATCAGACCAGGAGACATCCCATCTGAGGTGAAAGGTGACAGAGATAGAGAGGTGTTTATCAGACCAGGAGACATCCCATCTGTGGTGAAAGGTGGCAGAGATAGAGAGGTGTTTATCAGACCAGGAGACATCCCATCTGAGGTGAAAGGTGGCAGAGATAGAGAGGTGTTTATCAGACCAGGAGACATCCCATCTGAGGTGAAAGGTGGCAGAGATAGAGAGGTGTTTATCAGACCAGGAGACATCCCATCTGTGGTGAAAGGTGGCAGAGAGGTGTTTATCAGACCAGGAGACATCCCATCTGAGGTGAAAGGTGACAGAGAGGTGTTGATCAGACCAGGAGACATCCCATCTGAGGTGAAAGGTGACAGAGAGGTGTTTATCAGACCAGGAGACATCCCATCTGAGGTGAAAGGTGACAGAGAGGTGTTTGTCAGACCAGGAGACATCCCATCTGAGGTGAAAGGTGACAGAGAGGTGTTTATCAGACCAGGAGACATCCCATCTGAGGTGAAAGGTGATAGAGAGGTGTTTATCAGACCAGGAGACATCCCATCTGAGGTGAAAGGTGGCAGAGCGGTGTTTATCAGACCAGGAGACATCCCATCTGGGGTGAAAGGTGGCAGAGAGCTGTTTATCAGACCAGGAGACATCCCATCTGGGGTGAAAGGTGGCAGAGAGCTGTTTATCAGACCAGGAGACATCCCATCTGAGGTGAAAGGTGGCAGAGCGGTGTTTATCAGACCAGGAGACATCCCATCTGAGGTGAAAGGTGGCAGAGAGGTGTTTATCAGACCAGGAGACATCCCATCTGTGGTGAAAGGTGACAGAGAGGTGTTTATCAGACCAGGAGACATCCCATCTGAGGTGAAAGGTGACAGAGCGGTGTTTATCAGACCAGGAGACATCCCATCTGAGGTGAAAGGTGACAGAGAGGTGTTGATCAGACCAGGAGACATCCCATCTGAGGTGAAAGGTGACAGAGAGGTGTTTATCAGACCAGGAGACATCCCATCTGAGGTGAAAGGTGACAGAGAGGTGTTTGTCAGACCAGGAGACATCCCATCTGAGGTGAAAGGTGACAGAGAGGTGTTTATCAGACCAGGAGACATCCCATCTGAGGTGAAAGGTGATAGAGAGGTGTTTATCAGACCAGGAGACATCCCATCTGAGGTGAAAGGTGGCAGAGCGGTGTTTATCAGACCAGGAGACATCCCATCTGGGGTGAAAGGTGGCAGAGAGCTGTTTATCAGACCAGGAGACATCCCATCTGAGGTGAAAGGTGGCAGAGCGGTGTTTATCAGACCAGGAGACATCCCATCTGAGGTGAAAGGTGGCAGAGCGGTGTTTATCAGACCAGGAGACATCCCATCTGTGGTGAAAGGTGACAGAGAGGGTGCAGGCCAGGCAGCAGGCTGTTAGCCAACCTGCCAGCTTAGTGGAGTCTGCCAATAGCACAGTCAGTGTAGTCACCTCAGCCATACCCATTGAGACTGTGTCTGTGCCTCGACCTAGGTTGGGAAAAACTAAACATGGCGGTGTTCGCCTTAGCAATCTTATTAGGATAAAGACCTCCTCCATTCCTGCCATTATTGATAGAGATCGTGATACCTCACATCTCAAAATAGGGTTACTTAATGTTAGATCCCTCACTTCAAAGGCAGTCATAGTCAATGAACTAATCACTGATCATAATCTTGATGTGATTGGCCTGACTGAAACATGGCTTGAGCCTGATGAATTTACTGTGTTAAATGAGGCCTCACCTCCTGGTTACACTAGTGACCATATCCCCCGTGCATCCCGCAAAGGCGGAGGTGTTGCTAACATCTACGATAGCAAATTTCAATTTACAAAAAAAAAAATGGCGTTTTCGTCTTTTGAGCTTCTAGTCATGAAATCTATGCAGCCTACTCAATCACTTTTTATAGCTACTGTTTACAGGCCTCCTGGGCCATATACAGCGTTCCTCTCTGAGTTTCCTGAATTCCTATCAGACCTTGTAGTCATAGCAGATCATATTCTAATTTTTGGTGATTTTAATATTCACATGGAGAAGTCCACAGACCCACTCCAAAAGTCTTTCGGAGCCATCATCGACTCAGTGGGTTTTGTCCAACATGTCTCTGGACCTACTCACTGCCACAGTCATACTCTGGACCTAGTTTTGTCCCATGGAATAAATGTTGTAGATCTTAATGTTTTTCCACATAATCCTGGACTATCGGACCACCATTTTATTACGTTTGCAATCGCAACAAATAATCTGCTCAGACCCCAACCAAGGAGCATCAAAAGTCGTGCTATAAATTCTCAGACAACACAAAAATTCCTTGATGCCCTTCCAGACTCCTTCTGCCTACCCAAGGACGTCAGAGGACAAAAATCAGTTAACCACTTAACTGAGGAACTCAATTTAACCTTGCGCAATACCCTAGATGCAGTTGCACCCCTAAAAACGAAAAACATTTGTCATAAGAAACTAGCTCCCTGGTATACAGAAAATACCCGAGCTTTGAAGCAAGCTTCCAGGAAATTGGAACGGAAATGGCGCCACACAAAACTGGAAGTCTTCCGACTAGCTTGGAAAGACAGTACCGTGCAGTACCGAAGAGCCCTCACTGCTGCTCGATCATCCTACTTTTCCAACTTAATCGAGGAAAATAAGAACAATCCAAAATTTCTTTTTGATACTGTTGCAAAGCTAACTAAAAAGCAGCATTCCCCAAGAGAGGATGGCTTTCACTTCAGCAGTAATAAATTCATGAACTTCTTTGAGGAAAAGATCATGACCATTAGAAAGCAAATTACGGACTCCTCTTTGAATCTGCGTATTCCTCCAGGGCTTAGCTGTCCTGGATCTGCACAGCTCTGCGAGGGCCTGGGATCGGGAGAGACACTTAAGTGTTTTAGTACTATATCTCTTGACACAATGATGAAAATAATCATGGCCTCTAAACCTTCAAGCTGCATACTGGATCCTATTCCTAATAAACTGCTGAAGGAGCTGCTTCCTGTGCTTGGCCCTCCTATGTTGAACATAATAAACAGCTCTCTATCCACCGGATGTGTACCAAACTCACTAAAAGTGGCAGTGATAAAGCCTCTCTTGAAAAAGCCAAACCTTGACCCGGAAAATATAAAAAACTATCGGCCTATATCGAATCTTCCATTCCTCTCAAAAATTTTAGAAAAAGCTGTTGCGCAGCAACTCACTGCCTTTCTGAAGACAAACAATGTATACGAAATGCTTCAGTCTGGTTTTAGACCCAATCATAGCACTGAGACTGCACTTGTGAAGGTGGTAAATGACCTTTTAATGGCGTCAGACCGAGGCTCTGCATCTGTCCTCGTGCTACTAGACCTTAGTGCTGCCTTTGACACCATCGATCACCACATTCTTTTGGAGAGACTGGAAACCCAAATTGGTCTACACGGACAAGTTCTGGCCTGGTTTAGATCTTACCTGTCGGAAAGATATCAGTTTGTCTCTGTGAATGGTCTGTCCTCTGACAAATCAACTGTACATTTCGGTGTTCCTCAAGGTTCCGTTTTAGGACCACTATTGTTTTCACTATATATTTTACCTCTTGGGGATGTTATTCGAAAACATAATGTTAACTTTCACTGCTATACGGATGACACACAGCTGTACATTTCAATGAAACATGGTGAAGCCCCAAAATTGCCCTCGCTAGAAGCCTGTGTTTCAGACATAAGGAAGTGGATGGCTGAAAACTTTCTACTTTTAAACTCGGACAAAACAGAGATGCTTGTTCTAGGTCCCAAGAAACAAAGAGATCTTCTGTTAAATCTGACAATTCATCTTGATGGTTGTAAAGTCGTCTCAAATAAAACTGTGAAGGACCTCGGCGTTACTCTTGACCCTGATCTCTCTTTTGACGAACATATCAAGACTGTTTCAAGGACAGCTTTTTTGCATCTACGTAACATTGCAAAAATCAGAAATTTTCTGTCCAAAAATGATGCAGAAAAATTAATCCATGCATTTGTTACTTCTAGGTTAGACTACTGCAATGCTCTACTTTCCGGCTACCCGGATAAAGCACTAAATAAACTTCAGTTAGTGCTAAATACGGCTGCTAGAATCCTGACTAGAACCAAGAAATTTGATCATATTACTCCAGTGCTAGCTTCCCTACACTGGCTTCCCGTTAAGGCAAGGGCTGATTTCAAGGTTTTACTGTTAACCTTTAAAGCGTTACATGGGCTGCTCCTACCTATCTTTCCGAGTTGGTCCTGCCGTACATACCTACACGTACGCTACGGTCACAAGACGCAGGCCTCCTAATTGTCCCTAAAATTTCTAAGCAAACAGCTGGAGGCAGGGCTTTCTCCTATAGATCTCCATTTTTATGGAACAGTCTGCCTACCCATGTGAGAGACGCAGACTCAGTCTCAACCTTTAAGTCTTTACTGAAGACTTATCTCTTCAGTAGGTCATATGATTGAGTGTAGTCTGGCCCAGGAGTGTGAAGGTGAACGGAAAGGCTCTGGAGCAACGAACCGCCCTTGCTGTCTCTCCAGGGCCGGTTCCCCTCTCTCCACTGGGATTCTCTGCCTCTAACCCTGTTACTGGGGCTGAGTCACTGGCTTGCTGGTGCTCTTTCATGCCGTCCCTAGGAGGGGTGCGTCACTTGAGTGGGTTGAGTTACTGACGTGAACTTCCTGTCTGGGTTGGCGCCCCCCCTTGGTTGTGCTGTGGTGGAGACCTTTGTGGGCTATACTCGGCCTTGTCTCAGGATTGTAAGTTGGTGGTTGAGGATATCCCTCTAGTGGTGTGGGGGCTGTGCTTTGGCAGAGTGGGTGGGGTTATATCCTTCCTGTTTGGCCCTGTCCGGGGGTTTCTTCGGATGGGGCCACAGTGTCTCCTGACCGCTCCTGTCTCAGCCTCCAGTATTTATGCTGCAGTAGTTTATGTGTCGGGGGGCTAGGGTCTGTTGGTTATACCTGGAATACTTCTCCTGTCTTATCCAGTGTCCTGTGTGAATTTAAGTATGCTCTCTCTAATTCTCTCGTTCTCTCTTTCTCTCTGAGAACCTGAGCCCTAGGACCATACGTCAGGACTACCGGGCATGCTGACACCTTGCTGTCCCCAGTCCGCCCGGCCTTGCTGTTATTCCAGTTTCAACTGTTTCTGCCTGCGGTTACGAAACCCCTACCTGTCCCAGACCTGCTGTTTTCAACTCTTAATGATCGGCTATGAAAGGCCAACTGAGATTTATTCCTGATTATTATTTGACCATGCTTGTCATTTATGAACATTTTGAAAATCTTGGCTCTCTCTAATTTTCTCCTTCTCTCTTTCTCTCGGAGGACCTGAGCCCCAGGACCATACGTCGGGACTACCGGCCGTGGTGACTCCTTGCTGCCCCCAGTCCGCCTGGCCTTGCTGCTATTCCAGTTTCAACTCTTCTGCCTGCGGTTATGGAACCCCTACCTGTCCCAGACCTGTTGTTTTTCAACTCTTAATGATCAGCTATGAAAAGCCAACTGAAAATTATTCATGATTATTATTTGACCATGCTTGTCACTTATGAACATTTTTGAACATCTTGGCATAGTTCTGTTATAATCTCCACCCGGCACAGCCAGAAGAGGACTGGCCACCCCTCATAGCCTGGTTCCTCTCTAGGTTTCTTCCTAGGTTTTGGCCTTTCTAGGGAGTTTTTCCTAGCCACCGTGCTTCTACACCTGCATTCTAGCTGTTTGGGGTTTTAGGCTGGGTTTCTGTACAGCACTTCGAGATATTATCTGATGTACGAAGGGCTATATAAAATAAAATTGATTGATTGATTGATTGATTGATATGATGGGGTATGGTGGGGTATGATGGGGTATGATGGGGTATGATGGGGTATGATGGGGTATGGTGGGGTATGATGGGGTATGATGGGGTATGATGGGGTATGGTGGGGTATGGTGGGGTATGGTGGGGTATGATGGGGTATGGTGGGGTATGATGGGGTATGATGGGGTCTTTTTAATTGAAATGGCTGTCTCGTGGTATGGTGGGGTATGGTGGGGTATGATGGGGTATGGTGGGGTATGGTGGGGTATGGTGGGGTATGATGGGGTATGGTGGGGTATGGTGGGGTATGGTGGGGTATGGTGGGGTATGATGGGGTATGGTGGGGTATGGTGGGGTATGATGGGGTATGATGGGGTATGATGGGGTATGATGGGGTCTTTTTAATTGAAATGGCTGTCTCGTGGTATGGTGGGGTATGGTGGGGTATGATGGGGTATGATGGGGTATGATGGGGTCTTTTTAATTGAAATGGCTGTCTCGTGGTATGGTGGGGTATGGTGGGGTATGATGGGGTATGATGGGGTATGGTGGGGTATGATGGGGTATGGTGGGGTATGATGGGGTATGGTGGGGTATGGTGGGGTATGGTGGGGTATGATGGGGTATGATGGGGTATGATGGGGTATGATGGGGTATGGTGGGGTATGATGGGGTATGGTGGGGTATGATGGGGTATGGTGGGGTATGATGGGGTATGATGGGGTCTTTTTAATTGAAATGGATGTCTCGTGGTATGGTGGGGTATGATGGGGTATGATGGGGTATGGTGGGGTATGATGGGGTATGGTGGGGTATGATGGGGTATGGTGGGGAATGGTGGGGTATGATGGGGTATGGTGGGGTATGCAAAATGGGGAAACTTTGAGGACCTTTATCTCCTGAATGTTTTGGCATTCAGGTCTCAAAAGTCACTTCCTGTCCTCTTCTTCCATGGGCAAACAGAGATGGAACGTTTTGTTTAAATCAAAAGGGACGCTGTCAAAAAGTGATTGAATTCAAATGGATTTCCTCATCTGCTAAATCTCCCAACACCTCCCTTTCCCTCTACTTCCCCTCGAACCTGAGCCATGTACTAAATCTCCCAACACCTCCCTTTCCCTCTACTTCCCCTCGAACCTGAGCCATGTACTAAATCTCCCAACACCTCCCTTCCCTCTACTTCCCCTCGAACCTGAGCCATGTACTAAATCTCCCAACACATCCCTTCCCTCTACTTCCCCTCGAACCTGAGCCATGTACTAAATCTCCCAACACCTCCCTTCCCTCTACTTCCCCTCGAACCTGAGCCATGTACTAAATCTCCCAACACATCCCTTCCCTCTACTTCCCCTCGAACCTGAGCCATCTACTAAATCTCCCAACACCTCCCTTCCCTCTACTTCTCCTCTAACCTGAGCCATCTACTAAATCTCCCAACACCTCCCTTCCCTCTACTTCTCCTCTAACCTGAGCCATCTACTAAATCTCCCAACACCTCCCTTCCCTCTACTTCTCCTCTAACCTGAGCCATCTACTAAATCTCTAACCTTAGAGGGTCCTTCTCTCATCTTCTTCATTTGGTCTTTATACTTAATCAGTTCAGCGTCCAGACGAGAGATCTTCTGATCCATAAACTCCGCCCTGGCATCCACCTACATCACACAGCTCTCAGTTAATCACAGACATATAAATACATACTGTCTAAAGACACAGATACCACCAGTCCTTCCTTTTAAATGACATGTTTGGGCTAAACTGAAGGAAAATGCAGCCCCTTGGACAGTTCCCAGACAGGCCTACAGCTAGGAGAGACATGAGACCTGGACAGACAACAGGAGTAACTAATTACATTGCTGTAATAGCCTGAAGCAGCAAGACACCAAATAACAGGATTTTACCACGCTGGGAAAGAAGACAGTTTATTAGCTGTTTGACCCAAGATGAAAATGACCCTAACCGTAACTTGCTGAAGTGAAATGATCCCATCCAGGTTAATGTCTCTACTGTTGAACCGTAATGTGATTAGATGTTGATGAGTTCTGTTGATTTGATTTTGACAGATGAACAACCTATCGCTAGGTAACGTTAGCTGGCTAATTTCAGCTGACTGGTTGTCATCATAGCTAGCTAAAATCAACCACCAGACAAGACTTACATTTTCTATGCAGTCCGATAGATTAGGAGGAGGTGCTTTGGGTTTTCCACGACCAAATATTCGGTTCGTTTTGACAATATATAACTCCCAGAAGCCTTTTAACCTGTCATAAAACACAATGCATCAAATATATATATAAACCACCGCTGAACACACCCGGAAGCTGCGGTACCTACACAAAGTGATGCTATTGGTAATGACGGTGGCCAATGAAGTTTGAGCAAAGGTCGCCCTCGTGTGGTGAGAACAGGCGCTGCACATGAAGTCCTTAAATTCCAGGGCAGATTTCTATCAGTCTGTTATTACTCTGGCCTGGCCTGGTTGGGGCTGGGAGCGGGGGGGCGGGGGGCTGGTTGGGGTTGGGGCTGGAGGCGGCCTGGCCTGGTCGGGGCTGGGGGTGTGGGGGGGTTGGCCTGGTTGGGGCTAGGGGGGGGGGGGGGGGCTGGCCTGGTTGGGGCGGGGGGGGGCTTGGTTGGGGGCGGGGCCTGCCCTGGTTGGGGTGGGGGGGGGGGGGGGGGGGGTGGCCTGGTTGGGGCTGGGGGCGGGGGGGGGCCTGGTTGGGGCTGAGGGCGGGGGGGGGCTGGTTGGGGCTGGGGGCGGGGGGGGCCTGGTTGGGGCTGAGGGCGGGGGGGGGCCTCGCCTGGTTGGGGCTGGGGGCGGGGGGGGTGCCTCGCCTTTTTGGAGCAGAGTCTTTTCAGCAGGAGCCATTTCCTAACAACCTGTGTTCTCCCCTGGTTGTATTTGAAAGGCCTGTTTTGTCCACATGTTGTTTGTTCACTGACAGATGTGCCATTCCTGACTGTAGGCTATGCCTTGTTATTGTGCTACACACAATCCACAGCTAGGCTATTTAAAAAAAAAGCTATTGATCCTCTATGGCTAAATGATGGTCCTTCTCATGATGTAGTAGGCTATTCTGAATTATTTAATCATGGCAAAAGTACAGTATATAAATTTAAATTAATCATGTGTGCTATAAGGAAATAAATGATGAAGTGCAACGCTGGAGAAATGAGAGTTGCAGGCATGATGGTGGTCTCCTTGAAGCAGGTGGGACTACAGCCCGGGACAGCCTGGGACAGCCCGGGACAGCCCGGGACAGCCCGGGACAGCCCGGGACAGCCCGGGACAGCCTGGGACAGGGAGAGCAGCTGGTCGTCCGGAGCACCCAGAAGAGCTCAGAGACACGGCAGTGTGGTGCCAGGACAACAACCTCTCCCTTTGTCAGCAAGACAAAGGTACTGATCATACAGTACAGGAGGGGCCCCATTCACATCGAGCAGGGCTGTAGTGGAGCGGGTCGAGAGCTTCAACTTCCTCATTGTCCACATCACGAAGGAAAAAACAAGGTCCACACACATTAACACATTTATGAAGAGAGCACGCCAGCGCCTCTTGAAGAGAGCACGTCACCGCCTCTTGAAGAGAGCACGCCAGCTCCTCTTGAAGAGAGCACGTCACCGCCTCTTGAAGAGAGCACGCCAGCTCCTCTTGAAGAGAGCACGTCACCGCCTCTTGAAGAGAGCACGTCACCGCCTCTTGAAGAGAGCACGTCAGCTCCTCTTGAAGAGAGCACGTCACCGCCTCTTGAAGAGAGCACGTCAGCTCCTCTTGAAGAGAGCACGTCACCGCCTCTTGAAGAGAGCACGTCACCGCCTCTTGAAGAGAGCACGTCAGCTCCTCTTGAAGAGAGCACGTCACCGCCTCTTGAAGAGAGCACGCCAGCGCCTCTTGAAGAGAGCACGCCAGCGCCTCTTGAAGAGAGCACGCCAGCTCCTCTTGAAGAGAGCACGCCAGCGCCTCTTGAAGAGAGCACGTCACCGCCTCTTGAAGAGAGCACGCCAGCGCCTCTTGAAGAGAGCACGTCACCGCCTCTTGAAGAGAGCACGTCACCGCCTCTTGAAGAGAGCACGCCAGCGCCTCTTGAAGAGAGCACGCCAGCTCCTCTTGAAGAGAGCACGCCAGCGCCTCTTGAAGAGAGCACGCCAGCTCCTCTTGAAGAGAGCACGCCAGCGCCTCTTGAAGAGAGCACGTCAGCGCCTCTTTCCCTCAGGAGACGGAAAAGATTTGGCATGGGCCCTCAGATTCTCAAAAAGTTCTACAGCTGCACCATTGAGAGCATCTTGACTGGCTGTATCACCGCTTGGTACGGCAACTGCAAGGCACCTGAAAGCAAGGCGCTACAGAGGGTGGGTGGGTACGGCCCAGTATGTCTGTATGTCATGGACTCTACCCCCACACTCTGGACTCTACCCACACTCTGGACTCTACCCACACTCTGGACTCTACCCACACTCTGGACTCTACCCACACTCTGGACTCTACCCACACACTAGACTCTACCCCCACACATTAGACTCTACCCCCACACTCTGGACTCTACCCCCACACACTGGACTCTACGCCCACAGACTGGACTCTACCCACCCACACACTGGACTCTACCCACCCACACACTGGACTCTACCCACACTCTGGACTCTACCCCCACACTCTGGACTCTACCCCCACACTCTGGACTCTACCCCCACACTCTGGACTCTACCCCCACACTCTGGACTCTACCCCCACACTCTGGACTCTACCCCCACACTCTGGACTCTACCCCCATACTCTGGACTCTACCCCCACACTCTGGACTCTACCCCCACACTCTGGACTCTACCCCCACACTCTGGACTCTACCCCCACACTCTGGACTCTACCCACACACTGGACTCTACCCCCACACATTGGACTCTACCCCCACACACTGGACTCTACCCCCACACACTGGACTCTACCCCCACACTCTGGACTCTACCCACACGCTGGACTCTACCCCCACACGCTGGACTCTACCCCCACACGCTGGAATCTACCCCCACACGCTGGACTCTACCCCCACACGCTGGACTCTACCCCCACACGCTGGACTCTACCCCCACACGCTGGACTCACCCCCACACTCTGGACTCTACCCACAGGCTGGACTCTACCCCCACACGCTGGACCCACCCCCACACTCTGGACTCTACCCACAGGCTGGACTCTACCCCCACACTCTGGACTCTACCCACAGGCTGGACTCTACCCACAGGCTGGACTCTACCAACAGACTGGACTCTACCCACAGGCTGGACTCTACCAACAGACTGGACTCTACCAACAGACTGGACTCTACCCACAGACTGGACTCTACCCACACACTGGACTCTACCCACACACACTGGACTCTACCCCCACACTCTGGACTCTACCCCCACACGCTGGACTCTACCCCCACACGCTGGACTCTACCCCCACACGCTGGACTCTACCCCCACACGCTGGACTCTACCCCCACACGCTGGACTCTACCCACACACACTGGACTCTACCCCCACACTCTGGACTCTACCCCCACACGCTGGACTCTACCCCCACACGCTGGACTCTACCCCCACACGCTGGACTCTACCCCCACACGCTGGACTCTACCCCCACACTCTGGACTCTACCCACACTCTGGACTCTACCCACACTCTGGACTCTACCCACACTCTGGACTCTACCCACACACTAGACTCTACCCCCACACATTAGAATCTACCCACACACTCTGGACTCTACCCCCACACACTGGACTCTACGCCCACAGACTGGACTCTACCCACCCACACACTGGACTCTACCCACCCACACACTGGACTCTACCCACACTCTGGACTCTACCCCCACACTCTGGACTCTACCCCCACACTCTGGACTCTACCCCCACACTCTGGACTCTACCCCCACACTCTGGACTCTACCCCCACACTCTGGACTCTACCCCCATACTCTGGACTCTACCCCCACACTCTGGACTCTACCCCCACACTCTGGACTCTACCCCCACACTCTGGACTCTACCCCCACACTCTGGACTCTACCCACACACTGGACTCTACCCCCACACATTGGACTCTACCCCCACACACTGGACTCTACCCCCACACACTGGACTCTACCCCCACACTCTGGACTCTACCCCCACACTCTGGACTCTACCCACACGCTGGACTCTACCCCCACACGCTGGACTCTACCCCCACACGCTGGACTCTACCCCCACACGCTGGACTCTACCCCCACACGCTGGACTCTACCCCCACACGCTGGACTCTACCCCCACACGCTGGACTCACCCCCACACTCTGGACTCTACCCACAGGCTGGACTCTACCCCCACACGCTGGACCCACCCCCACACTCTGGACTCTACCCACAGGCTGGACTCTACCCCCACACTCTGGACTCTACCCACAGGCTGGACTCTACCCACAGGCTGGACTCTACCAACAGACTGGACTCTACCCACAGGCTGGACTCTACCAACAGACTGGACTCTACCAACAGACTGGACTCTACCCACAGACTGGACTCTACCCACACACTGGACTCTACCCCCACACTCTGGACTCTACCCCCACACGCTGGACTCTACCCCCACACGCTGGACTCTACCCCCACACGCTGGACTCTACCCCCACACGCTGGACTCTACCCCCACACGCTGGACTCTACCCCCACACGCTGGACTCTACCCCCACACGCTGGACTCTACCCCCACACGCTGGACTCTACCCACAGGCTGGACTCTACCCACAGGCTGGACTCTACCCACAGGCTGGACTCTACCAACAGGCTGGACTCTACCCACAGGCTGGACTCTACCAACAGACTGGACTCTACCCACAGACTGGACTCTACCCACACACTGGACTCTACCCACACACACTGGACTCTACCCACACACACTGGACTCTACCCACACGCTGGACTCTACCCACACGCTGGACTCTACCCACACGCTGGACTCTACCCCCACACTCTGGACTCTACCCCCACACGCTGGACTCTACCCCCACACGCTGGACTCTACCCCCACACGCTGGACTCTACCCCCACACGCTGGACTCTACCCCCACACTCTGGACTCTACCCACACTCTGGACTCTACCCACACTCTGGACTCTACCCACACTCTGGACTCTACCCACACACTAGACTCTACCCCCACACATTAGAATCTACCCACACACTCTGGACTCTACCCCCACACACTGGACTCTACGCCCACAGACTGGACTCTACCCACCCACACACTGGACTCTACCCACCCACACACTGGACTCTACCCACACTCTGGACTCTACCCCCACACTCTGGACTCTACCCCCACACTCTGGACTCTACCCCCACACTCTGGACTCTACCCCCACACTCTGGACTCTACCCCCACACTCTGGACTCTACCCCCATACTCTGGACTCTACCCCCACACTCTGGACTCTACCCCCACACTCTGGACTCTACCCCCACACTCTGGACTCTACCCCCACACTCTGGACTCTACCCACACACTGGACTCTACCCCCACACATTGGACTCTACCCCCACACACTGGACTCTACCCCCACACACTGGACTCTACCCCCACACTCTGGACTCTACCCCCACACTCTGGACTCTACCCACACGCTGGACTCTACCCCCACACGCTGGACTCTACCCCCACACGCTGGACTCTACCCCCACACGCTGGACTCTACCCCCACACGCTGGACTCTACCCCCACACGCTGGACTCTACCCCCACACGCTGGACTCACCCCCACACTCTGGACTCTACCCACAGGCTGGACTCTACCCCCACACGCTGGACCCACCCCCACACTCTGGACTCTACCCACAGGCTGGACTCTACCCCCACACTCTGGACTCTACCCACAGGCTGGACTCTACCCACAGGCTGGACTCTACCAACAGACTGGACTCTACCCACAGGCTGGACTCTACCAACAGACTGGACTCTACCAACAGACTGGACTCTACCCACAGACTGGACTCTACCCACACACTGGACTCTACCCCCACACTCTGGACTCTACCCCCACACGCTGGACTCTACCCCCACACGCTGGACTCTACCCCCACACGCTGGACTCTACCCCCACACGCTGGACTCTACCCCCACACGCTGGACTCTACCCCCACACGCTGGACTCTACCCCCACACGCTGGACTCTACCCCCACACGCTGGACTCTACCCACAGGCTGGACTCTACCCACAGGCTGGACTCTACCCACAGGCTGGACTCTACCAACAGGCTGGACTCTACCCACAGGCTGGACTCTACCAACAGACTGGACTCTACCCACAGACTGGACTCTACCCACACACTGGACTCTACCCACACACACTGGACTCTACCCACACACACTGGACTCTACCCACACGCTGGACTCTACCCACACGCTGGACTCTACCCACACGCTGGACTCTACCCACACGCTGGACTCTACCCACACGCTGGACTCTACCCACACGCTGGACTCTACCCACACGCTGGACTCTACCCACACTCTAGACTCCCTCGGCTGCTTCAGACCGCCCTCATTGCTACAGACCTCCCTCGTTGCTACAGACCTCCCTCGTTGCTACAGACCTCCCTCGATGCTACAGACCGCCCTCGTTGCTACAGACCTCCCTCGATGCTACAGACCGCCCTCGTTGCTACAGACCTCCCTCGTTGCTACAGACCTCCCTCGTTGCTACAGACCTCCCTCGTTGCTACAGACCTCCCTCGGCTGCTACAGACCTCCCTCGTTGCTACAGACCTCCCTCGTTGCTACAGACCTCCCTCGTTGCTACAGACCGCCCTCGTTGCTACAGACCTCCCTCGTTGCTACAGACCTCCCTCGTTGCTACAGACCTCCCTCGTTGCTACAGACCAACCCCCGCTACTACAACCCTCCCTCGTTGCTACAGACCGCCCTCCGCTGCTACAGACCTCCCTCGTTGCTACAGACCTCCCTCGGCTGCTACAGACCGCCCTCGTTGCTACAGACCACCCTCCGCTACTACAGACCTCCCTCGTTGCTACAGACCGCCCTCCGCTGCTACAGACCTCCCTCGTTGCTAGAGACCTCCCTCGGCTGCTACAGATCTCCCTCGGCTGCTACAGACCTCCCTCGTTGCTACAGACCTCCCTCGTTGCTACAGACCTCCATCGGCTGCTACAGACCGCCCTCGGCTGCTGCAGACCTCCCTCGTTGCTACAGACCTCCCTCGTGGCTACAGACCGCCCTCGTGACTACAGACCTCCCTCGGCTGCTACAGACCTCCCTCGTTGCTACAGACCTCCCTCGTTGCTACAGACCTCCCTCGTTGCTACAGACCTCCCTCGTTGCTACAGACCAACCTCGTTGCTACAGACCGCCCTCGTGACTACAGACCTCCCTCGGCTGCTACAGACCTCCCTCGTTGCTACAGACCTCCCTCGTTGCTACAGACCTCCCTCGTTGCTACAGACCTCCCTCGTTGCTACAACCCTCCCTCGTTGCTACAGACCGCCCTCCGCTGCTACAGACCTCCCTCGTTGCTACAGACCTCCCTCGGCTCCTACAGACCGCCCTCGTTGCTACAGACCACCCTCCGCTACTACAGACCTCCCTCGTTGCTACAGACCGCCCTCCGCTGCTACAGACCTCCCTCGTTGCTACAGACCTCCCTCGGCTGCTACAGATCTCCCTCGGCTGCTACAGACCTCCCTCGTTGCTACAGACCTCCATCGGCTGCTACAGACCGTCACCGGCTGCTACAGACCTCCCTCGTTGCTACAGACCTCTCTCGTGGCTACAGACCGCCCTCGTGGCTACAGACCTCCCTCGGCTACTACAGACCTCCCTCGTTGCTACTACAGACCTCCCTCGTTGCTACAGACCTCCCTCGGCTGCTACAGACCGCCCTCGTTGCTACAGACCTCCCGCGGCTGCTACAGATCTCCGTCATTGCTACAGACCTCCCTCGGCTGCTACAGACCTCCCTCGGCTGCTACAGACCTCCCTCGTTGCTACAGACCGCCCTCGTTGCTACAGACCGCCCTCGGCTGCTACAGACCGCCCTCGGCTGCTACAGACCTCCCTCGGCTGCTACAGACCGCCCTCGTTGCTACAGACCTCCCTCGTTGCTACAGACCTCCCTCGTTGCTACAGACCTCCCTCGTTGCTACAACCCTCCCTCGTTGCTACAGACCGCCCTCCGCTGCTACAGACCTCCCTCGTTGCTACAGACCTCCCTCGGCTCCTACAGACCGCCCTCGTTGCTACAGACCACCCTCCGCTACTACAGACCTCCCTCGTTGCTACAGACCGCCCTCCGCTGCTACAGACCTCCCTCGTTGCTACAGACCTCCCTCGGCTGCTACAGATCTCCCTCGGCTGCTACAGACCTCCCTCGTTGCTACAGACCTCCATCGGCTGCTACAGACCGTCACCGGCTGCTACAGACCTCCCTCGTTGCTACAGACCTCTCTCGTGGCTACAGACCGCCCTCGTGGCTACAGACCTCCCTCGGCTACTACAGACCTCCCTCGTTGCTACTACAGACCTCCCTCGTTGCTACAGACCTCCCTCGGCTGCTACAGACCGCCCTCGTTGCTACAGACCTCCCGCGGCTGCTACAGATCTCCGTCATTGCTACAGACCTCCCTCGGCTGCTACAGACCTCCCTCGGCTGCTACAGACCTCCCTCGTTGCTACAGACCGCCCTCGTTGCTACAGACCGCCCTCGGCTGCTACAGACCGCCCTCGGCTGCTACAGACCTCCCTCGGCTGCTACAGACCGCCCTCGTTGCTACAGACCTCCCTCGTTGCTACAGACCTCCCTCGTTGCTACAGACCTCCCTCGTTGCTACAACCCTCCCTCGTTGCTACAGACCGCCCTCCGCTGCTACAGACCTCCCTCGTTGCTACAGACCTCCCTCGGCTCCTACAGACCGCCCTCGTTGCTACAGACCACCCTCCGCTACTACAGACCTCCCTCGTTGCTACAGACCGCCCTCCGCTGCTACAGACCTCCCTCGTTGCTACAGACCTCCCTCGGCTGCTACAGATCTCCCTCGGCTGCTACAGACCTCCCTCGTTGCTACAGACCTCCATCGGCTGCTACAGACCGTCACCGGCTGCTACAGACCTCCCTCGTTGCTACAGACCTCTCTCGTGGCTACAGACCGCCCTCGTGGCTACAGACCTCCCTCGGCTACTACAGACCTCCCTCGTTGCTACTACAGACCTCCCTCGTTGCTACAGACCTCCCTCGGCTGCTACAGACCGCCCTCGTTGCTACAGACCTCCCGCGGCTGCTACAGATCTCCGTCATTGCTACAGACCTCCCTCGGCTGCTACAGACCTCCCTCGGCTGCTACAGACCTCCCTCGTTGCTACAGACCGCCCTCGTTGCTACAGACCGCCCTCGGCTGCTACAGACCGCCCTCGGCTGCTACAGACCTCCCTCGGCTGCTACAGACCGCCCTCGTTGCTACAGACCTCCCTCGGCTGCTACAGACCTCCCTCGGCTGCTACAGACCTCCCTCGTTGCTACAGACCTCCCTCGGCTGCTACAGACCTCCCTCGGCTGCTACAGACCTCCCTCGTTGCTACTACAGACCGCCCTCGTGGCTACAGACCGCCCTCGTGGCTACAGACCTCCCTCGTTGCTACTACAGACCTCCCTCGTTGCTACAGACCTCCCTCGGCTGCTACAGACCGCCCTCGGCTGCTACAGACTGCCCTCGTTGCTACAGACCTCCCTCGGCTGCTACAGACCGCCCTCGGCTGCTACAGACCTCCCTCGTTGCTACAGACCTCCCTCGTTGCTACAGACCTCCCTCGTTGCTACAGACCGCCCTCGTTGCTACAGACCTCCCTCGGCTGCTACAGACCGCCCTCGTTGCTACAGACCACCCTCCGCTACTATAGACCTCCCTCGTTGCTACAGACCACCCTCCGCTACTACAGACCTCCCTCGTTGCTACAGACCGCCCTCCGCTGCTACAGACCTCCCTCGTTGCTAGAGACCTCCCTCGGCTGCTACAGACCTCCCTCGGCTGCTACAGACCTCCCTCGTTGCTACAGACCTCCCTCGTTGCTACAGACCTCCATCGGCTGCTACAGACCGCCCTCGGCTGCTGCAGACCTCCCTCGTTGCTACAGACCTCCCTCGTGGCTACAGACCGCCCTCGTGACTACAGACCTCCCTCGGCTGCTACAGACCTCCCTCGTTGCTACAGACCTCCCTCGTTGCTACAGACCTCCCTCGTTGCTACAGACCTCCCTCGTTGCTAAAGACCAACCTCGTTGCTACAGACCGCCCTCGTGACTACAGACCTCCCTCGGCTGCTACAGACCTCCCTCGTTGCTACAGACCTCCCTCGTTGCTACAGACCTCCCTCGTTGCTACAGACCTCCCTCGTTGCTACAGACCGCCCTCGTGACTACAGACCTCCCTCGGCTGCTACAGACCTCCATCGTTGCTACAGACCTCCCTCGTTGCTACAGACCTCCCTCGTTGCTACAACCCTCCCTCGTTGCTACAGACCGCCCTCCGCTGCTACAGACCTCCCTCGTTGCTACAGACCTCCCTCGGCTCCTACAGACCGCCCTCGTTGCTACAGACCACCCTCCGCTACTACAGACCTCCCTCGTTGCTACAGACCGCCCTCCGCTGCTTCAGACCTCCCTCGTTGCTACAGACCTCCCTCGGCTTCTACAGACCTCCCTCGTTGCTACAGACCTCCATCGGCTGCTACAGACCGTCACCGGCTGCTACAGACCTCCCTCGTTGCTACAGACCTCTCTCGTGGCTACAGACCGCCCTCGTGGCTACAGACCTCCCTCGGCTACTACAGACCTCCCTCGTTGCTACTACAGACCTCCCTCGTTGCTACAGACCTCCCTCGGCTGCTACAGACCGCCCTCGTTGCTACAGACCTCCCGCGGCTGCTACAGATCTCCGTCATTGCTACAGACCTCCCTCGGCTGCTACAGACCTCCCTCGGCTGCTACAGACCTCCCTCGTTGCTACAGACTGCCCTCGTTGCTACAGACCGCCCTCGGCTGCTACAGACCGCCCTCGGCTGCTACAGACCTCCCTCGGCTGCTACAGACCGCCCTCGTTGCTACAGACCTCCCTCGCTGCTACAGACCTCCCTCGTTGCTACAGACCTCCCTCGGCTGCTACAGACCTCCCTCGGCTGCTACAGACCTCCCTCGTTGCTACAGACCTCCCTCGGCTGCTACAGACCTCCCTCGGCTGCTACAGACCTCCCTCGTTGCTACTACAGACCGCCCTCGTGGCTACAGACCGCCCTCGTGGCTACAGACCTCCCTCGTTGCTACTACAGACCTCCCTCGTTGCTACAGACCTCCCTCGGCTGCTACAGACCGCCCTCGGCTGCTACAGACTGCCCTCGTTGCTACAGACCTCCCTCGGCTGCTACAGACCGCCCGCGGCTGCTACAGACCTCCCTCGTTGCTACAGACCTCCCTCGGCTGCTACAGACCTCCCTCGTTGCTACAGACCGCCCTCGTTGCTAAAGACCTCCCTCGGCTGCTATAGACCTCCCTCAGCTGCTACAGACCTCCCTCGGCTGCTACAGACCGCCCTCGTTGCTAAAGACCTCCCTCGTTGCTACAGACCTCCCTCGGCTGCTACAGACCTCCCTCGTTGCTACAGACCTCCCTCGGCTGCTACAGAACTCGCTCGGCTGCTACAGACCTCCCTCGTTGCTACTACAGACCGCCCTCGTGGCTACAGACCGCCCTCGTGGCTACAGACCTCCCTCGTTGCTACTACAGACCTCCCTCGTTGCTACAGACCTCCCTCGGCTGCTACAGACCGCCCTCGGCTGCTACAGACTGCCCTCGTTGCTACAGACCTCCCTCGGCTGCTACAGACCGCCCTCGGCTGCTACAGACCTCCCTCGTTGCTACAGACCTCCCTCGTTGCTACAGACCTCCCTCGTTGCTACAGACCGCCCTCGTTGCTACAGACCTCCCTCGGCTGCTACAGACCGCCCTCGTTGCTACAGACCACCCTCCGCTACTACAGACCTCCCTCGTTGCTACAGACCACCCTTGCTACTACAGACCTCCCTCGTTGCTACAGACCGCCCTCCGCTGCTACAGACCTCCCTCGTTGCTAGAGACCTCCCTCGGCTGCTACAGATCTCCCTCGGCTGCTACAGACCTCCCTCGTTGCTACAGACCTCCCTCGTTGCTACAGACCTCCATCGGCTGCTACAGACCGCCCTCGGCTGCTGCAGACCTCCCTCGTTGCTACAGACCTCCCTCGTGGCTACAGACCGCCCTCGTGACTACAGACCTCCCTCGGCTGCTACAGACCTCCCTCGTTGCTACAGACCTCCCTCGTTGCTACAGACCTCCCTCGTTGCTACAGACCTCCCTCGTTGCTACAGACCAACCTCGTTGCTACAGACCGCCCTCGTGACTACAGACCTCCCTCGGCTGCTACAGACCTCCCTCGTTGCTACAGACCTCCCTCGTTGCTACAGACCTCCCTCGTTGCTACAGACCTCCCTCGTTGCTACAGACCGCCCTCGTGACTACAGACCTCCCTCGGCTGCTACAGACCTCCATCGTTGCTACAGACCTCCCTCGTTGCTACAGACCTCCCTCGTTGCTACAACCCTCCCTCGTTGCTACAGACCGCCCTCCGCTGCTACAGACCTCCCTCGTTGCTACAGACCTCCCTCGGCTCCTACAGACCGCCCTCGTTGCTACAGACCACCCTCCGCTACTACAGACCTCCCTCGTTGCTACAGACCGCCCTCCGCTGCTACAGACCTCCCTCGTTGCTACAGACCTCCCTCGGCTGCTACAGACCTCCCTCGGCTGCTACAGACCTCCCTCGTTGCTACAGACCTCCATCGGCTGCTACAGACCGTCACCGGCTGCTACAGACCTCCCTCGTTGCTACAGACCTCTCTCGTGGCTACAGACCGCCCTCGTGGCTACAGACCTCCCTCGGCTACTACAGACCTCCCTCGTTGCTACTACAGACCTCCCTCGTTGCTACAGACCTCCCTCGGCTGCTACAGACCGCCCTCGTTGCTACAGACCTCCCGCGGCTGCTACAGATCTCCGTCATTGCTACAGACCTCCCTCGGCTGCTACAGACCTCCCTCGGCTGCTACAGACCTCCCTCGTTGCTACAGACCGCCCTCGTTGCTACAGACCGCCCTCGGCTGCTACAGACCTCCCTCGGCTGCTACAGACCGCCCTCGTTGCTACAGACCTCCCTCGCTGCTACAGACCTCCCTCGTTGCTACAGACCTCCCTCGGCTGCTACAGACCTCCCTCGGCTGCTACAGACCTCCCTCGTTGCTACAGACCTCCCTCGGCTGCTACAGACCTCCCTCGGCTGCTACAGACCTCCCTCGTTGCTACTACAGACCGCCCTCGTGGCTACAGACCGCCCTCGTGGCTACAGACCTCCCTCGTTGCTACTACAGACCTCCCTCGTTGCTACAGACCTCCCTCGGCTGCTACAGACCGCCCTCGGCTGCTACAGACTGCCCTCGTTGCTACAGACCTCCCTCGGCTGCTACAGACCGCCCGCGGCTGCTACAGACCTCCCTCGTTGCTACAGACCTCCCTCGGCTGCTACAGACCTCCCTCGTTGCTACAGACCGCCCTCGTTGCTAAAGACCTCCCTCGGCTGCTATAGACCTCCCTCAGCTGCTACAGACCTCCCTCGGCTGCTACAGACCGCCCTCGTTGCTAAAGACCTCCCTCGTTGCTACAGACCTCCCTCGGCTGCTACAGACCTCCCTCGTTGCTACAGACCTCCCTCGGCTGCTACAGAACTCGCTCGGCTGCTACAGACCTCCCTCGGCTGCTACAGACCTCTCTCGTTGCTACAGACCTCCCTCGTTGCTACAGACCTCCCTCGTTGCTACAGACCTCCCTCGTTGCTACAGACCTCCCTCGGCTGCTACAGACCTCCCTCGTTGCTACAGACCTCCCTCGGCTGCTACAGACCTCCCTCGGCTGCTACAGACCTCCCTCGTTGCTACAGACCGCCCTCGTTGCTACAGACCGCCCTCGGCTGCTACAGACCGCCCTCGGCTGCTACAGACCTCCCTCGGCTGCTACAGACCGCCCTCGTTGCTACAGACCTCCCTCGCTGCTACAGACCTCCCTCGTTGCTACAGACCTCCCTCGGCTGCTACAGACCTCCCTCGGCTGCTACAGACCTCCCTCGTTGCTACAGACCTCCCTCGGCTGCTACAGACCTCCCTCGGCTGCTACAGACCTCCCTCGTTGCTACTACAGACCGCCCTCGTGGCTACAGACCGCCCTCGTGGCTACAGACCTCCCTCGTTGCTACTACAGACCTCCCTCGTTGCTACAGACCTCCCTCGGCTGCTACAGACCGCCCTCGGCTGCTACAGACTGCCCTCGTTGCTACAGACCTCCCTCGGCTGCTACAGACCGCCCGCGGCTGCTACAGACCTCCCTCGTTGCTACAGACCTCCCTCGGCTGCTACAGACCTCCCTCGTTGCTACAGACCGCCCTCGTTGCTAAAGACCTCCCTCGGCTGCTATAGACCTCCCTCAGCTGCTACAGACCTCCCTCGGCTGCTACAGACCGCCCTCGTTGCTAAAGACCTCCCTCGTTGCTACAGACCTCCCTCGGCTGCTACAGACCTCCCTCGTTGCTACAGACCTCCCTCGGCTGCTACAGAACTCGCTCGGCTGCTACAGACCTCCCTCGGCTGCTACAGACCTCTCTCGTTGCTACAGACCTCCCTCGTTGCTACAGACCTCCCTCGTTGCTACAGACCTCCCTCGTTGCTACAGACCTCCCTCGGCTGCTACAGACCTCCCTCGTTGCTACAGACCTCCCTCGGCTGCTACAGACCTCCCTCGGCTGCTACAGACCTCCCTCGTTGCTACTACAGACCTCCCTCGTGGCTACAGACCGCCCTCGTGGCTACAGACCTCCCTCGTTGATACAGTCCTCCCTCGTTGCTACAGACCGCCCTCGTTGCTACAGACCTCCCTCGGCTTCGGGAGATGCACTTAACTCTTTCTGATGTCCTGCTAAATGACTCTGAACTCATTATCTTAGGAGATTTGAACTGGATCATGCTTACATCTGTATCGGACTCTTTTAAAGAACTGTGTGACTCTGAATCTCGCTCAATTAATGTGCCTACAAGACCGAATCCCAGAGCACCTAACAAATCAAAACTATTGGACCTTATTCAAACGAATAATGGTCTGGCGGTCTGTGATGAAATACACATGGACTGGGATATTCTGTAATGATATCAGTGATGAAATACACATGGACTGGGATATTCTGTAATGATGTCAGTGATGAAATACACATGGACTGGTAATATTCTGTAATGATGAAATACACATGGACTGGGGATATTCTGTAATGATGTCAGTGATGAAATACACATGGACTGGTGATATTCTGTAATGATGAAATACACATGGACTGGGGATATTCTGTAATGATGTCAGTGATGAAATACACATGGAGGCTGTTATAGCAGCAATGTTCCAACATCTAGTGGAAAGCCTTCCCAGAAGAGTGGAGGCTGTTATAGCGACATTGTTCCAACATCTAGTGGAAAGCCTTCCCAGAAGAGTGGAGGCTGTTATAGCAGCAATGTTCCAACATCTAGTGGAAATCCTTCCCAGAAGAGTGGAGGCTGTTATGGCAGCAATGTTCCAACATCTAGTGCAAATCCTTCCCAGAAGAGTGGAGGCTGTTATAGCAGCAATGTTCCAACAACTAGTGCAAAGCCTTCCCAGAAGAGTGGAGGCTGTTATAGCAGCAATGTTCCAACATCTAGTGGAAAGCCTTCCCAGAAGAGTGGAGGCTGTTATAGCAGCAATGTTCCAACATCTAGTGGAAAGCCTTCCCAGAAGAGTGGAGGCTGTTATAGCAGCAATGTTCCAACATCTAGTGGAAAGCCTTCCCAGAAAAGTGGAGGCTGTTATAGCAGCAATGTTCCAACATCTAGTGCAAACCCTTCCCAGAAGAGTGGTGGCTGTTATAGCAGCAATGTTCCAACATCTAGTGGAAAGCCTTCCCAGAAGAGTGGAGGCTGTTATAGCAGCAATGTTCCAACAGCTAGTGCAAAGCCTTCCCAGAAGAGTGGAGGCTGTTATAGCAGCAATGTTCCAACATCTAGTGGAAAGCCTTCCCAGAAGAGTGGAGGCTGTTATAGCAGCAATGTTCCAACATCTAGTGGAAAGCCTTCCCAGAAAAGTGGAGGCTGTTATAGCAGCAATGTTCCAACAGCTAGTGCAAAGCCTTCCCAGAAGAGTGGAGGCTGTTATAGCAGCAATGTTCCAACATCTAGTGGAAAGCCTTCCCAGAAGAGTGGAGGCTGTTATAGCAGCAATGTTCCAACATCTAGTGGAAAGCCTTCCCAGAAAAGTGGAGGCTGTTATAGCAGCAATGTTCCAACATCTAGTGCAAACCCTTCCCAGAAGAGTGGTGGCTGTTATAGCAGCAATGTTCCAACATCTAGTGGAAAGCCTTCCCAGAAGAGTGGAGGCTGTTATAGCAGCAATGTTCCAACATCTAGTGGAAAGCCTTCCCAGAAGAGTGGAGGCTGTTATAGCAGCAATGTTCCAACATCTAGTGGAAAGCCTTCCCAGAAGAGTGGAGGCTGTTATAGCAGCAATGTTCCAACATCTAGTGGAAAGCCTTCCCAGAAGAGTGGAGGCTGTTATAGCAGCAATGGTCCAACATCTAGTAGAAAAGCCTTCCCAGAAGAGTGGAGGCTGTTATAACAGCAATGTTCGAACATCTAGTGGAAAGCGTTCCCAGAAGAGTGGAGGCTGTTATAGCAGCAATGTTCCAACATCCAGTGGAAAGCCTTCCCAGAAGAGTGGAGGCTGATATAACAGCAATGTTCCAACATCTAGTGCAAATCCTTCCCAGAAGAGTGGAGGCTGTTATAGCAGCGATGTTCCAACATCTAGTGGAAAGCGTTCCCAGAAGAGTGGAGGCTGTTATAGCAGCGATGTTCCAACAACTAGTGCAAAGCCTTCCCAGAAGAGTGGAGGCTGTTATAGCAGCAATGTTCCAACAACTAGTGCAAAGCCTTCCCAGAAGAGTGGAGGCTGTTATAGCAGCAATGTTCCAATATCTAGTGGAAAGCCTTCCCAGAAGAGTGGAGGCTGTTATAGCAGCAATGTTCCAACATCTAGTGGAAAGCCTTCCCAGAAGAGTGGAGGCTGTTATAGCAGCAATGTTCCAACATCTAGTGGAAAGCCTTCCCAGAAGAGTGGAGGCTGTTATAGCAGCAATGTTCCAACATCTAGTGGAAATCCTTCCCAGAAGAGTGGAGGCTGTTATAGCAGCAATGTTCCAAGATCTAGTGCAAATCCTTCCCAGGAGAGTGGAGGCTGTTATAGCAGCAATGTTCCAACAGCTAGTGCAAAGCCTTCCCAGAAGAGTGGAGGCTGTTATAGCAGCAATGTTCCAACATCTAGTGGAAAGCCTTCCCAGAAGAGTGGAGGCTGTTATAGCAGCAATGTTCCAACATCCAGTGGAAAGCCTTCCCAGAAGAGTGGAGGCTGTTATAGCAGCAATGTTCCAACATCTAGTGGAAAGCCTTCCCAGAAGAGTGGAGGCTGTTATAGCAGCAATGTTCCAACATCTAGTGGAAAGCCTTCCCAGAAGAGTGGAGGCTGTTATAACAGCAATGTTCCAACATCTAGTGGAAAGCGTTCCCAGAAGAGTGGAGGCTGTTATAGCAGCAATGTTCCAGCATCTAGTGGAAAGCCTTCCCAGAAGAGTGGAGGCTGTTATAGCAGCAATGTTCCAACATCTAGTGGAAAGCCTTCCCAGAAAAGTGGAGGCTGTTATAGCAGCAATGTTCCAACATCTAGTGCAAACCCTTCCCAGAAGAGTGGTGGCTGTTATAGCAGCAATGTTCCAACATCTAGTGGAAAGCCTTCCCAGAAGAGTGGAGGCTGTTATAGCAGCAATGTTCCAACATCTAGTGGAAAGCCTTCCCAGAAGAGTGGAGGCTGTTATAGCAGCAATGTTCCAACATCTAGTGGAAAGCCTTCCCAGAAGAGTGGAGGCTGTTATAGCAGCAATGTTCCAACATCTAGTGGAAAGCCTTCCCAGAAGAGTGGAGGCTGTTATAGCAGCAATGGTCCAACATCTAGTAGAAAAGCCTTCCCAGAAGAGTGGAGGCTGTTATAACAGCAATGTTCGAACATCTAGTGGAAAGCGTTCCCAGAAGAGTGGAGGCTGTTATAGCAGCAATGTTCCAACATCCAGTGGAAAGCCTTCCCAGAAGAGTGGAGGCTGATATAACAGCAATGTTCCAACATCTAGTGCAAATCCTTCCCAGAAGAGTGGAGGCTGTTATAGCAGCGATGTTCCAACATCTAGTGGAAAGCGTTCCCAGAAGAGTGGAGGCTGTTATAGCAGCGATGTTCCAACAACTAGTGCAAAGCCTTCCCAGAAGAGTGGAGGCTGTTATAGCAGCAATGTTCCAACAACTAGTGCAAAGCCTTCCCAGAAGAGTGGAGGCTGTTATAGCAGCAATGTTCCAATATCTAGTGGAAAGCCTTCCCAGAAGAGTGGAGGCTGTTATAGCAGCAATGTTCCAACATCTAGTGGAAAGCCTTCCCAGAAGAGTGGAGGCTGTTATAGCAGCAATGTTCCAACATCTAGTGGAAAGCCTTCCCAGAAGAGTGGAGGCTGTTATAGCAGCAATGTTCCAACATCTAGTGGAAATCCTTCCCAGAAGAGTGGAGGCTGTTATAGCAGCAATGTTCCAAGATCTAGTGCAAATCCTTCCCAGGAGAGTGGAGGCTGTTATAGCAGCAATGTTCCAACATCTAGTGCAAAGCCTTCCCAGAAGAGTGGAGGCTGTTATAGCAGCAATGTTCCAACATCTAGTGGAAAGCCTTCCCAGAAGAGTGGAGGCTGTTATAGCAGCAATGTTCCAACATCCAGTGGAAAGCCTTCCCAGAAGAGTGGAGGCTGTTATAGCAGCAATGTTCCAACATCTAGTGGAAAGCCTTCCCAGAAGAGTGGAGGCTGTTATAGCAGCAATGTTCCAACATCTAGTGGAAAGCCTTCCCAGAAGAGTGGAGGCTGTTATAACAGCAATGTTCCAACATCTAGTGGAAAGCGTTCCCAGAAGAGTGGAGGCTGTTATAGCAGCAATGTTCCAGCATCTAGTGGAAAGCCTTCCCAGAAGAGTGGAGGCTGATATAACAGCAATGTTCCAACATCTAGTGCAAATCCTTCCCAGAAGAGTGGAGGCTGTTATAGCAGCAATGTTCCAACATCTAGTGGAAAGCGTTCCCAGAAGAGTGGAGGCTGTTATAGCAGCGATGTTCCAACATCTAGTGGAAAGCTTTCCCAGAAGAGTGGAGGCTGTTATAGCAGCAATGTTCCAACATCTAGTGCAAATCCTTCCCAGAAGAGTGGTGGCTGTTATAGCAGCAATGTTCCAACATCTAGTGGAAAGCCTTCCCAGAAGAGTGGACGCTGTTATAGCAGCAATGTTCCAACATCTAGTGCAAATCCTTCCCAGAAGAGTGGAGGCTGTTATAGCAGCAATGTTCCAACAACTAGTGGAAAGCCTTCCCAGAAGAGTGGAGGCTGTTATAACAGCAATGTTCCAACATCTAATGGAAAGCCTTCCCAGGAGAGTGGAGGCCGATATAACAGCAATGTTCCAACATCTAGTGCAAATCCTTCCCAGAAGAGTGGAGGCTGTTATAGCAGCAATGTTCCAACATCTAGTGGAAAGCGTTCCCAGAAGAGTGGAGGCTGTTATAGCAGCGATGTTCCAACATCTAGTGGAAAGCTTTCCCAGAAGAGTGGAGGCTGTTATAGCAGCAATGTTCCAACATCTAGTGCAAATCCTTCCCAGAAGAGTGGAGGCTGTTATAGCAGCAATGTTCCAACAACTAGTGGAAAGCCTTCCCAGAAGAGTGGAGGCTGTTATAACAGCAATGTTCCAACATCTAATGGAAAGCCTTCCCAGGAGAGTGGAGGCCGATATAACAGCAATGTTCCAACAGCTAGTGCAAATCCTTCCCAGAAGAGTGGAGGCTGTTATAGCAGCAATGTTCCAACATCTAGTGCAAATCCTTCCCAGAAGAGTGGAGGCTGTTATAGCAGCAATGTTCCAACATCTAGTGGAAAGCCTTCCCAGAAGAGTGGAGGCTGTTATAGCAGCAATTTTCCAACATCTAGTGCAAATCCTTGACACAAGAGTGGAGGCTGTTATAGCAGCGATGTTACAACATCTAGTGGAAAGTGTTCCCAGAAGAGTGGAGGCTGTTATAGCAGCAATGTTCCAACATCTAGTGGAAAGCGTTCCCAGAAGAGTGGAGGCTGTTATAGCAGCAATGTTCCAACATCTAGTGCAAATCCTTCCCAGAAGAGTGGAGGCTGTTATAGCAGCAATGTTCCAACAACTAGTGGAAAGCCTTCCCAGAAGAGTGGAGGCTGTTATAACAGCAATGTTCCAACATCTAGTGGAAATCCTTCCCAGAAGAGTGGAGGCTGTTATAGCGACAATGTTCCAACATCTAGTGGAAAGCCTTCCCAGAAGAGTGGAGGCTGTTATAGCAGAAATGTTCCAACATCTAGTGGAAATCCTTCCCAGAAGAGTGGAGGCTGTTATAGCAGCAATGTTCCAAGATCTAGTGCAAATCCTTCCCAGAAGAGTGGAGGCTGTTATAGCAGCAATGTTCCAACAGCTAGTGCAAAGCCTTCCCAGAAGAGTGGAGGCTGTTATAGCAGCAATGTTCCAACATCTAGTGGAAAGCCTTCCCAGAAGAGTGGAGGCTGTTATAGCAGCAATGTTCCAACATCTAGTGGAAAGCCTTCCCAGAAGAGTGGAGGCTGTTATAGCAGCAATGTTCCAACATCTAGTGGAAAGCCTTCCCAGAAGAGTGGAGGCTGTTATAGCAGCAATGTTCCAACATCTAGTGGAAAGCCTTCCCAGAAGAGTGGAGGCTGTTATAGCAGCAATGTTCCAACATCTAGTGGAAAGCCTTCCCAGAAGAGTGGAGGCTGATATAACAGCAATGTTCCAACAACTAGTGCAAAGCCTTCCCAGAAGAGTGGAGGCTGTTATAGCAGCAATGTTCCAACATCTAGTGGAAAGCCTTCCCAGAAGAGTGGAGGCTGTTATAGCAGCAATGTTCCAACATCTAGCGGAAAGCCTTCCCAGAAGAGTGGAGGCTGTTATAGCAGCAATGTTCCAACATCTAGTGGAAAGCCTTCCCAGAAGAGTGGAGGCTGTTATAGCAGCAATGTTACAACATCTAGTGGAAAGCCTTCCCAGAAGAGTGGAGGCTGTTATAGCAGCAATGTTCCAACATCTAGTGGAAAGCCTTCCCAGAAGAGTGGAGGCTGTTATAGCAGCAATGTTCCAACATCTAGTGGAAAGTGTTCCCAGAAGAGTGGAGGCTGTTATAGCAGCAATGTTCCAACATCTAGTGGAAAGCGTTCCCAGAAGAGTGGAGGCTGTTATAGCAGCAATGTTCCAACATCTACTGGCAAGCCTTCCCAGAAGAGTGGAGGCTGTTATAGCAGCAATGTTCCAACATCTAGTGCAAATCCTTCCCAGAAGAGGGGAGGCTGTTATAGCAGCAATGTTCCAACAACTAGTGGAAAGCCTTTCCAGAAGAGTGGAGGCTGTTATAACAGCAATGTTCCAGCATCTAGTGGAAAGCCTTCCCAGAAGAGTGGAGGCTGTTATAGCGACATTGTTCCAACATCTAGTGGAAAGCCTTCCCAGAAGAGTGGAGGCTGTTATAGCAGCAATGTTCCAACATCTAGTGGAAAGCCTTCCCAGAAGAGTGGAGGCTGTTATAGCAGTAATGTTCCAACATCTAGTGCAAATCCTTCCCAGAAGAGTGGAGGCTGTTATAGCAGCAATGTTCCAACAACTAGTGGAAAGCCTTCCCAGAAGAGTGGAGGCTGTTATAACATTAATGTTCCAACATCTAATGGAAAGCCTTCCCAGGAGAGTGGAGGCCGATATAACAGCAATGTTCCAACAGCTAGTGCAAATCCTTCCCAGAAGAGTGGAGGCTGTTATAGCAGCAATGTTCCAACATCTAGTGCAAATCCTTCCCAGAAGAGTGGAGGCTGTTATAGAAGCAATGTTCCAACATCTAGTGGAAAGCCTTCCCAGAAGAGTGGAGGCTGTTATAGCAGCAATTTTCCAACATCTAGTGCAAATCCTTGACACAAGAGTGGAGGCTGTTATAGCAGCGATGTTCCAACATCTAGTGGAAAGTGTTCCCAGAAGAGTGGAGGCTGTTATAGCAGCAATGTTCCAACATCTAGTGGAAAGCGTTCCCAGAAGAGTGGAGGCTGTTATAGCAGCAATGTTCCAACATCTAGTGCAAATCCTTCCCAGAAGAGTGGAGGCTGTTATAGCAGCAATGTTCCAACAACTAGTGGAAAGCCTTTCCAGAAGAGTGGAGGCTGTTATAACAGCAATGTTCCAACATCTAGTGGAAAGCCTTCCCAGAAGAGTGGAGGCTGTTATAGCGACATTGTTCCAACATCTAGTGGAAAGCCTTCCCAGAAGAGTGGAGGCTGTTATAGCAGCAATGTTCCAACATCTAGTGGAAATCCTTCCCAGAAGAGTGGAGGCTGTTATAGCAGCAATGTTCCAAGATCTAGTGCAAATCCTTCCCAGAAGAGTGGAGGCTGTTATAGCAGCAATGTTCCAACAGCTAGTGCAAAGCCTTCCCAGAAGAGTGGAGGCTGTTATAGCAGCAATGTTCCAACATCTAGTGGAAAGCCTTCCCAGAAGAGTGGAGGCTGTTATAGCAGCAATGTTCCAACATCTAGTGGAAAGCCTTCCCAGAAGAGTGGAGGCTGTTATAGCAGCAATGTTCCAACATCTAGTGGAAAGCCTTCCCAGAAGAGTGGAGGCTGTTATAGCAGCAATGTTCCAACATCTAGTGGAAAGCCTTCCCAGAAGAGTGGAGGCTGTTATAGCAGCAATGTTCCAACATCTAGTGGAAAGCCTTCCCAGAAGAGTGGAGGCTGATATAACAGCAATGTTCCAACAACTAGTGCAAAGCCTTCCCAGAAGAGTGGAGGCTGTTATAGCAGCAATGTTCCAACATCTAGTGGAAAGCCTTCCCAGAAGAGTGGAGGCTGTTATAGCAGCAATGTTCCAACATCTAGTGGAAAGCCTTCCCAGAAGAGTGGAGGCTGTTATAGCAGCAATGTTCTAACATCTAGTGGAAAGCCTTCCCAGAAGAGTGGAGGCTGTTATAGCAGCAATGTTACAACATCTAGTGGAAAGCCTTCCCAGAAGAGTGGAGGCTGTTATAGCAGCAATGTTCCAACATCTAGTGGAAAGCGTTCCCAGAAGAGTGGAGGCTATTATAGCAGCAATGTTCCAACATCTAGTGCAAATCCTTCCCAGAAGAGGGGAGGCTGTTATCCTGTTGGGGATGGGGGCGCTGTTTAGACTATTTATGCTAATGTGGCTAATTTTTTAAACGGCTTCCCACAAAATCCTTGATCGTACAATATGCATATTATTATTATTATTGGATAGAAAACAGTCTATAGTTTCTATAGGAGTTGAAATTTTGTCTCTAAGTGGAACAGAGCCCATTCTACAGCAATTTCCCTGACATGGAGTCAGATTTGAGAAATGTTGGCCACTTTTCTGAAGTCAGTTAAAAGGGCACTGTCGTTGCTATGACTATACGGACACTTCTTACGTCTTCCCCTGGATGCCTTTACGTGATGACGATTCCAACGGGGTCGATTGCGCGTTCACAGGCCCTACAAATGAAAAAAACCTGAAGCTAGCAAGTCTTTGCGAGCTGCGTAACGCGCGTGGAAGACACCGACCCTCTCCTGTTCCAAGCGTTAGTTTAGCCTGTTATATTTCTCCGGTCATCTTTTCACTCGTTATAGGAGTTACAAACATCATAAAGTAGTTAATTTAAAGCGTTTTATAGCAATTTATATCCGTTTAGTGCGATTTTGGGACATTTATTTTTGCAACGATGTGAAAAGTTGGGCACGCTTTTCAGTTCATCCCGAACGCAGTTGACATTTCCACATGGCAAGAGGACAGCTTTCCACCAAAAGACGATTTCTCCCAAGAAAGGATCCTTTGCCCAAGATACTGATGGAAGAACAGCTCAAGGTAGGACATTTTTATTATGATAAATCGTGTTTCTGTCGAAACATTTTAGTGGCTTAGGACGCCATGTTTTTTGACGTAGCTTCGCTTGGCGCAAACTGTATTGAAAAGTAAGGATAAATTAAAAAATGTAATAACGCAATTGTATTAAGAATTAAATTGTCTATCAATCCCTGTCCACCCTATATTTTTTAGTCACGTTTATGAGTATTTATGTATAAGAGTAGATCACTGTCTAAGTGGCGCAAGGACATTTTCTGACCAGCTGAGCTACATTTCACATTGTCTAACCATGATTTTGGTGGCTAAATATAAACATTTTCGATCAAACTGTATATGCATGTTGTAATGTGATGTTACAGGAGTGTCATCGGAAGAATTCTGAGAAGGTTAGTGAAAAAATTAATATCTTTTGGCGATGTTGACTTTTATCGCTCACTTTGGCTAGAATCAATGCTGGGCTGCTAATTGCTATGTGCTAAGCTAATATAACGATTTATTGTGTTTTCGCTGTAAGACACTTAGAAAATCTGAAATATTGTCTGTATTCACAGGATCTGTGTCTTTCGATTCGTGTATGCTGTGTATTTTTACGAAATGTTTGATGATTAGTAGTTAGGTAAACACGTTGCTCATTGTAATTATTCTAGTCCATTTGTGATGGTGGGTGCAATTGTAAACTATGCCATATACCTGAAATATGCACTTTTTTCTAACAAAACCTATCCCATACCATAAATATGTTATCAGACTGTCATCTAATGAGTTTTTTTGTTGGTTAGGGGCTATAAATATCTTAGTTTAGCCGAATTGGTGATGGCTACTGGTGTTGGTGGACAAATAAAAGATGGTGGATTATGCTAATGTGTTTTTAGGTAATAGATGTACATCTTTACATATTGTGTCTTCCCTGTAAAACATTTTAAAAATCGGAAATGTTGACTGGATTCACAAGATCTGTGTCTTTCATTAGCTGTATTGGACTTTAATGTGTGAAAGTTAAATATTTAAAAAAAATATTTTTTTTGAATTTCGCGGCACTGGTTTTTCAGTGGGGGGGGGGGGGGGGGTGCCGCTAGCGCCACGCTGATCCTAGACAGGTTATAGCAGCAATGTTCCAACAACTAGTGGAAAGCCTTTCCAGAAGAGTGGAGGCTGTTATAACAGCAATGTTCCAGCATCTAGTGGAAAGCCTTCCCAGAAGAGTGGAGGCTGTTATAGCGACATTGTTCCAACATCTAGTGGAAAGCCTTCCCAGAAGAGTGGAGGCTGTTATAGCAGCAATGTTCCAACATCTAGTGGAAATCCTTCCCAGAAGAGTGGAGGCTGTTATAGCAGCAATGTTCCAACATCTAGTGCAAATCCTTCCCAGAAGAGTGGAGGCTGTTATAGCAGCAATGTTCCAACAGCTAGTGCAAAGCCTTCCCAGAAGAGTGGAGGCTGTTATAGCAGCAATGTTCCAACATCTAGTGGAAAGCCTTCCCAGAAGAGTGGAGGCTGTTATAGCAGCAATGTTCCAACATCTAGTGGAAAGCCTTCCCAGAAGAGTGGAGGCTGATATAACAGCAATGTTCCAACATCTAGTGCAAATCCTTCCCAGAAGAGTGGAGGCTGTTATAGCAGCAATGTTCCAACATCTAGTGGAAAGCGTTCCCAGAAGAGTGGAGGCTGTTATAGCAGCGATGTTCCAACATCTAGTGGAAAGCTTTCCCAGAAGAGTGGAGGCTGTTATAGCAGCAATGTTCCAACATCTAGTGCAAATCCTTCCCAGAAGATTGGTGGCTGTTATAGCAGCAATGTTCCAACATCTAGTGGAAAGCCTTCCCAGAAGAGTGGAGGCTGTTATTGCAGCAATGTTCCAACATCTAGTGGAAAGCCTTCCCAGAAGAGTGGAGGCTGTTATAGCAGCAATGTTCCAACATCTAGTGGAAAGCCTTCCCAGAAGAGTGGAAGCTGTTATAGCAGCAATGTTCCAACATCTAGTGGAAAGCCTTCCCAGAAGAGTGGAGGCTGTTATAGCAGCAATGTTCCAACATCTAGTGGAAAGCCTTCCCAGAAGAGTGGAGGCTGTTATAACAGCAATGTTCCAACATCTAGTGGAAAGCGTTCCCAGAAGAGTGGAGGCTGTTATAGCAGCAATGTTCCAACATCTAGTGGAAAGCCTTCCCAGAAGAGTGGAGGCTGATATAACAGCAATGTTCCAACATCTAGTGCAAATCCTTCCCAGAAGAGTGGAGGCTGTTATAGCAGCAATGTTCCAACATCTAGTGGAAAGCGTTCCCAGAAGAGTGGAGGCTGTTATAGCAGCAATGTTCCAACAACTAGTGCAAAGCCTTCCCAGAAGAGTGGAGGCTGTTATAGCAGCAATGTTCCAACATCTAGTGGAAAGCCTTCCCAGAAGAGTGGAGGCTGTTATAGCAGCAATGTTCCGACATCTAGTGGAAAGCCTTCCCAGAAGATTGGAGGCTGTTATAGCAGCAATGTTCCAACATCTAGTGGAAAGCCTTCCCAGAAGAGTGGAGGCTGTTATAGCAGCAATGTTCTAACATCTAGTGGAAAGCCTTCCCAGAAGAGTGGAGGCTGTTATAGCAGCAATGTTCCAACATCTAGTGGAAATCCTTCCCAGAAGAGTGGAGGCTGTTATAGCAGCAATGTTCCAAGATCTAGTGCAAATCCTTCCCAGGAGAGTGGAGGCTGTTATAGCAGCAATGTTCCAACAGCTAGTGCAAAGCCTTCCCAGAAGAGTGGAGGCTGTTATTGCAGCAATGTTCCAACATCTAGCGGAAAGCCTTCCCAGAAGAGTGGAGGCTGTTATAGCAGCAATGTTCCAACATCTAGTGGAAAGCCTTCCCAGAAGAGTGGAGGCTGTTATAGCAGCAATGTTCCAACATCTAGTGGAAAGCCTTCCCAGAAGAGTGGAGGCTGTTATAGCAGCAATGTTCCAACATCTAGTGGAAAGCCTTCCCAGGAGAGTGGAGGCTGTTATAACAGCAATGTTCCAACATCTAATGGAAAGCGTTCCCAGAAGAGTGGAGGCTGTTATAGCAGCAATGTTCCAACATCTAGTGGAAAGCCTTGCCAGAAGAGTGGAGGCTGATATAACAGCAATGTTCCAACATCTAGTGCAAATCCTTCCCAGAAGAGTGGAGGCTGTTATGTCAGCAATGTTCCAACAACTAGGGGAAAGCCTTCCCAGAAGAGTGGAGGCTGTTATAACAGCAATGTTCCAACATCTAATGGAAAGCCTTCCCAGGAGAGTGGAGGCCGATATAACAGCAATGTTCCAACATCTAGTGCAAATCCTTCCCAGAAGAGTGGAGGCTGTTATAGCAGCAATGTTCCAACATCTAGTGGAAAGCGTTCCCAGAAGAGTGGAGGCTGTTATAGCAGCGATGTTCCAACATCTAGTGGAAAGCTTTCCCAGAAGAGTGGAGGCTGTTATAGCAGCAATGTTCCAACATCTAGTGCAAATCCTTCCCAGAAGAGTGGTAGCTGTTATAGCAGCAATGTTCCAACATCTAGTGGAAAGCCTTCCCAGAAGAGTGGAGGCTGTTATAGCAGCAATGTTCCAACATCTAGTGCAAATCCTTCCCACAAGAGTGGAGGCTGTTATAGCAGCGATGTTCCAACATCTAGTGGAAAGTGTTCCCAGAAGAGTGGAGGCTGTTATAGCAGCAATGTTCCAACATCTAGTGGAAAGCGTTCCCAGAAGAGTGGAGGCTGATATAACAGCAATGTTCCAACATCTAGTGCAAATCCTTCCCAGAAGAGTGGAGGCTGTTATAGCAGCAATGTTCCAACATCTAGTGGAAAGCGTTCCCAGAAGAGTGGAGGCTGTTATAGCAGCGATGTTCCAACATCTAGTGGAAAGCCTTCCCAGAAGAGTGGAGGCTGTTATAGCAGCAATGTTCCAACATCTAGTGGAAAGCCTTCCCAGAAGAGTGGTGGCTGTTATAGCAGCAATGTTCCAACATCTAGTGGAAAGCCTTCCCAGAAGAGTGGAGGCTGTTATAGCAGCAATGTTCCAACATCTAGTGCAAATCCTTCCCAGAAGAGTGGAGGCTGTTATAGCAGCAATGTTCCAACAACTAGTGCAAAGCCTTCCCAGAAGAGTGGAGGCTGTTATAGCAGCAATGTTCCAACATCTAGTGGAAAGCCTTCCCAGAAGAGTGGAGGCTGTTATAGCAGCAATGTTCCAACATCTAGTGGAAAGCCTTCCAAGAAGAGTGGAGGCTGTTATAGCAGCAATGTTCCAACATCTAGTGGAAAGCCTTCCCAGAAGAGTGGAGGCTGTTATAGCAGCAATGTTCCAACATCTAGTGGAAAGCCTTCCCAGAAGAGTGGAGGCTGTTATAGCAGCAATGTTCCAACATCTAGTGGAAAGCCTTCCCAGAAGAGTGGAGGCTGTTATAGCAGCAATGTTCTAACATCTAGTGGAAAGCCTTCCCAGAAGAGTGGAGGCTGTTATAGCAGCAATGTTCCAACATCTAGTGGAAATCCTTCCCAGAAGAGTGGAGGCTGTTATAGCAGCAATGTTCCAAGATCTAGTGCAAATCCTTCCCAGGAGAGTGGAGGCTGTTATAGCAGCAATGTTCCAACAGCTAGTGCAAAGCCTTCCCAGAAGAGTGGAGGCTGTTATTGCAGCAATGTTCCAACATCTAGCGGAAAGCCTTCCCAGAAGAGTGGAGGCTGTTATAGCAGCAATGTTCCAACATCTAGTGGAAAGCCTTCCCAGAAGAGTGGAGGCTGTTATAGCAGCAATGTTCCAACATCTAGTGGAAAGCCTTCCCAGAAGAGTGGAGGCTGTTATAGCAGCAATGTTCCAACATCTAGTGGAAAGCCTTCCCAGGAGAGTGGAGGCTGTTATAACAGCAATGTTCCAACATCTAATGGAAAGCGTTCCCAGAAGAGTGGAGGCTGTTATAGCAGCAATGTTCCAACATCTAGTGGAAAGCCTTGCCAGAAGAGTGGAGGCTGATATAACAGCAATGTTCCAACATCTAGTGCAAATCCTTCCCAGAAGAGTGGAGGCTGTTATGTCAGCAATGTTCCAACAACTAGGGGAAAGCCTTCCCAGAAGAGTGGAGGCTGTTATAACAGCAATGTTCCAACATCTAATGGAAAGCCTTCCCAGGAGAGTGGAGGCCGATATAACAGCAATGTTCCAACATCTAGTGCAAATCCTTCCCAGAAGAGTGGAGGCTGTTATAGCAGCAATGTTCCAACATCTAGTGGAAAGCGTTCCCAGAAGAGTGGAGGCTGTTATAGCAGCGATGTTCCAACATCTAGTGGAAAGCTTTCCCAGAAGAGTGGAGGCTGTTATAGCAGCAATGTTCCAACATCTAGTGCAAATCCTTCCCAGAAGAGTGGTAGCTGTTATAGCAGCAATGTTCCAACATCTAGTGGAAAGCCTTCCCAGAAGAGTGGAGGCTGTTATAGCAGCAATGTTCCAACATCTAGTGCAAATCCTTCCCACAAGAGTGGAGGCTGTTATAGCAGCGATGTTCCAACATCTAGTGGAAAGTGTTCCCAGAAGAGTGGAGGCTGTTATAGCAGCAATGTTCCAACATCTAGTGGAAAGCGTTCCCAGAAGAGTGGAGGCTGATATAACAGCAATGTTCCAACATCTAGTGCAAATCCTTCCCAGAAGAGTGGAGGCTGTTATAGCAGCAATGTTCCAACATCTAGTGGAAAGCGTTCCCAGAAGAGTGGAGGCTGTTATAGCAGCGATGTTCCAACATCTAGTGGAAAGCCTTCCCAGAAGAGTGGAGGCTGTTATAGCAGCAATGTTCCAACATCTAGTGGAAAGCCTTCCCAGAAGAGTGGTGGCTGTTATAGCAGCAATGTTCCAACATCTAGTGGAAAGCCTTCCCAGAAGAGTGGAGGCTGTTATAGCAGCAATGTTCCAACATCTAGTGCAAATCCTTCCCAGAAGATTGGTGGCTGTTATAGCAGCAATGTTCCAACATCTAGTGGAAAGCCTTCCCAGAAGAGTGGAGGCTGTTATAGCAGCAATGTTCCAACATCTAGTGGAAAGCCTTCCCAGAAGAGTGGAGGCTGTTATAGCAGCAATGTTCCAACATCTAGTGGAAAGCCTTCCCAGAAGAGTGGAAGCTGTTATAGCAGCAATGTTCCAACATCTAGTGGAAAGCCTTCCCAGAAGAGTGGAGGCTGTTATAGCAGCAATGTTCCAACATCTAGTGGAAAGCCTTCCCAGAAGAGTGGAGGCTGTTATAACAGCAATGTTCCAACATCTAGTGGAAAGCGTTCCCAGAAGAGTGGAGGCTGTTATAGCAGCAATGTTCCAACATCTAGTGGAAAGCCTTCCCAGAAGAGTGGAGGCTGATATAACAGCAATGTTCCAACATCTAGTGCAAATCCTTCCCAGAAGAGTGGAGGCTGTTATAGCAGCAATGTTCCAACATCTAGTGGAAAGCGTTCCCAGAAGAGTGGAGGCTGTTATAGCAGCAATGTTCCGACAACTAGTGCAAAGCCTTCCCAGAAGAGTGGAGGCTGTTATAGCAGCAATGTTCCAACATCTAGTGGAAAGCCTTCCCAGAAGAGTGGAGGCTGTTATAGCAGCAATGTTCCAACATCTAGTGGAAACCCTTCCCAGAAGAGTGGAGGCTGTTATAGCAGCAATGTTCCAACATCTAGTGGAAAGCCTTCCCAGAAGAGTGGAGGCTGTTATAGCAGCAATGTTCTAACATCTAGTGGAAAGCCTTCCCAGAAGAGTGGAGGCTGTTATAGCAGCAATGTTCCAACATCTAGTGGAAATCCTTCCCAGAAGAGTGGAGGCTGTTATAGCAGCAATGTTCCAAGATCTAGTGCAAATCCTTCCCAGGAGAGTGGAGGCTGTTATAGCAGCAATGTTCCAACAGCTAGTGCAAAGCCTTCCCAGAAGAGTGGAGGCTGTTATTGCAGCAATGTTCCAACATCTAGCGGAAAGCCTTCCCAGAAGAGTGGAGGCTGTTATAGCAGCAATGTTCCAACATCTAGTGGAAAGCCTTCCCAGAAAAGTGGAGGCTGTTATAGCAGCAATGTTCCAACATCTAGTGGAAAGCCTTCCCAGAAGAGTGGAGGCTGTTATAGCAGCAATGTTCCAACATCTAGTGGAAAGCCTTCCCAGGAGAGTGGAGGCTGTTATAACAGCAATGTTCCAACATCTAATGGAAAGCGTTCCCAGAAGAGTGGAGGCTGTTATAGCAGCAATGTTCCAACATCTAGTGGAAAGCCTTGCCAGAAGAGTGGAGGCTGATATAACAGCAATGTTCCAACATCTAGTGCAAATCCTTCCCAGAAGAGTGGAGGCTGTTATGTCAGCAATGTTCCAACAACTAGGGGAAAGCCTTCCCAGAAGAGTGGAGGCTGTTATAACAGCAATGTTCCAAAATCTAATGGAAAGCCTTCCCAGGAGAGTGGAGGCCGATATAACAGCAATGTTCCAACATCTAGTGCAAATCCTTCCCAGAAGAGTGGAGGCTGTTATAGCAGCAATGTTCCAACATCTAGTGGAAAGCGTTCCCAGAAGAGTGGAGGCTGTTATAGCAGCGATGTTCCAACATCTAGTGGAAAGCTTTCCCAGAAGAGTGGAGGCTGTTATAGCAGCAATGTTCCAACATCTAGTGCAAATCCTTCCCAGAAGAGTGGTAGCTGTTATAGCAGCAATGTTCCAACATCTAGTGGAAAGCCTTCCCAGAAGAGTGGAGGCTGTTATAGCAGCAATGTTCCAACATCTAGTGCAAATCCTTCCCAGAAGAGTGGAGGCTGTTATAGCAGCGATGTTCCAACATCTAGTGGAAAGTGTTCCCAGAAGAGTGGAGGCTGTTATAGCAGCAATGTTCCAACATCTAGTGGAAAGCGTTCCCAGAAGAGTGGAGGCTGATATAACAGCAATGTTCCAACATCTAGTGCAAATCCTTCCCAGAAGAGTGGAGGCTGTTATAGCAGCAATGTTCCAACATCTAGTGGAAAGCGTTCCCAGAAGAGTGGAGGCTGTTATAGCAGCGATGTTCCAACATCTAGTGGAAAGCCTTCCCAGAAGAGTGGAGGCTGTTATAGCAGCAATGTTCAAACATCTAGTGGAAAGCCTTCCCAGAAGAGTGGTGGCTGTTATAGCAGCAATGTTCCAACATCTAGTGGAAAGCCTTCCCAGAAGAGTGGAGGCTGTTATAGCAGCAATGTTCCAACATCTAGTGCAAATCCTTCCCAGAAGAGTGGAGGCTGTTATAGCAGCAATGTTCCAACAACTAGTGCAAAGCCTTCCCAGAAGAGTGGAGGCTGTTATAGCAGCAATGTTCCAACATCTAGTGGAAAGCCTTCCCAGAAGAGTGGAGGCTGTTATAGCAGCAATGTTCCAACATCTAGTGGAAAGCCTTCCCAGAAGAGTGGAGGCTGTTATAGCAGCAATGTTCCAACATCTAGTGGAAAGCCTTCCCAGAAGAGTGGAGGCTGTTATAGCAGCAATGTTCCAACATCTAGTGGAAAGCCTTCCCAGAAGAGTGGAGGCTGTTATAGCAGCAATGTTCCAACATCTAGTGGAAATCCTTCCCAGAAGAGTGGAGGCTGTTATAGCAGCAATGTTCCAAGATCTAGTGCAAATCCTTCCCAGAAGAGTGGAGGCTGTTATAGCAGCAATGTTCCAACAGCTAGTGCAAAGCCTTCCCAGAAGAGTGGAGGCTGTTATAGCAGCAATGTTCCAACATCTAGTGGAAAGCCTTCCCAGAAGAGTGGAGGCTGTTATAGCAGCAATGTTCCAACATCTAGTGGAAAGCCTTCCCAGAAGAGTGGAGGCTGTTATAGCAGCAATGTTCCAACATCTAGTGGAACGCCTTCCCAGAAGAGTGGAGGCTGATATAACAGCAATGTTCCAACATCTAGTGCAAATCCTTCCCAGAAGAGTGGAGGCTGTTATAGCAGCAATGTTCCAACATCTAGTGGAAAGCGTTCCCAGAAGAGTGGAGGCTGTTATAGCAGCGATGTTCCAACATCTAGTGGAAAGCTTTCCCAGAAGAGTGGAGGCTGTTATAGCAGCAATGTTCCAACATCTAGTGCAAATCCTTCCCAGAAGATTGGTGGCTGTTATAGCAGCAATGTTCCAACATCTAGTGGAAAGCCTTCCCAGAAGAGTGGAGGCTGTTATAGCAGCAATGTTCCAACATCTAGTGGAAAGCCTTCCCAGAAGAGTGGAAGCTGTTATAGCAGCAATGTTCCAACATCTAGTGGAAAGCCTTCCCAGAAGAGTGGAGGCTGTTATAGCAGCAATGTTCCAACATCTAGTGGAAAGCCTTCCCAGAAGAGTGGAGGCTGTTATAACAGCAATGTTCCAACATCTAGTGGAAAGCGTTCCCAGAAGAGTGGAGGCTGTTATAGCAGCAATGTTCCAACATCTAGTGGAAAGCCTTCCCAGAAGAGTGGAGGCTGTTATAGCAGCAATGTTCCAACAACTAGTGCAAAGCCTTCCCAGAAGAGTGGAGGCTGTTATAGCAGCAATGTTCCAACATCTAGTGGAAAGCCTTCCCAGAAGAGTGGAGGCTGTTATAGCAGCAATGTTCCAACATCTAGTGGAAAGCCTTCCCAGAAGACTGGAGGCTGTTATAGCAGCAATGTTCCAACATCTAGTGGAAAGCCTTCCCAGAAGAGTGGAGGCTGTTATAGCAGCAATGTTCTAACATCTAGTGGAAAGCCTTCCCAGAAGAGTGGAGGCTGTTATAGCAGCAATGTTCCAACATCTAGTGGAAATCCTTCCCAGAAGAGTGGAGGCTGTTATAGCAGCAATGTTCCAAGATCTAGTGCAAATCCTTCCCAGGAGAGTGGAGGCTGTTATAGCAGCAATGTTCCAACAGCTAGTGCAAAGCCTTCCCAGAAGAGTGGAGGCTGTTATTGCAGCAATGTTCCAACATCTAGCGGAAAGCCTTCCCAGAAGAGTGGAGGCTGTTATAGCAGCAATGTTCCAACATCTAGTGGAAAGCCTTCCCAGAAGAGTGGAGGCTGTTATAGCAGCAATGTTCCAACATCTAGTGGAAAGCCTTCCCAGGAGAGTGGAGGCTGTTATAACAGCAATGTTCCAACATCTAATGGAAAGCGTTCCCAGAAGAGTGGAGGCTGTTATAGCAGCAATGTTCCAACATCTAGTGGAAAGCCTTGCCAGAAGAGTGGAGGCTGATATAACAGCAATGTTCCAACATCTAGTGCAAATCCTTCCCAGAAGAGTGGAGGCTGTTATAGCAGCAATGTTCCAACATCTAGTGGAAAGCCTTCCCAGGAGAGTGGAGGCTGTTATAACAGCAATGTTCCAACATCTAATGGAAAGCGTTCCCAGAAGAGTGGAGGCTGTTATAGCAGCAATGTTCCAACATCTAGTGGAAAGCCTTGCCAGAAGAGTGGAGGCTGATATAGCAGCAATGTTCCAACATCTAGTGGAAAGCCTTCCCAGAAGAGTGGAGGCTGTTATAGCAGCAATGTTCCAACATCTAGTGGAAAGCCTTCCCAGGAGAGTGGAGGCTGTTATAACAGCAATGTTCCAACATCTAATGGAAAGCGTTCCCAGAAGAGTGGAGGCTGTTATAGCAGCAATGTTCCAACATCTAGTGGAAAGCCTTGCCAGAAGAGTGGAGGCTGATATAACAGCAATGTTCCAACATCTAGTGCAAATCCTTCCCAGAAGAGTGGAGGCTGTTATGTCAGCAATGTTCCAACAACTAGGGGAAAGCCTTCCCAGAAGAGTGGAGGCTGTTATAACAGCAATGTTCCAACATCTAATGGAAAGCCTTCCCAGGAGAGTGGAGGCCGATATAACAGCAATGTTCCAACATCTAGTGCAAATCCTTCCCAGAAGAGTGGAGGCTGTTATAGCAGCAATGTTCCAACATCTAGTGGAAAGCGTTCCCAGAAGAGTGGAGGCTGTTATAGCAGCGATGTTCCAACATCTAGTGCAAATCCTTCCCAGAAGAGTGGTAGCTGTTATAGCAGCAATGTTCCAACATCTAGTGGAAAGCCTTCCCAGAAGAGTGGAGGCTGTTATAGCAGCAATGTTCCAACATCTAGTGCAAATCCTTCCCACAAGAGTGGAGGCTGTTATAGCAGCGATGTTCCAACATCTAGTGGAAAGTGTTCCCAGAAGAGTGGAGGCTGTTATAGCAGCAATGTTCCAACATCTAGTGGAAAGCGTTCCCAGAAGAGTGGAGGCTGATATAACAGCAATGTTCCTACATCTAGTGCAAATCCTTCCCAGAAGAGTGGAGGCTGTTATAGCAGCAATGTTCCAACATCTAGTGGAAAGCGTTCCCAGAAGAGTGGAGGCTGTTATAGCAGCGATGTTCCAACATCTAGTGGAAAGCCTTCCCAGAAGAGTGGAGGCTGTTATAGCAGCAATGTTCCAACATCTAGTGGAAAGCCTTCCCAGAAGAGTGGTGGCTGTTATAGCAGCAATGTTCCAACATCTAGTGGAAAGCCTTCCCAGAAGAGTGGAGGCTGTTATAGCAGCAATGTTCCAACATCTAGTGCAAATCCTTCCCAGAAGATTGGTGGCTGTTATAGCAGCAATGTTCCAACATCTAGTGGAAAGCCTTCCCAGAAGAGTGGAGGCTGTTATAGCAGCAATGTTCCAACATCTAGTGGAAAGCCTTCCCAGAAGAGTGGAGGCTGTTATAGCAGCAATGTTCCAACATCTAGTGGAAAGCCTTCCCAGAAGAGTGGAAGCTGTTATAGCAGCAATGTTCCAACATCTAGTGGAAAGCCTTCCCAGAAGAGTGGAGGCTGTTATAGCAGCAATGTTCCAACATCTAGTGGAAAGCCTTCCCAGAAGAGTGGAGGCTGTTATAGCAGCAATGTTCCAACATCTAGTGGAACGCCTTCCCAGAAGAGTGGAGGCTGATATAACAGCAATGTTCCAACATCTAGTGCAAATCCTTCCCAGAAGAGTGGAGGCTGTTATAGCAGCAATGTTCCAACATCTAGTGGAAAGCGTTCCCAGAAGAGTGGAGGCTGTTATAGCAGCGATGTTCCAACATCTAGTGGAAAGCTTTCCCAGAAGAGTGGAGGCTGTTATAGCAGCAATGTTCCAACATCTAGTGCAAATCCTTCCCAGAAGATTGGTGGCTGTTATAGCAGCAATGTTCCAACATCTAGTGGAAAGCCTTCCCAGAAGAGTGGAGGCTGTTATAGCAGCAATGTTCCAACATCTAGTGGAAAGCCTTCCCAGAAGAGTGGAAGCTGTTATAGCAGCAATGTTCCAACATCTAGTGGAAAGCCTTCCCAGAAGAGTGGAGGCTGTTATAGCAGCAATGTTCCAACATCTAGTGGAAAGCCTTCCCAGAAGAGTGGAGGCTGTTATAACAGCAATGTTCCAACATCTAGTGGAAAGCGTTCCCAGAAGAGTGGAGGCTGTTATAGCAGCAATGTTCCAACATCTAGTGGAAAGCCTTCCCAGAAGAGTGGAGGCTGTTATAGCAGCAATGTTCCAACAACTAGTGCAAAGCCTTCCCAGAAGAGTGGAGGCTGTTATAGCAGCAATGTTCCAACATCTAGTGGAAAGCCTTCCCAGAAGAGTGGAGGCTGTTATAGCAGCAATGTTCCAACATCTAGTGGAAAGCCTTCCCAGAAGAGTGGAGGCTGTTATAGCAGCAATGTTCCAACATCTAGTGGAAAGCCTTCCCAGAAGAGTGGAGGCTGTTATAGCAGCAATGTTCTAACATCTAGTGGAAAGCCTTCCCAGAAGAGTGGAGGCTGTTATAGCAGCAATGTTCCAACATCTAGTGGAAATCCTTCCCAGAAGAGTGGAGGCTGTTATAGCAGCAATGTTCCAAGATCTAGTGCAAATCCTTCCCAGGAGAGTGGAGGCTGTTATAGCAGCAATGTTCCAACAGCTAGTGCAAAGCCTTCCCAGAAGAGTGGAGGCTGTTATTGCAGCAATGTTCCAACATCTAGCGGAAAGCGTTCCCAGAAGAGTGGAGGCTGTTATAGCAGCAATGTTCCAACATCTAGTGGAAAGCCTTCCCAGAAGAGTGGAGGCTGTTATAGCAGCAATGTTCCAACATCTAGTGGAAAGCCTTCCCAGGAGAGTGGAGGCTGTTATAACAGCAATGTTCCAACATCTAATGGAAAGCGTTCCCAGAAGAGTGGAGGCTGTTATAGCAGCAATGTTCCAACATCTAGTGGAAAGCCTTGCCAGAAGAGTGGAGGCTGATATAACAGCAATGTTCCAACATCTAGTGCAAATCCTTCCCAGAAGAGTGGAGGCTGTTATAGCAGCAATGTTCCAACATCTAGTGGAAAGCCTTCCCAGGAGAGTGGAGGCTGTTATAACAGCAATGTTCCAACATCTAATGGAAAGCGTTCCCAGAAGAGTGGAGGCTGTTATAGCAGCAATGTTCCAACATCTAGTGGAAAGCCTTGCCAGAAGAGTGGAGGCTGATATAGCAGCAATGTTCCAACATCTAGTGGAAAGCCTTCCCAGAAGAGTGGAGGCTGTTATAGCAGCAATGTTCCAACATCTAGTGGAAAGCCTTCCCAGGAGAGTGGAGGCTGTTATAACAGCAATGTTCCAACATCTAATGGAAAGCGTTCCCAGAAGAGTGGAGGCTGTTATAGCAGCAATGTTCCAACATCTAGTGGAAAGCCTTGCCAGAAGAGTGGAGGCTGATATAACAGCAATGTTCCAACATCTAGTGCAAATCCTTCCCAGAAGAGTGGAGGCTGTTATGTCAGCAATGTTCCAACAACTAGGGGAAAGCCTTCCCAGAAGAGTGGAGGCTGTTATAACAGCAATGTTCCAACATCTAATGGAAAGCCTTCCCAGGAGAGTGGAGGCCGATATAACAGCAATGTTCCAACATCTAGTGCAAATCCTTCCCAGAAGAGTGGAGGCTGTTATAGCAGCAATGTTCCAACATCTAGTGGAAAGCGTTCCCAGAAGAGTGGAGGCTGTTATAGCAGCGATGTTCCAACATCTAGTGCAAATCCTTCCCAGAAGAGTGGTAGCTGTTATAGCAGCAATGTTCCAACATCTAGTGGAAAGCCTTCCCAGAAGAGTGGAGGCTGTTATAGCAGCAATGTTCCAACATCTAGTGCAAATCCTTCCCACAAGAGTGGAGGCTGTTATAGCAGCGATGTTCCAACATCTAGTGGAAAGTGTTCCCAGAAGAGTGGAGGCTGTTATAGCAGCAATGTTCCAACATCTAGTGGAAAGCGTTCCCAGAAGAGTGGAGGCTGATATAACAGCAATGTTCCTACATCTAGTGCAAATCCTTCCCAGAAGAGTGGAGGCTGTTATAGCAGCAATGTTCCAACATCTAGTGGAAAGCGTTCCCAGAAGAGTGGAGGCTGTTATAGCAGCGATGTTCCAACATCTAGTGGAAAGCCTTCCCAGAAGAGTGGAGGCTGTTATAGCAGCAATGTTCCAACATCTAGTGGAAAGCCTTCCCAGAAGAGTGGTGGCTGTTATAGCAGCAATGTTCCAACATCTAGTGGAAAGCCTTCCCAGAAGAGTGGAGGCTGTTATAGCAGCAATGTTCCAACATCTAGTGCAAATCCTTCCCAGAAGATTGGTGGCTGTTATAGCAGCAATGTTCCAACATCTAGTGGAAAGCCTTCCCAGAAGAGTGGAGGCTGTTATAGCAGCAATGTTCCAACATCTAGTGGAAAGCCTTCCCAGAAGAGTGGAGGCTGTTATAGCAGCAATGTTCCAACATCTAGTGGAAAGCCTTCCCAGAAGAGTGGAAGCTGTTATAGCAGCAATGTTCCAACATCTAGTGGAAAGCCTTCCCAGAAGAGTGGAGGCTGTTATAGCAGCAATGTTCCAACATCTAGTGGAAAGCCTTCCCAGAAGAGTGGAGGCTGTTATAACAGCAATGTTCCAACATCTAGTGGAAAGCGTTCCCAGAAGAGTGGAGGCTGTTATAGCAGCAATGTTCCAACATCTAGTGGAAAGCCTTCCCAGAAGAGTGGAGGCTGATATAACAGCAATGTTCCAACATCTAGTGCAAATCCTTCCCAGAAGAGTGGAGGCTGTTATAGCAGCAATGTTCCAACATCTAGTGGAAAGCGTTCCCAGAAGAGTGGAGGCTGTTATAGCAGCAATGTTCCGACAACTAGTGCAAAGCCTTCCCAGAAGAGTGGAGGCTGTTATAGCAGCAATGTTCCAACATCTAGTGGAAAGCCTTCCCAGAAGAGTGGAGGCTGTTATAGCAGCAATGTTCCAACATCTAGTGGAAACCCTTCCCAGAAGAGTGGAGGCTGTTATAGCAGCAATGTTCCAACATCTAGTGGAAAGCCTTCCCAGAAGAGTGGAGGCTGTTATAGCAGCAATGTTCTAACATCTAGTGGAAAGCCTTCCCAGAAGAGTGGAGGCTGTTATAGCAGCAATGTTCCAACATCTAGTGGAAATCCTTCCCAGAAGAGTGGAGGCTGTTATAGCAGCAATGTTCCAAGATCTAGTGCAAATCCTTCCCAGGAGAGTGGAGGCTGTTATAGCAGCAATGTTCCAACAGCTAGTGCAAAGCCTTCCCAGAAGAGTGGAGGCTGTTATTGCAGCAATGTTCCAACATCTAGCGGAAAGCCTTCCCAGAAGAGTGGAGGCTGTTATAGCAGCAATGTTCCAACATCTAGTGGAAAGCCTTCCCAGAAGAGTGGAGGCTGTTATAGCAGCAATGTTCCAACATCTAGTGGAAAGCCTTCCCAGAAGAGTGGAGGCTGTTATAGCAGCAATGTTCCAACATCTAGTGGAAAGCCTTGCCAGAAGAGTGGAGGCTGATATAGCAGCAATGTTCCAACATCTAGTGGAAAGCCTTCCCAGAAGAGTGGAGGCTGTTATAGCAGCAATGTTCCAACATCTAGTGGAAAGCCTTCCCAGGAGAGTGGAGGCTGTTATAACAGCAATGTTCCAACATCTAATGGAAAGCGTTCCCAGAAGAGTGGAGGCTGTTATAGCAGCAATGTTCCAACATCTAGTGGAAAGCCTTGCCAGAAGAGTGGAGGCTGATATAACAGCAATGTTCCAACATCTAGTGCAAATCCTTCCCAGAAGAGTGGAGGCTGTTATGTCAGCAATGTTCCAACAACTAGGGGAAAGCCTTCCCAGAAGAGTGGAGGCTGTTATAACAGCAATGTTCCAACATCTAATGGAAAGCCTTCCCAGGAGAGTGGAGGCCGATATAACAGCAATGTTCCAACATCTAGTGCAAATCCTTCCCAGAAGAGTGGAGGCTGTTATAGCAGCAATGTTCCAACATCTAGTGGAAAGCGTTCCCAGAAGAGTGGAGGCTGTTATAGCAGCGATGTTCCAACATCTAGTGCAAATCCTTCCCAGAAGAGTGGTAGCTGTTATAGCAGCAATGTTCCAACATCTAGTGGAAAGCCTTCCCAGAAGAGTGGAGGCTGTTATAGCAGCAATGTTCCAACATCTAGTGCAAATCCTTCCCACAAGAGTGGAGGCTGTTATAGCAGCGATGTTCCAACATCTAGTGGAAAGTGTTCCCAGAAGAGTGGAGGCTGTTATAGCAGCAATGTTCCAACATCTAGTGGAAAGCGTTCCCAGAAGAGTGGAGGCTGATATAACAGCAATGTTCCTACATCTAGTGCAAATCCTTCCCAGAAGAGTGGAGGCTGTTATAGCAGCAATGTTCCAACATCTAGTGGAAAGCGTTCCCAGAAGAGTGGAGGCTGTTATAGCAGCGATGTTCCAACATCTAGTGGAAAGCCTTCCCAGAAGAGTGGAGGCTGTTATAGCAGCAATGTTCCAACATCTAGTGGAAAGCCTTCCCAGAAGAGTGGTGGCTGTTATAGCAGCAATGTTCCAACATCTAGTGGAAAGCCTTCCCAGAAGAGTGGAGGCTGTTATAGCAGCAATGTTCCAACATCTAGTGCAAATCCTTCCCAGAAGATTGGTGGCTGTTATAGCAGCAATGTTCCAACATCTAGTGGAAAGCCTTCCCAGAAGAGTGGAGGCTGTTATAGCAGCAATGTTCCAACATCTAGTGGAAAGCCTTCCCAGAAGAGTGGAGGCTGTTATAGCAGCAATGTTCCAACATCTAGTGGAAAGCCTTCCCAGAAGAGTGGAAGCTGTTATAGCAGCAATGTTCCAACATCTAGTGGAAAGCCTTCCCAGAAGAGTGGAGGCTGTTATAGCAGCAATGTTCCAACATCTAGTGGAAAGCCTTCCCAGAAGAGTGGAGGCTGTTATAACAGCAATGTTCCAACATCTAGTGGAAAGCGTTCCCAGAAGAGTGGAGGCTGTTATAGCAGCAATGTTCCAACATCTAGTGGAAAGCCTTCCCAGAAGAGTGGAGGCTGATATAACAGCAATGTTCCAACATCTAGTGCAAATCCTTCCCAGAAGAGTGGAGGCTGTTATAGCAGCAATGTTCCAACATCTAGTGGAAAGCGTTCCCAGAAGAGTGGAGGCTGTTATAGCAGCAATGTTCCGACAACTAGTGCAAAGCCTTCCCAGAAGAGTGGAGGCTGTTATAGCAGCAATGTTCCAACATCTAGTGGAAAGCCTTCCCAGAAGAGTGGAGGCTGTTATAGCAGCAATGTTCCAACATCTAGTGGAAACCCTTCCCAGAAGAGTGGAGGCTGTTATAGCAGCAATGTTCCAACATCTAGTGGAAAGCCTTCCCAGAAGAGTGGAGGCTGTTATAGCAGCAATGTTCTAACATCTAGTGGAAAGCCTTCCCAGAAGAGTGGAGGCTGTTATAGCAGCAATGTTCCAACATCTAGTGGAAATCCTTCCCAGAAGAGTGGAGGCTGTTATAGCAGCAATGTTCCAAGATCTAGTGCAAATCCTTCCCAGGAGAGTGGAGGCTGTTATAGCAGCAATGTTCCAACAGCTAGTGCAAAGCCTTCCCAGAAGAGTGGAGGCTGTTATTGCAGCAATGTTCCAACATCTAGCGGAAAGCCTTCCCAGAAGAGTGGAGGCTGTTATAGCAGCAATGTTCCAACATCTAGTGGAAAGCCTTCCCAGAAGAGTGGAGGCTGTTATAGCAGCAATGTTCCAACATCTAGTGGAAAGCCTTCCCAGAAGAGTGGAGGCTGTTATAGCAGCAATGTTCCAACATCTAGTGGAAAGCCTTCCCAGGAGAGTGGAGGCTGTTATAACAGCAATGTTCCAACATCTAATGGAAAGCGTTCCCAGAAGAGTGGAGGCTGTTATAGCAGCAATGTTCCAACATCTAGTGGAAAGCCTTGCCAGAAGAGTGGAGGCTGACATAACAGCAATGTTCCAACATCTAGTGCAAATCCTTCCCAGAAGAGTGGAGGCTGTTATGTCAGCAATGTTCCAACAACTAGGGGAAAGCCTTCCCAGAAGAGTGGAGGCTGTTATATAAGCAATGTTCCAACATCTAATGGAAAGCCTTCCCAGGAGAGTGGAGGCCGATATAACAGCAATGTTCCAACATCTAGTGCAAATCCTTCCCAGAAGAGTGGAGGCTGTTATAGCAGCAATGTTCCAACATCTAGTGGAAAGCGTTCCCAGAAGAGTGGAGGCTGTTATAGCAGCGATGTTCCAACATCTAGTGGAAAGCTTTCCCAGAAGAGTGGAGGCTGTTATAGCAGCAATGTTCCAACATCTAGTGCAAATCCTTCCCAGAAGAGTGGTAGCTGTTATAGCAGCAATGTTCCAACATCTAGTGGAAAGCCTTCCCAGAAGAGTGGAGGCTGTTATAGCAGCAATGTTCCAACATCTAGTGCAAATCCTTCCCAGAAGAGTGGAGGCTGTTATAGCAGTGATGTTCCAACATCTAGTGGAAAGTGTTCCCAGAAGAGTGGAGGCTGTTATAGCAGCAATGTTCCAACATCTAGTGGAAAGCGTTCCCAGAAGAGTGGAGGCTGATATAACAGCAATGTTCCAACATCTAGTGCAAATCCTTCCCAGAAGAGTGGAGGCTGTTATAGCAGCAATGTTCCAACATCTAGTGGAAAGCGTTCCCAGAAGAGTGGAGGCTGTTATAGCAGCGATGTTCCAACATCTAGTGGAAAGCCTTCCCAGAAGAGTGGAGGCTGTTATAGCAGCAATGTTCCAACATCTAGTGGAAAGCCTTCCCAGAAGAGTGGTGGCTGTTATAGCAGCAATGTTCCAACATCTAGTGGAAAGCCTTCCCAGAAGAGTGGAGGCTGTTATAGCAGCAATGTTCCAACATCTAGTGCAAATCCTTCCCAGAAGAGTGGAGGCTGTTATAGCAGCAATGTTCCAACAACTAGTGCAAAGCCTTCCCAGAAGAGTGGAGGCTGTTATAGCAGCAATGTTCCAACATCTAGTGGAAAGCCTTCCCAGAAGAGTGGAGGCTGTTATAGCAGCAATGTTCCAACATCTAGTGGAAAGCCTTCCCAGAAGAGTGGAGGCTGTTATAGCAGCAATGTTCCAACATCTAGTGGAAAGCCTTCCCAGAAGAGTGGAGGCTGTTATAGCAGCAATGTTCCAACATCTAGTGGAAAGCCTTCCCAGAAGAGTGGAGGCTGTTATAGCAGCAATGTTCCAACATCTAGTGGAAATCCTTCCCAGAAGAGTGGAGGCTGTTATAGCAGCAATGTTCCAAGATCTAGTGCAAATCCTTCCCAGAAGAGTGGAGGCTGTTATAGCAGCAATGTTCCAACAGCTAGTGCAAAGCCTTCCCAGAAGAGTGGAGGCTGTTATAGCAGCAATGTTCCAACATCTAGTGGAAAGCCTTCCCAGAAGAGTGGAGGCTGTTATAGCAGCAATGTTCCAACATCTAGTGGAAAGCCTTCCCAGAAGAGTGGAGGCTGTTATAGCAGCAATGTTCCAACATCTAGTGGAACGCCTTCCCAGAAGAGTGGAGGCTGATATAACAGCAATGTTCCAACATCTAGTGCAAATCCTTCCCAGAAGAGTGGAGGCTGTTATAGCAGCAATGTTCCAACATCTAGTGGAAAGCGTTCCCAGAAGAGTGGAGGCTGTTATAGCAGCGATGTTCCAACATCTAGTGGAAAGCTTTCCCAGAAGAGTGGAGGCTGTTATAGCAGCAATGTTCCAACATCTAGTGCAAATCCTTCCCAGAAGATTGGTGGCTGTTATAGCAGCAATGTTCCAACATCTAGTGGAAAGCCTTCCCAGAAGAGTGGAGGCTGTTATAGCAGCAATGTTCCAACATCTAGTGGAAAGCCTTCCCAGAAGAGTGGAAGCTGTTATAGCAGCAATGTTCCAACATCTAGTGGAAAGCCTTCCCAGAAGAGTGGAGGCTGTTATAGCAGCAATGTTCCAACATCTAGTGGAAAGCCTTCCCAGAAGAGTGGAGGCTGTTATAACAGCAATGTTCCAACATCTAGTGGAAAGCGTTCCCAGAAGAGTGGAGGCTGTTATAGCAGCAATGTTCCAACATCTAGTGGAAAGCCTTCCCAGAAGAGTGGAGTCTGTTATAGCAGCAATGTTCCAACAACTAGTGCAAAGCCTTCCCAGAAGAGTGGAGGCTGTTATAGCAGCAATGTTCCAACATCTAGTGGAAAGCCTTCCCAGAAGAGTGGAGGCTGTTATAGCAGCAATGTTCCAACATCTAGTGGAAAGCCTTCCCAGAAGAGTGGAGGCTGTTATAGCAGCAATGTTCCAACATCTAGTGGAAAGCCTTCCCAGAAGAGTGGAGGCTGTTATAGCAGCAATGCTCTAACATCTAGTGGAAAGCCTTCCCAGAAGAGTGGAGGCTGTTATAGCAGCAATGTTCCAACATCTAGTGGAAATCCTTCCCAGAAGAGTGGAGGCTGTTATAGCAGCAATGTTCCAAGATCTAGTGCAAATCCTTCCCAGGAGAGTGGAGGCTGTTATAGCAGCAATGTTCCAACAGCTAGTGCAAAGCCTTCCCAGAAGAGTGGAGGCTGTTATTGCAGCAATGTTCCAACATCTAGCGGAAAGCCTTCCCAGAAGAGTGGAGGCTGTTATAGCAGCAATGTTCCAACATCTAGTGGAAAGCCTTCCCAGAAGAGTGGAGGCTGTTATAGCAGCAATGTTCCAACATCTAGTGGAAAGCCTTCCCAGAAGAGTGGAGGCTGTTATAGCAGCAATGTTCCAACATCTAGTGGAAAGCCTTCCCAGGAGAGTGGAGGCTGTTATAACAGCAATGTTCCAACATCTAATGGAAAGCGTTCCCAGAAGAGTGGAGGCTGTTATAGCAGCAATGTTCCAACATCTAGTGGAAAGCCTTGCCAGAAGAGTGGAGGCTGATATAACAGCAATGTTCCAACATCTAGTGCAAATCCTTCCCAGAAGAGTGGAGGCTGTTATGTCAGCAATGTTCCAACAACTAGGGGAAAGCCTTCCCAGAAGAGTGGAGGCTGTTATAACAGCAATGTTCCAACATCTAATGGAAAGCCTTCCCAGGAGAGTGGAGGCCGATATAACAGCAATGTTCCAACATCTAGTGCAAATCCTTCCCAGAAGAGTGGAGGCTGTTATAGCAGCAATGTTCCAACATCTAGTGGAAAGCGTTCCCAGAAGAGTGGAGGCTGTTATAGCAGCGATGTTCCAACATCTAGTGGAAAGCTTTCCCAGAAGAGTGGAGGCTGTTATAGCAGCAATGTTCCAACATCTAGTGCAAATCCTTCCCAGAAGAGTGGTAGCTGTTATAGCAGCAATGTTCCAACATCTAGTGGAAAGCCTTCCCAGAAGAGTGGAGGCTGTTATAGCAGCAATGTTCCAACATCTAGTGCAAATCCTTCCCACAAGAGTGGAGGCTGTTATAGCAGCGATGTTCCAACATCTAGTGGAAAGTGTTCCCAGAAGAGTGGAGGCTGTTATAGCAGCAATGTTCCAACATCTAGTGGAAAGCGTTCCCAGAAGAGTGGAGGCTGATATAACAGCAATGTTCCAACATCTAGTGCAAATCCTTCCCAGAAGAGTGGAGGCTGTTATAGCAGCAATGTTCCAACATCTAGTGGAAAGCGTTCCCAGAAGAGTGGAGGCTGTTATAGCAGCGACGTTCCAACATCTAGTGGAAAGCCTTCCCAGAAGAGTGGAGGCTGTTATAGCAGCAATGTTCCAACATCTAGTGGAAAGCCTTCCCAGAAGAGTGGTGGCTGTTATAGCAGCAATGTTCCAACATCTAGTGGAAAGCCTTCCCAGAAGAGTGGAGGCTGTTATAGCAGCAATGTTCCAACATCTAGTGCAAATCCTTCCCAGAAGAGTGGAGGCTGTTATAGCAGCAATGTTCCAACATCTAGTGGAAAGCCTTCCCAGAAGAGTGGAAGCTGTTATAGCAGCAATGTTCCAACATCTAGTGGAAAGCCTTCCCAGAAGAGTGGAGGCTGTTATAGCAGCAATGTTCCAACATCTAGTGGAAAGCCTTCCCAGAAGAGTGGAGGCTGTTATAACAGCAATGTTCCAACATCTAGTGGAAAGCGTTCCCAGAAGAGTGGAGGCTGTTATAGCAGCAATGTTCCAACATCTAGTGGAAAGCCTTCCCAGAAGAGTGGAGGCTGATATAACAGCAATGTTCCAACATCTAGTGCAAATCCTTCCCAGAAGAGTGGAGGCTGTTATAGCAGCAATGTTCCAACATCTAGTGGAAAGCGTTCCCAGAAGAGTGGAGGCTGTTATAGCAGCAATGTTCCGACAACTAGTGCAAAGCCTTCCCAGAAGAGTGGAGGCTGTTATAGCAGCAATGTTCCAACATCTAGTGGAAAGCCTTCCCAGAAGAGTGGAGGCTGTTATAGCAGCAATGTTCCAACATCTAGTGGAAACCCTTCCCAGAAGAGTGGAGGCTGTTATAGCAGCAATGTTCCAACATCTAGTGGAAAGCCTTCCCAGAAGAGTGGAGGCTGTTATAGCAGCAATGTTCTAACATCTAGTGGAAAGCCTTCCCAGAAGAGTGGAGGCTGTTATAGCAGCAATGTTCCAACATCTAGTGGAAATCCTTCCCAGAAGAGTGGAGGCTGTTATAGCAGCAATGTTCCAAGATCTAGTGCAAATCCTTCCCAGGAGAGTGGAGGCTGTTATAGCAGCAATGTTCCAACAGCTAGTGGAAAGCCTTCCCAGAAGAGTGGAGGCTGTTATTGCAGCAATGTTCCAACATCTAGCGGAAAGCCTTCCCAGAAGAGTGGAGGCTGTTATAGCAGCAATGTTCCAACATCTAGTGGAAAGCCTTCCCAGAAGAGTGGAGGCTGTTATAGCAGCAATGTTCCAACATCTAGTGGAAAGCCTTCCCAGAAGAGTGGAGGCTGTTATAGCAGCAATGTTCCAACATCTAGTGGAAAGCCTTCCCAGGAGAGTGGAGGCTGTTATAACAGCAATGTTCCAACATCTAATGGAAAGCGTTCCCAGAAGAGTGGAGGCTGTTATAGCAGCAATGTTCCAACATCTAGTGGAAAGCCTTGCCAGAAGAGTGGAGGCTGATATAACAGCAATGTTCCAACATCTAGTGCAAATCCTTCCCAGAAGAGTGGAGGCTGTTATGTCAGCAATGTTCCAACAACTAGGGGAAAGCCTTCCCAGAAGAGTGGAGGCTGTTATAACAGCAATGTTCCAACATCTAATGGAAAGCCTTCCCAGGAGAGTGGAGGCCGATATAACAGCAATGTTCCAACATCTAGTGCAAATCCTTCCCAGAAGAGTGGAGGCTGTTATAGCAGCAATGTTCCAACATCTAGTGGAAAGCGTTCCCAGAAGAGTGGAGGCTGTTATAGCAGCGATGTTCCAACATCTAGTGGAAAGCTTTCCCAGAAGAGTGGAGGCTGTTATAGCAGCAATGTTCCAACATCTAGTGCAAATCCTTCCCAGAAGAGTGGTAGCTGTTATAGCAGCAATGTTCCAACATCTAGTGGAAAGCCTTCCCAGAACAGTGGAGGCTGTTATAGCAGCAATGTTCCAACATCTAGTGGAAAGCGTTCCCAGAAGAGTGGAGGCTGTTATAGCAGCGATGTTCCAACATCTAGTGGAAAGTGTTCCCAGAAGAGTGGAGGCAGTTATAGCAGCAATGTTCCAACATCTAGTGGAAAGCGTTCCCAGAAGAGTGGAGGCTGATATAACAGCAATGTTCCAACATCTAGTGCAAATCCTTCCCAGAAGAGTGGAGGCTGTTATAGCAGCAATGTTCCAACATCTAGTGGAAAGCGTTCCCAGAAGAGTGGAGGCTGTTATAGCAGCGATGTTCCAACATCTAGTGGAAAGCCTTCCCAGAAGAGTGGAGGCTGTTATAGCAGCAATGTTCCAACATCTAGTGGAAAGCCTTCCCAGAAGAGTGGTGGCTGTTATAGCAGCAATGTTCCAACATCTAGTGGAAAGCCTTCCCAGAAGAGTGGAGGCTGTTATAGCAGCAATGTTCCAACATCTAGTGCAAATCCTTCCCAGAAGAGTGGAGGCTGTTATAGCAGCAATGTTCCAACAACTAGTGCAAAGCCTTCCCAGAAGAGTGGAGGCTGTTATAGCAGCAATGTTCCAACATCTAGTGGAAAGCCTTCCCAGAAGAGTGGAGGCTGTTATAGCAGCAATGTTCCAACATCTAGTGGAAAGCCTTCCCAGAAGAGTGGAGGCTGTTATAGCAGCAATGTTCCAACATCTAGTGGAAAGCCTTCCCAGAAGAGTGGAGGCTGTTATAGCAGCAATGTTCCAACATCTAGTGGAAAGCCTTCCCAGAAGAGTGGAGGCTGTTATAGCAGCAATGTTCCAACATCTAGTGGAAATCCTTCCCAGAAGAGTGGAGGCTGTTATAGCAGCAATGTTCCAAGATCTAGTGCAAATCCTTCCCAGAAGAGTGGAGGCTGTTATAGCAGCAATGTTCCAACAGCTAGTGCAAAGCCTTCCCAGAAGAGTGGAGGCTGTTATAGCAGCAATGTTCCAACATCTAGTGGAAAGCCTTCCCAGAAGAGTGGAGGCTGTTATAGCAGCAATGTTCCAACATCTAGTGGAAAGCCTTCCCAGAAGAGTGGAGGCTGTTATAGCAGCAATGTTCCAACATCTAGTGGAACGCCTTCCCAGAAGAGTGGAGGCTGATATAACAGCAATGTTCCAACATCTAGTGCAAATCCTTCCCAGAAGAGTGGAGGCTGTTATAGCAGCAATGTTCCAACATCTAGTGGAAAGCGTTCCCAGAAGAGTGGAGGCTGTTATAGCAGCGATGTTCCAACATCTAGTGGAAAGCTTTCCCAGAAGAGTGGAGGCTGTTATAGCAGCAATGTTCCAACATCTAGTGCAAATCCTTCCCAGAAGATTGGTGGCTGTTATAGCATCAATGTTCCAACATCTAGTGGAAAGCCTTCCCAGAAGAGTGGAGGCTGTTATAGCAGCAATGTTCCAACATCTAGTGGAAAGCCTTCCCAGAAGAGTGGAAGCTGTTATAGCAGCAATGTTCCAACATCTAGTGGAAAGCCTTCCCAGAAGAGTGGAGGCTGTTATAGCAGCAATGTTCCAACATCTAGTGGAAAGCCTTCCCAGAAGAGTGGAGGCTGTTATAACAGCAATGTTCCAACATCTAGTGGAAAGCGTTCCCAGAAGAGTGGAGGCTGTTATAGCAGCAATGTTCCAACATCTAGTGGAAAGCCTTCCCAGAAGAGTGGAGGCTGTTATAGCAGCAATGTTCCAACAACTAGTGCAAAGCCTTCCCAGAAGAGTGGAGGCTGTTATAGCAGCAATGTTCCAACATCTAGTGGAAAGCCTTCCCAGAAGAGTGGAGGCTGTTATAGCAGCAATGTTCCAACATCTAGTGGAAAGCCTTCCCAGAAGAGTGGAGGCTGTTATAGCAGCAATGTTCCAACATCTAGTGGAAAGCCTTCCCAGAAGAGTGGAGGCTGTTATAGCAGCAATGTTCTAACATCTAGTGGAAAGCCTTCCCAGAAGAGTGGAGGCTGTTATAGCAGCAATGTTCCAACATCTAGTGGAAATCCTTCCCAGAAGAGTGGAGGCTGTTATAGCAGCAATGTTCCAAGATCTAGTGCAAATCCTTCCCAGGAGAGTGGAGGCTGTTATAGCAGCAATGTTCCAACAGCTAGTGCAAAGCCTTCCCAGAAGAGTGGAGGCTGTTATTGCAGCAATGTTCCAACATCTAGCGGAAAGCCTTCCCAGAAGAGTGGAGGCTGTTATAGCAGCAATGTTCCAACATCTAGTGGAAAGCCTTCCCAGAAGAGTGGAGGCTGTTATAGCAGCAATGTTCCAACATCTAGTGGAAAGCCTTCCCAGAAGAGTGGAGGCTGTTATAGCAGCAATGTTCCAACATCTAGTGGAAAGCCTTCCCAGGAGAGTGGAGGCTGTTATAACAGCAATGTTCCAACATCTAATGGAAAGCGTTCCCAGAAGAGTGGAGGCTGTTATAGCAGCAATGTTCCAACATCTAGTGGAAAGCCTTGCCAGAAGAGTGGAGGCTGATATAACAGCAATGTTCCAACATCTAGTGCAAATCCTTCCCAGAAGAGTGGAGGCTGTTATGTCAGCAATGTTCCAACAACTAGGGGAAAGCCTTCCCAGAAGAGTGGAGGCTGTTATAACAGCAATGTTCCAACATCTAATGGAAAGCCTTCCCAGGAGAGTGGAGGCCGATATAACAGCAATGTTCCAACATCTAGTGCAAATCCTTCCCAGAAGAGTGGAGGCTGTTATAGCAGCAATGTTCCAACATCTAGTGGAAAGCGTTCCCAGAAGAGTGGAGGCTGTTATAGCAGCGATGTTCCAACATCTAGTGGAAAGCTTTCCCAGAAGAGTGGAGGCTGTTATAGCAGCAATGTTCCAACATCTAGTGCAAATCCTTCCCAGAAGAGTGGTAGCTGTTATAGCAGCAATGTTCCAACATCTAGTGGAAAGCCTTCCCAGAAGAGTGGAGGCTGTTATAGCAGCAATGTTCCAACATCTAGTGCAAATCCTTCCCACAAGAGTGGAGGCTGTTATAGCAGCGATGTTCCAACATCTAGTGGAAAGTGTTCCCAGAAGAGTGGAGGCTGTTATAGCAGCAATGTTCCAACATCTAGTGGAAAGCGTTCCCAGAAGAGTGGAGGCTGATATAACAGCAATGTTCCAACATCTAGTGCAAATCCTTCCCAGAAGAGTGGAGGCTGTTATAGCAGCAATGTTCCAACATCTAGTGGAAAGCGTTCCCAGAAGAGTGGAGGCTGTTATAGCAGCGATGTTCCAACATCTAGTGGAAAGCCTTCCCAGAAGAGTGGAGGCTGTTATAGCAGCAATGTTCCAACATCTAGTGGAAAGCCTTCCCAGAAGAGTGGTGGCTGTTATAGCAGCAATGTTCCAACATCTAGTGGAAAGCCTTCCCAGAAGAGTGGAGGCTGTTATAGCAGCAATGTTCCAACATCTAGTGCAAATCCTTCCCAGAAGAGTGGAGGCTGTTATAGCAGCAATGTTCCAACAACTAGTGCAAAGCCTTCCCAGAAGAGTGGAGGCTGTTATAGCAGCAATGTTCCAACATCTAGTGGAAAGCCTTCCCAGAAGAGTGGAGGCTGTTATAGCAGCAATGTTCCAACATCTAGTGGAAAGCCTTCCCAGAAGAGTGGAGGCTGTTATAGCAGCAATGTTCCAACATCTAGTGGAAAGCCTTCCCAGAAGAGTGGAGGCTGTTATAGCAGCAATGTTCCAACATCTAGTGGAAAGCCTTCCCAGAAGAGTGGAGGCTGTTATAGCAGCAATGTTCCAACATCTAGTGGAAAGCCTTCCCAGAAGAGTGGAGGCTGTTATAGCAGCAATGTTCCAACATCTAGTGGAAATCCTTCCCAGAAGAGTGGAGGCTGTTATAGCAGCAATGTTCCAAGATCTAGTGCAAATCCTTCCCAGAAGAGTGGAGGCTGTTATAGCAGCAATGTTCCAACAGCTAGTGCAAAGCCTTCCCAGAAGAGTGGAGGCTGTTATAGCAGCAATGTTCCAACATCTAGTGGAAAGCCTTCCCAGAAGAGTGGAGGCTGTTATAGCAGCAATTTTCCAACAACTAGTGGAAAGCCTTCCCAGAAGAGTGGAGGCTGTTATAACAGCAATGTTCCAACATCTAATGGAAAGCCTTCCCAGGAGAGTGGAGGCCGATATAACAGCAATGTTCCAACATCTAATGCAAATCCTTCCCAGAAGAGTGGAGGCTGTTATAGCAGCAATGTTCCAACATCTAGTGGAAAGCGTTCCCAGAAGAGTGGAGGCTGTTATAGCAGCGATGTTCCAACATCTAGTGGAAAGGTTTCCCAGAAGAGTGGAGGCTGTTATAGCAGCAATGTTCCAACATCTAGTGGAAAGCCTTCCCAGAAGAGTGGAGGCTGTTATAGCAGCAATGTTCCAACATCTAGTGGAAAGCCTTCCCAGAAGAGTGGAGGCTGTTATAGCAGCAATGTTACAACATCTAGTGGAAAGCCTTCCCACAAGAGTGGAGGCTGTTATAGCAGCAATGTTCCAACATCTAGTGGAAAGCCTTCCCAGAAGAGTGGAGGCTGTTATAACAGCAATGTTCCAACATCTAGTGCAAATCCTTCCCAGAAGAGTGGAGGCTGTTATAGCAGCAATTTTCCAACAACTAGTGGAAAGCCTTCCCAGAAGAGTGGAGGCTGTTATAACAGCAAAGTTCCAACATCTAATGGAAAGCCTTCCCAGGAGAGTGGAGGCCGATATAACAGCAATGTTCCAACATCTAATGCAAATCCTTCCCAGAAGAGTGGAGGCTGTTATAGCAGCAATGTTCCAACATCTAGTGGAAAGCGTTCCCAGAAGAGTGGAGGCTGTTATAGCAGCGATGTTCCAACATCTAGTGGAAAGCTTTCCCAGAAGAGTGGAGGCTGTTATAGCAGCAATGTTCCAACATCTAGTGCAAATCCTTCCCAGAAGAGTGGTGGCTGTTATAGCAGCAATGTTCCAACATCTAGTGGAAAGCCTTCCCAGAAGATTGGAGGCTGTTATAGCAGCAATGTTCCAACATCTAGTGCAAATCCTTCCCACAAGAGTGGAGGCTGTTATAGCAGCGATGTTCCAACATCTAGTGGCAAGCCTTCCCAGAAGAGTGGAGGCTGTTATAGCAGCAATGTTCCAACATCTAGTGCAAATCCTTCCCAGAAGAGTGGAGGCTGTTATAGGAGCAATGTTCCAACATCTAGTGGAAAGCCTTCCCAGAAGAGTGGAGGCTGTTATAACAGCAATGTTCCAACATCTAGTGGAAAGCCTTCCCAGAAGAGTGGAGGCTGTTATAGCGACATTGTTCCAACATCTAGTGGAAAGCCTTCCCAGAAGAGTGGAGGCTGTTATAGCAGCAATGTTCCAACATCTAGTGGAAATCCTTCCCAGAAGAGTGGAGGCTGTTATAGCAGCAATGTTCCAACATCTAGTGCAAATCCTTCCCAGAAGAGTGGAGGCTGTTATAGCAGCAATGTTCCAACATCTAGTGGAAAGCCTTCCCAGAAGAGTGGAGGCTGTTATAGCAGCAATGTTCCAACATCTAGTGGAAAGCCTTCCCAGAAGATTGGAGGCTGTTATAGCAGCAATGTTCCAACATCTAGTGCAAATCCTTCCCACAAGAGTGGAGGCTGTTATAGCAGCGATGTTCCAACATCTAGTGGCAAGCCTTCCCAGAAGAGTGGAGGCTGTTATAGCAGCAATGTTCCAACATCTAGTGCAAATCCTTCCCAGAAGAGTGGAGGCTGTTATAGCAGCAATGTTCCAACAACTAGTGGAAAGCCTTCCCAGGAGAGTGGAACAGCCTCCACTCCCAGAAGAGTGGAGGCTGTTATAACAGCAATGTTCCAACATCTAGTGGAAAGCCTTCCCAGAAGAGTGGAGGCTGTTATAGCGACATTGTTCCAACATCTAGTGGAAAGCCTTCCCAGAAGAGTGGAGGCTGTTATAGCAGCAATGTTCCAACATCTAGTGGAAATCCTTCCCAGAAGAGTGGAGGCTGTTATAGCAGCAATGTTCCAACATCTAGTGCAAATCCTTCCCAGAAGAGTGGAGGCTGTTATAGCAGCAATGTTCCAACAACTAGTTCAAAGCCTTCCCAGAAGAGTGGAGGCTGTTATAATAGCAATGTTCCAACATCTAGTGGAAAGCCTTCCCAGAAGAGTGGAGGCTGTTGTAGCAGCAATGTTCCAACATCTAGTGGAAAGCCTTCCCAGAAGAGTGGAGGCTGTTATAGCAGCAATGTTCCAACATCTAGTGGAAAGCCTTCCCAGAAGAGTGGAGGCTGTTATAGCAGCAATGTTCCAACATCTAGTGGAAAGCCTTCCCAGAAGAGTGGAGGCTGTTATGGCAGCAATGTTCCAACATCTAGTGGAAATCCTTCCCAGAAGAGTGGAGGCTGTTATAGCAGCAATGTTCCAAGATCTAGTGCAAATCCTTCCCAGAAGAGTGGAGGCTGTTATAGCAGCAATGTTCCAACAGCTAGTGCAAAGCCTTCCCAGAAGAGTGGAGGCTGTTATGGCAGCAATGTTCCAACATCTAGTGGAAAGCCTTCCCAGAAGAGTGGAGGCTGTTATAGTAGCAATGTTCCAACATATAGTGGAAAGCCTTCCCAGAAGAGTGGAGGCTGTTATAGCAGCAATGTTCCAACATCTAGTGGAAAGCCTTCCCAGAAGAGTGGAGGCTGTTATTGCAGCAATGTTCCAACATCTAGTGGAAAGCCTTCCCAGAAGAGTGGAGGCTGTTATTGCAGCAATGTTCCAACATCTAGTGGAAAGCTTTCCCAGAAGAGTGGAGGCTGTTATAGCAGCAATGTTCCAACATCTAGTGCAAATCCTTCCCAGAAGAGTGGTGGCTGTTATAGCAGCAATGTTCCAACATCTAGTGGAAAGCCTTCCCAGAAGAGTGGAGGCTGTTATAGCAGCAATGTTCCAACATCTAGTGGAAAGCCTTCCCAGAAGAGTGGAGGCTGTTATAGCAGCAATGTTCCAACATCTAGTGGAAAGCCTTCCCAGAAGAGTGGAGGCTGTTATAGCAGCAATGTTCCAACATCTAGTGGAAAGCCTTCCCAGAAGAGTGGAGGCTGTTATAGCAGCAATGTTCCAACATCTAGTGGAAAGCCTTCCCAGAAGAGTGGAGGCTGTTATAACAGCAATGTTCCAACATCTAGTGGAAAGCGTTCCCAGAAGAGTGGAGGCTGTTATAGCAGCAATGTTCCAACATCTAGTGGAAAGCCTTCCCAGAAGAGTGGAGGCTGATATAACAGCAATGTTCCAACATCTAGTGCAAATCCTTCCCAGAAGAGTGGAGGCTGTTATAGCAGCAATGTTCCAACATCTAGTGGAAAGCGTTCCCAGAAGAGTGGAGGCTGTTATAGCAGCGATGTTCCAACATCTAGTGGAAAGCTTTCCCAGAAGAGTGGAGGCTGTTTTAGCAGCAATGTTCCAACAACTAGTGCAAAGCCTTCCCAGAAGAGTGGAGGCTGTTGTAGCAGCAATGTTCCAACATCTAGTGGAAAGCCTTCCCCGAAGAGTGGAGGCTGTTATAGCAGCAATGTTCCAACATCTAGTGGAAAGCCTTCCCAGAAGAGTGGAGGCTGTTATAGCAGCAATGTTCCAACATCTAGTGGAAAGCCTTCCCAGAAGAGTGGAGGCTGTTATAGCAGCAATGTTCCAACATCTAGTGGAAAGCCTTCCCAGAAGAGTGGAGGCTGTTATAGCAGCAATGTTCCAACATCTAGTGGAAATCCTTCCCAGAAGAGTGGAGGCTGTTATATCAGCAATGTTCCAAGATCTAGTACAAATCCTTCCCAGAAGAGTGGAGGCTGTTATAGCAGCAATGTTCCAACAGCTAGTGCAAAGCCTTCCCAGAAGAGTGGAGGCTGTTATAGCAGCAATGTTCCAACATCTAGTGGAAAGCCTTCCCAGAAGAGTGGAGGCTGTTATAGCAGCAATGTTCCAACATCTAGTGGAAAGCCTTCCCAGAAGAGTGGAGGCTGTTATAGCAGCAATGTTCCAACATCTATTGGAAAGCCTTCCCAGAAGAGTGGAGGCTGTTATAGCAGCAATGTTCCAAAATCTAGTGGAAAGCCTTCCCAGAAGAGTGGAGGCTGTTATAACAGCAATGTTCCAACATCTAGTGGAAAGCGTTCCCAGAAGAGTGGAGGCTGTTATAGCAGCAATGTTCCAACATCTAGTGGAAAGCCTTCCCAGAAGAGTGGAGGCTGATATAACAGCAATGTTCCAACATCTAGTGCAAATCCTTCCCAGAAGAGTGGAGGCTGTTATAGCAGCGATGTTCCAACATCTAGTGGAAAGCTTTCCCAGAAGAGTGGAGGCTGTTATAGCAGCAATGTTCCAACATCTAGTGCAAATCCTTCCCAGAAGAGTGGTGGCTGTTATACCAGCAATGTTCCAACATCTAGTGGAAAGCCTTCCCAGAAGAGTGGAGGCTGTTATAGCAGCAATGTTCCAACATCTAGTGGAAAGCCTTCCCAGAAGAGTGGAGGCTGTTATAGCAGCAATGTTCCAACATCTAGTGGAAAGCCTTCCCAGAAGAGTGGAGGCTGTTATAGCAGCAATGTTCCAACATCTAGTGGAAAGTGTTCCCAGAAGAGTGGAGGCTGTTATAGCAGCAATGTTCCAACATCTAGTGGAAAGCGTTCCCAGAAGATTGGAGGCTGTTATAGCAGCAATGTTCTAACATCTAGTGCAAATCCTTCCCAGAAGAGTGGAGGCTGTTATAGCAGCAATGTTCCAACAACTAGTGGAAAGCCTTTCCAGAAGAGTGGAGGCTGTTATAACAGCAATGTTCCAACATCTAGTGGAAAGCCTTCCCAGAAGAGTGGAGGCTGTTATAGCGACATTGTTCCAACATCTAGTGGAAAGCCTTCCCAGAAGAGTGGAGGCTGTTATAGCAGCAATGTTCCAACATCTAGTGGAAATCCTTCCCAGAAGAGTGGAGGCTGTTATAGCAGCAATATTCCAAGATCTAGTGCAAAACCTTCCCAGAAGAGTGGAGGCTGTTATAGCAGCAATGTTCCAACAGCTAGTGCAAAGCCTTCCCAGAAGAGTGGAGGCTGTTATAGCAGCAATGTTCCAACATCTAGTGGAAAGCCTTCCCAGAAGAGTGGAGGCTGTTATAGCAGCAATGTTCCAACATCTAGTGGAAAGCCTTCCCAGAAGAGTGGAGGCTGTTATAGCAGCAATGTTCCAACATCTAGTGGAAAGCCTTCCCAGAAGAGTGGAGAATGTTATAGCAGCAATGTTCCAACATCTAGTGGAAAGCCTTCCCAGAAGAGTGGAGGCTGTTATAGCAGCAATGTTCCAACATCTAGTGGAAAGCCTTCCCAGGAGAGTGGAGGCTGATATAACAGCAATGTTCCAACATCTAGTGCAAATCCTTCCCAGAAGAGTGGAGGCTGTTATAGCAGCAATGTTCCAACATCTAGTGGAAAGCGTTCCCAGAAGAGTGGAGGCTGTTATAGCAGCGATGTTCCAACATCTAGTGGAAAGCTTTCCCAGAAGAGTGGAGGCTGTTATAGCAGCAATGTTCCAACATCTAGTGCAAATCCTTCCCAGAAGACTGGTGGCTGTTATAGCAGCAATGTTCCAACATCTAGTGGAAAGCCTTCCCAGAAGAGTGGAGGCTGTTATAGCAGCAATGTTCCAACATCTAGTGGAAAGCCTTCCCAGAAGAGTGGAGGCTGTTATAGCAGCAATGTTCCAACATCTAGTGGAAAGCCTTCCCAGAAGAGTGGAAGCTGTTATAGCAGCAATGTTCCAACATCTAGTGGAAAGCCTTCCCAGAAGAGTGGAGGCTGTTATAGCAGCAATGTTCCAACATCTAGTGGAAAGCCTTCCCAGAAGAGTGGAGGCTGTTATAACAGCAATGTTCCAACATCTAGTGGAAAGCGTTCCCAGAAGAGTGGAGGCTGTTATAGCAGCAATGTTCCAACATCTAGTGGAAAGCCTTCCCAGAAGAGTGGAGGCTGATATAACAGCAATGTTCCAACATCTAGTGCAAATCCTTCCCAGAAGAGTGGAGGCTGTTATAGCAGCAATGTTCCAACATCTAGTGGAAAGCGTTCCCAGAAGAGTGGAGGCTGTTATAGCAGCAATGTTCCAACAACTAGTGCAAAGCCTTCCCAGAAGAGTGGAGGCTGTTATAGCAGCAATGTTCCAACATCTAGTGGAAAGCCTTCCCAGAAGAGTGGAGGCTGTTATAGCAGCAATGTTCCAACATCTAGTGGAAAGCCTTCCCAGAAGAGTGGAGGCTGTTATAGCAGCAATGTTCCAACATCTAGTGGAAAGCCTTCCCAGAAGAGTGGAGGCTGTTATAGCAGCAATGTTCCAACATCTAGTGGAAAGCCTTCCCAGAAGAGTGGAGGCTGTTATAGCAGCAATGTTCCAACATCTAGTGGAAATCCTTCCCAGAAGAGTGGAGGCTGTTATAGCAGCAATGTTCCAAGATCTAGTGCAAATCCTTTCCAGGAGAGTGGAGGCTGTTATAGCAGCAATGTTCCAACAGCTAGTGCAAAGCATTCCCAGAAGAGTGGAGGCTGTTATTGCAGCAATGTTCCAACATCTAGTGGAAAGCCTTCCCAGAAGAGTGGAGGCTGTTATAGCAGCAATGTTCCAACATCTAGTGGAAAGCCTTCCCAGAAGAGTGGAGGCTGTTATAGCAGCAATGTTCCAACATCTAGTGGAAAGCCTTCCCAGAAGAGTGGAGGCTGTTATAGCAGCAATGTTCCAACATCTAGTGGAAAGCCTTCCCAGGAGAGTGGAGGCTGTTATAACAGCAATGTTCCAACATCTAGTGGAAAGCGTTCCCAGAAGAGTGGAGGCTGTTATAGCAGCAATGTTCCAACATCTAGTGGAAAGCCTTGCCAGAAGAGTGGAGGCTGATATAACAGCAATGTTCCAACATCTAGTGCAAATCCTTCCCAGAAGAGTGGAGGCTGTTATGTCAGCAATGTTCCAACAACTAGGGGAAAGCCTTCCCAGAAGAGTGGAGGCTGTTATAACAGCAATGTTCCAACATCTAATGGAAAGCCTTCCCAGGAGAGTGGAGGCCGATATAACAGCAATGTTCCAACATCTAGTGCAAATCCTTCCCAGAAGAGTGGAGGCTGTTATAGCAGCAATGTTCCAACATCTAGTGGAAAGCGTTCCCAGAAGAGTGGAGGCTGTTATAGCAGCGATGTTCCAACATCTAGTGGAAAGCGTTCCCAGAAGAGTGGAGGCTGTTATAGCAGCGATGTTCCAACATCTAGTGGAAAGCCTTCCCAGAAGAGTGGAGGCTGTTATAGCAGAAATGTTCCAACATCTAGTGCAAATCCTTCCCACAAGAGTGGAGGCTGTTATAGCAGCGATGTTCCAACATCTAGTGGAAAGTGTTCCCAGAAGAGTGGAGGCTGTTATAGCAGCAATGTTCCAACATCTAGTGGAAAGCGTTCCCAGAAGAGTGGAGGCTGATATAACAGCAATGTTCCAACATCTAGTGCAAATCCTTCCCAGAAGAGTGGAGGCTGTTATAGCAGCAATGTTCCAACATCTAGTGGAAAGCCTTCCCACAAGAGTGGAGGCTGTTATAGCAGCAATGTTCCAACATCTAGTGGAAAGCCTTCCCAGAAGAGTGGAGGCTGTTATAGCAGCAATGTTCCAACATCTAGTGGAAAGCCTTCCCAGAAGAGTGGAGGCTGTTATAGCAGTAATGTTCCAACATCTAGTGGAAAGCCTTCCCAGAAGAGTGGAGGCTGTTATAGCAGCAATTTTCCAACATCTAGTGGAAATCCTTCCCAGAAGAGTGGAGGCTGTTATAGCAGCGATGTTCCAACATCTAGTGGAAAGCTTTCCCAGAAGAGTGGAGGCTGTTATAGCAGCAATGTTCCAACATCTAGTGCAAATCCTTCCCAGAAGAGTGGTGGCTGTTATAGCAGCAATGTTCCAACATCTAGTGGAAAGCCTTCCCAGAAGATTGGAGGCTGTTATAGCAGCAATGTTCCAACATCTAGTGCAAATCCTTCCCACAAGAGTGGAGGCTGTTATAGCAGCGATGTTCCAACATCTAGTGGCAAGCCTTCCCAGAAGAGTGGAGGCTGTTATAGCAGCAATGTTCCAACATCTAGTGCAAATCCTTCCCAGAAGAGTGGAGGCTGTTATAGCAGCAATGTTCCAACAACTAGTGGAAAGCCATCCCAGAAGAGTGGAGGCTGTTATAACAGCAATGTTCCAACATCTAGTGGAAAGCCTTCCCAGAAGAGTGGAGGCTGTTATAGCGACATTGTTCCAACATCTAGTGGAAAGCCTTCCCAGAAGAGTGGAGGCTGTTATAGCAGCAATGTTCCAACATCTAGTGGAAATCCTTCCCAGAAGAGTGGAGGCTGTTATAGCAGCAATGTTCCAACATCTAGTGCAAATCCTTCCCAGAAGAGTGGAGGCTGTTATAGCAGCAATGTTCCAACAACTAGTGCAAAGCCTTCCCAGAAGAGTGGAGGCTGTTATAGCAGCAATGTTCCAACATCTAGTGGAAAGCCTTCCCAGAAGAGTGGAGGCTGTTATAGCAGCAATGTTCCAACATCTAGTGGAAAGCCTTCCCAGAAGAGTGGAGGCTGTTATAGCAGCAATGTTCCAACATCTAGTGGAAAGCCTTCCCAGAAGAGTGGAGGCTGTTATAGCAGCAATGTTCCAACATCTAGTGGAAAGCCTTCCCAGAAGAGTGGAGGCTGTTATAGCAGCAATGTTCCAACATCTAGTGGAAATCCTTCCCAGAAGAGTGGAGGCTGTTATAGCAGCAATGTTCCAAGATCTAGTGCAAATCCTTCCCAGAAGAGTGGAGGCTGTTATAGCAGCAATGTTCCAACAGCTAGTGCAAAGCCTTCCCAGAAGAGTGGAGGCTGTTATAGCAGCAATGTTCCAACATCTAGTGGAAAGCCTTCCCAGAAGAGTGGAGGCTGTTATAGCAGCAATGTTCCAACATCTAGTGGAAAGCCTTCCCAGAAGAGTGGAGGCTGTTATAGCAGCAATGTTCCAACATCTAGTGGAAAGCCTTCCCAGAAGAGTGGAGGCTGTTATAGCAGCAATGTTCCAACATCTAGTGGAAAGCCTTCCCAGAAGAGTGGAGGCTGTTATTGCAGCAATGTTCCAACATCTAGTGGAAAGCCTTCCCAGAAGAGTGGAGGCTGTTATAGCAGCGATGTTCCAACATCTAGTGGAAAGCCTTCCCAGAAGAGTGGAGGCTGTTATAGCAGCAATGTTCCAACATCTAGTGCAAATCCTTCCCAGAAGAGTGGTGGCTGTTATAGCAGCAATGTTCCAACATCTAGTGGAAAGCCTTCCCAGAAGAGTGGAGGCTGTTATAGCAGCAATGTTCCAACATCTAGTGGAAAGCCTTCCCAGAAGAGTGGAGGCTGTTATAGCAGCAATGTTCCAACATCTAGTGGAAAGCCTTCCCAGAAGAGTGGAGGCTGTTATAGCAGCAATGTTCCAACATCTAGTGGAAAGCCTTCCCAGAAGAGTGGAGGCTGTTATAGCAGCAATGTTCCAACATCTAGTGGAAAGCCTTCCCAGAAGAGTGGAGGCTGTTATAACAGCAATGTTCCAACATCTAGTGGAAAGCGTTCCCAGAAGAGTGGAGGCTGTTATAGCAGAAATGTTCCAACATCTAGTGGAAAGCCTTCCCAGAAGAGTGGAGGCTGATATAACAGCAATGTTCCAACATCTAGTGCAAATCCTTCCCAGAAGAGTGGAGGCTGTTATAGCAGCAATGTTCCAACATCTAGTGGAAAGCGTTCCCAGAAGAGTGGAGGCTGTTATAGCAGCGATGTTCCAACATCTAGTGGAAAGCTTTCCCAGAAGAGTGGAGGCTGTTATAGCAGCAATGTTCCAACAACTAGTGCAAAGCCTTCCCAGAAGAGTGGAGGCTGTTGTAGCAGCAATGTTCCAACATCTAGTGGAAAGCCTTCCCCGAAGAGTGGAGGCTGTTATAGCAGCAATGTTCCAACATCTAGTGGAAAGCCTTCCCAGAAGAGTGGAGGCTGTTATAGCAGCAATGTTCCAACATCTAGCGGAAAGCCTTCCCAGAAGAGTGGAGGCTGTTATAGCAGCAATGTTCCAACATCTAGTGGAAAGCCTTCCCAGAAGAGTGGAGGCTGTTATAGCAGCAATGTTCCAACATCTAGTGGAAATCCTTCCCAGAAGAGTGGAGGCTGTTATATCAGCAATGTTCCTAGATCTAGTGCAAATCCTTCCCAGAAGAGTGGAGGCTGTTATAGCAGCAATGTTCCAACAGCTAGTGCAAAGCCTTCCCAGAAGAGTGGAGGCTGTTATAGCAGCAATGTTCCAACATCTAGTGGAAAGCCTTCCCAGAAGAGTGGAGGCTGTTATAGCAGCAATGTTCCAACATCTAGTGGAAAGCCTTCCCAGAAGAGTGGAGGCTGTTATAGCAGCAATGTTCCAACATCTAGTGGAAAGCCTTCCCAGAAGAGTGGAGGCTGTTATAGCAGCAATGTTCCAACATCTAGTGGAAAGCCTTCCCAGAAGAGTGGAGGCTGTTATAGCAGCAATGTTCCAACATCTAGTGGAAAGCCTTCCCAGAAGAGTGGAGGCTGTTATAGCAGCAATGTTCCAACAGCTAGTGCAAAGCCTTCCCAGAAGAGTGGAGGCTGTTATAGCAGCAATGTTCCAACATCTAGTGGAAAGCCTTCCCAGAAGAGTGGAGGCTGTTATAGCAGCAATGTTCCAACATCTAGTGGAAAGCCTTCCCAGAAGAGTGGAGGCTGTTATAGCAGCAATGTTCCAACATCTAGTGGAAAGCCTTCCCAGAAGAGTGGAGGCTGTTATAGCAGCAATGTTCCAACATCTAGTGGAAAGCCTTCCCAGAAGAGTGGAGGCTGTTATTGCAGCAATGTTCCAACATCTAGTGGAAAGCCTTCCCAGAAGAGTGGAGGCTGTTATAGCAGCGATGTTCCAACATCTAGTGGAAAGCCTTCCCAGAAGAGTGGAGGCTGTTATAGCAGCAATGTTCCAACATCTAGTGCAAATCCTTCCCAGAAGAGTGGTGGCTGTTATAGCAGCAATGTTCCAACATCTAGTGGAAAGCCTTCCCAGAAGAGTGGAGGCTGTTATAGCAGCAATGTTCCAACATCTAGTGGAAAGCCTTCCCAGAAGAGTGGAGGCTGTTATAGCAGCAATGTTCCAACATCTAGTGGAAAGCCTTCCCAGAAGAGTGGAGGCTGTTATAGCAGCAATGTTCCAACATCTAGTGGAAAGCCTTCCCAGAAGAGTGGAGGCTGTTATAGCAGCAATGTTCCAACATCTAGTGGAAAGCCTTCCCAGAAGAGTGGAGGCTGTTATAACAGCAATGTTCCAACATCTAGTGGAAAGCGTTCCCAGAAGAGTGGAGGCTGTTATAGCAGAAATGTTCCAACATCTAGTGGAAAGCCTTCCCAGAAGAGTGGAGGCTGATATAACAGCAATGTTCCAACATCTAGTGCAAATCCTTCCCAGAAGAGTGGAGGCTGTTATAGCAGCGATGTTCCAACATCTAGTGGAAAGCGTTCCCAGAAGAGTGGAGGCTGTTATAGCAGCGATGTTCCAACATCTAGTGGAAAGCTTTCCCAGAAGAGTGGAGGCTGTTATAGCAGCAATGTTCCAACAACTAGTGCAAAGCCTTCCCAGAAGAGTGGAGGCTGTTGTAGCAGCAATGTTCCAACATCTAGTGGAAAGCCTTCCCCGAAGAGTGGAGGCTGTTATAGCAGCAATGTTCCAACATCTAGTGGAAAGCCTTCCCAGAAGAGTGGAGGCTGTTATAGCAGCAATGTTCCAACATCTAGTGGAAATCCTTCCCAGAAGAGTGGAGGCTGTTATATCAGCAATGTTCCTAGATCTAGTGCAAATCCTTCCCAGAAGAGTGGAGGCTGTTATAGCAGCAATGTTCCAACAGCTAGTGCAAAGCCTTCCCAGAAGAGTGGAGGCTGTTATAGCAGCAATGTTCCAACATCTAGTGGAAAGCCTTCCCAGAAGAGTGGAGGCTGTTATAGCAGCAATGTTCCAACATCTAGTGGAAAGCCTTCCCAGAAGAGTGGAGGCTGTTATAGCAGCAATGTTCCAACATCTAGTGGAAAGCCTTCCCAGAAGAGTGGAGGCTGTTATAGCAGCAATGTTCCAACATCTAGTGGAAAGCCTTCCCAGAAGAGTGGAGGCTGTTATAGCAGCAATGTTCCAACATCTAGTGGAAAGCCTTCCCAGAAGAGTGGAGGCTGTTATAGCAGCAATGTTCCAACATCTAGTGGAAATCCTTCCCAGAAGAGTGGAGGCTGTTATAGCAGCAATGTTCCAAGATCTAGTGCAAATCCTTCCCAGAAGAGTGGAGGCTGTTATAGCAGCAATGTTCCAACAGCTAGTGCAAAGCCTTCCCAGAAGAGTGGAGGCTGTTATAGCAGCAATGTTCCAACATCTAGTGGAAAGCCTTCCCAGAAGAGTGGAGGCTGTTATAGCAGCAATGTTCCAACATCTAGTGGAAAGCCTTCCCAGAAGAGTGGAGGCTGTTATAGCAGCAATGTTCCAACATCTAGTGGAAAGCCTTCCCAGAAGAGTGGAGGCTGTTATAGCAGCAATGTTCCAACATCTAGTGGAAAGCCTTCCCAGAAGAGTGGAGGCTGTTATAGCAGCGATGTTCCAACATCTAGTGGAAAGCTTTCCCAGAAGAGTGGAGGCTGTTATAGCAGCAATGTTCCAACATCTAGTGCAAATCCTTCCCAGAAGAGTGGTGGCTGTTATAGCAGCAATGTTCCAACATCTAGTGGAAAGCCTTCCCAGAAGAGTGGAGGCTGTTATAGCAGCAATGTTCCAACATCTAGTGGAAAGCCTTCCCAGAAGAGTGGAGGCTGTTATAGCAGCAATGTTCCAACATCTAGTGGAAAGCCTTCCCAGAAGAGTGGAGGCTGTTATAGCAGCAATGTTCCAACATCTAGTGGAAAGCCTTCCCAGAAGAGTGGAGGCTGTTATAGCAGCAATGTTCCAACATCTAGTGGAAAGCCTTCCCAGAAGAGTGGAGGCTGTTATAGCAGCGATGTTCCAACATCTAGTGCAAATCCTTCCCAGAAGAGTGGAGGCTGTTATAGCAGCAATGTTCCAACATCTAGTGCAAATCCTTCCCAGAAGAGTGGTGGCTGTTATAGCAGCAATGTTCCAACATCTAGTGGAAAGCCTTCCCAGAAGAGTGGAGGCTGTTATAGCAGCAATGTTCCAACATCTAGTGGAAAGCCTTCCCAGAAGAGTGGAGGCTGTTATAGCAGCAATGTTCCAACATCTAGTGGAAAGCCTTCCCAGAAGAGTGGAGGCTGTTATAGCAGCAATGTTCCAACATCTAGTGGAAAGCCTTCCCAGAAGAGTGGAGGCTGTTATAGCAGCAATGTTCCAACATCTAGTGGAAAGCCTTCCCAGAAGAGTGGAGGCTGTTATAACAGCAATGTTCCAACATCTAGTGCAAATCCTTCCCAGAAGAGTGGAGGCTGTTATAGCAGCAATGTTCCAACAACTAGTGGAAAGTTTTCCCAGAAGAGTGGAGGCTGTTATAACAGCAATGTTCCAACATCTAATGGAAAGCCTTCCCAGGAGAGTGGAGGCCGATATAACAGCAATGTTCCAACATCTAGTGCAAATCCTTCCCAGAAGAGTGGAGGCTGTTATAGCAGCAATGTTCCAACATCTAGTGGAAAGCGTTCCCAGAAGAGTGGAGGCTGTTATAGCAGCGATGTTCCAACATCTAGTGGAAAGCTTTCCCAGAAGAGTGGAGGCTGTTATAGCAGCAATGTTCCAACATCTAGTGCAAATCCTTCCCAGAAGAGTGGTGGCTGTTATAGCAGCAATGTTCCAACATCTAGTGGAAAGCCTTCCCAGAAGATTGGAGGCTGTTATAGCAGCAATGTTCCAACATCTAGTGCAAATCCTTCCCACAAGAGTGGAGGCTGTTATAGCAGCGATGTTCCAACATCTAGTGGCAAGCCTTCCCAGAAGAGTGGAGGCTGTTATAGCAGCAATGTTCCAACATCTAGTGCAAATCCTTCCCAGAAGAGTGGAGGCTGTTATAGCAGCAATGTTCCAACAACTAGTGGAAAGCCTTCCCAGAAGAGTGGAGGCTGTTATAACTGCAATGTTCCGACATCTAGTGGAAAGCCTTCCCAGAAGAGTGGAGGCTGTTATAGCGACATTGTTCCAACATCTAGTGGAAAGCCTTCCCAGAAGAGTGGAGGCTGTTATAGCAGCAATGTTCCAACATCTAGTGGAAATCCTTCCCAGAAGAGTGGAGGCTGTTATAGCAGCAATGTTCCAACATCTAGTGCAGATCCTTCCCAGAAGAGTGGAGGCTGTTATAGCAGCAATGTTCCAACAACTAGTGCAAAGCCTTCACAGAAGAGTGGAGGCTGTTATAGCAGCAATGTTCCAACATCTAGTGGAAAGCCTTCCCAGAAGAGTGGAGGCTGTTATAGCAGCAATGTTCCAACATCTAGTGGAAAGCCTTCCCAGAAGAGTGGAGGCTGTTATAGCAGCAATGTTCCAACATCTAGTGGAAAGCCTTCCCAGAAGAGTGGAGGCTGTTATAGCAGCAATGTTCCAACATCTAGTGGAAAGCCTTCCCAGAAGAGTGGAGGCTGTTATAGCAGCAATGTTCCAACATCTAGTGGAAAGCCTTCCCAGAAGAGTGGAGGCTGTTATAGCAGCAATGTTCCAACATCTAGTGGAAATCCTTCCCAGAAGAGTGGAGGCTGTTATAGCAGCAATATTCCAACAGCTAGTGCAAAGCCTTCCCAGAAGAGTGGAGGCTGTTATAGCAGCAATGTTCCAACAGCTAGTGGAAAGCCTTCCCAGAAGAGTGGAGGCTGTTATAGCAGCAATGTTCCAACATCTAGTGGAAAGCCTTCCCAGAAGAGTGGAGGCTGTTATAGCAGCAATGTTCCAACATCTAGTGGAAAGCCTTCCCAGAAGAGTGGAGGCTGTTATAGCAGCAATGTTCCAACATCTAGTGGAAAGCCTTCCCAGAAGAGTGGAGGCTGTTATAGCAGCAATGTTCCAACATCTAGTGGAAAGCCTTCCCAGAAGAGTGGAGGCTGTTATAGCAGCAATGTTCCAACATCTAGTGGAAAGCCTTCCCAGAAGAGTGGAGGCTGTTATAGCAGCAATGTTCCAACATCTAGTGGAAATCCTTCCCAGAAGAGTGGAGGCTGTTATAGCAGCAATATTCCAACAGCTAGTGCAAAGCCTTCCCAGAAGAGTGGAGGCTGTTATAGCAGCAATGTTCCAACAGCTAGTGGAAAGCCTTCCCAGAAGAGTGGAGGCTGTTATAGCCTCAATGTTCCAACATCTAGTGGAAAGCCTTCCCAGAAGAGTGGAGGCTGTTATAGCAGCAATGTTCCAACATCTAGTGGAAAGCCTTCCCAGAAGAGTGGAGGCTGTTATTGCAGCAATGTTCCAACATCTAGTGGAAAGCCTTCCCAGAAGAGTGGAGGCTGTTATAGCAGCAATGTTCCAACATCTAGTGGAAAGCCTTCCCAGAAGAGTGGAGGCTGTTATAGCAGCAATGTTTCAACATCTAGTGGAAAGCCTTCCCAGAAGAGTGGAGGCTGTTATAGCAGCAATGTTCCAACATCTAGTGGAAAGCCTTCCCAGAAGAGTGGAGTCTGTTATAGCAGCAATGTTCCAACATCTAGTGGAAAGCCTTCCCAGAAGAGTGGAGGCTGTTATAACAGCAATGTTCCAACATCTAGTGGAAAGCGTTCCCAGAAGAGTGGAGGCTGTTATAGCAGCAATGTTCCAACGTCTAGTGGAGAGCCTTCCCAGAAGAGTGGAGGCTGATATAACAGCAATGTTCCAACATCTAGTGCAAATCCTTCCCAGAAGAGTGGAGGCTGTTATAGCAGCGATGTTCCAACAACTAGTGCAAAGCCTTCCCAGAAGAGTGGAGGCTGTTATAGCAGCAATGTTCCAACATCTAGTGGAAAGCCTTCCCAGAAGAGTGGAGGCTGTTATAGCAGCAATGTTCCAACATCTAGTGGAAAGCCTTCCCAGAAGAGTGGAGGCTGTTATAGCAGCAATGTTCCAACATCTAGTGGAAAGCCTTCCCAGAAGAGTGGAGGCTGTTATAGCAGCAATGTTCCAACATCTAGTGGAAAGCCTTCCCAGAAGAGTGGAGGCTGTTATAGCAGCAATGTTCCAACATCTAGTGGAAAGCCTTCCCAGAAGAGTGGAGGCTGTTATAGCAGCATTGTTCCAACATCTAGTGGAAAAACTTCCCAGAAGAGTGGAGGCTGTTATAGCAGCAATATTCCAACAGCTAGTGCAAAGCCTTCCCAGAAGAGTGGAGGCTGTTATAGCAGCAATGTTCCAACAGCTAGTGGAAAGCCTTCCCAGAAGAGTGGAGGCTGTTATAGCAGCAATGTTCCAACATCTAGTGGAAAGCCTTCCCAGAAGAGTGGAGGCTGTTATAGCAGCAATGTTCCAACATCTAGTGGAAAGCCTTCCCAGAAGAGTGGAGGCTGTTATTGCAGCAATGTTCCAACATCTAGTGGAAAGCCTTCCCAGAAGAGTGGAGGCTGTTATTGCAGCAATGTTCCAACATCTAGTGGAAAGCCTTCCCAGAAGAGTGGAGGCTGTTATAGCAGCGATGTTCCAACATCTAGTGGAAAGCTTTCCCAGAAGAGTGGAGGCTGTTATAGCAGCAATGTTCCAACATCTAGTGGAAAGCCTTCCCAGAAGAGTGGAGGCTGTTATAGCAGCAATGTTCCAACATCTAGTGGAAAGCCTTCCCAGAAGAGTGGAGGCTGTTATAGCAGCAATGTTCCAACATCTAGTGGAAAGCCTTCCCAGAAGAGTGGAGGCTGTTATAGCAGCAATGTTCCAACATCTAGTGGAAAGCCTTCCCAGAAGAGTGGAGGCTGTTATAGCAGCAATGTTCCAACATCTAGTGGAAAGCCTTCCCAGAAGAGTGGAGGCTGTTATAACAGCAATGTTCCAACATCTAGTGGAAAGCGTTCCCAGAAGAGTGGAGGCTGTTATAGCAGCAATGTTCCAACATCTAGTGGAGAGCCTTCCCAGAAGAGTGGAGGCTGATATAACAGCAATGTTCCAACATCTAGTGCAAATCCTTCCCAGAAGAGTGGAGGCTGTTATAGCAGCGATGTTCCAACATCTAGTGGAAAGCTTTCCCAGAAGAGTGGAGGCTGTTATAGCAGCAATGTTCCAACATCTAGTGCAAATCCTTCCCAGAAGAGTGGAGGCTGTTATAGCAGCAATGTTCCAACATCTAGTGGAAAGCCTTCCCAGAAGAGTGGAGGCTGTTATAGCAGCAATGTTCCAACATCTAGTGGAAAGCCTTCCCAGAAGAGTGGAGGCTGTTATAGCAGCAATGTTCCAACATCTAGTGGAAAGCCTTCCCAGAAGAGTGGAGGCTGTTATAGCAGCAATGTTCCAACATCTAGTGGAAAGCCTTCCCAGAAGAGTGGAGGCTGTTATAGCAGCAATGTTCCAACATCTAGTGGAAAGCCTTCCCAGAAGAGTGGAGGCTGTTATAACAGCAATGTTCCAACATCTAGTGGAAAGCGTTCCCAGAAGAGTGGAGGCTGTTATAGCAGCAATGTTCCAACATCTAGGGGAAAGCCTTCCCAGAAGAGTGGAGGCTGTTATAGCAGCAATGTTCCAACATCTAGTGCAAATCCTTCCCAGAAGAGTGGAGGCTGTTATAGCAGCAATGTTCCAACATCTAGTGGAAAGCGTTCCCAGAAGAGTGGAGGCTGTTATAGCAGCAATGTTCCAACATCTAGTGCAAATCCTTCCCAGAAGAGTGGAGGCTGTTATAGCAGCAATGTTCCAACAGCTAGTGCAAAGCCTTCCCAGAAGAGTGGAGGCTGTTATAGCAGCAATGTTCCAACATCTAGTGGAAAGCCTTCCCAGAAGAGTGGAGGCTGTTATAGCAGCAATGTTCCAACATCTAGTGGAAAGCCTTCCCAGAGGAGTGGAGGCTGTTATAGCAGCAATGTTCCAACATCTAGTGGAAAGCCTTCCCAGAAGAGTGGAGGCTGTTATAGCAGCAATGTTCCAACATCTAGTGGAAAGCCTTCCCAGAAGAGTGGAGGCTGTTATAGCAGCGATTTTCCAACATCTAGTGGAAAGCTTTCCCAGAAGAGTGGAGGCTGTTATAGCAGCAATGTTCCAACATCTAGTGCAAATCCTTCCCAGAAGAGTGGTGGCTGTTATAGCAGCAATGTTCCAACATCTAGTGGAAAGCCTTCCCAGAAGAGTGGAGGCTGTTATAGCAGCAATGTTCCAACATCTAGTGGAAAGCCTTCCCAGAAGAGTGGAGGCTGTTATAGCAGCAATGTTCCAACATCTAGTGGAAAGCCTTCCCAGAAGAGTGGAGGCTGTTATAGCAGCAATGTTCCAACATCTAGTGGAAAGCCTTCCCAGAAGAGTGGAGGCTGTTATAGCAGCAATGTTCCAACATCTAGTGGAAAGCCTTCCCAGAAGAGTGGAGGCTGTTATAACAGCAATGTTCCAACATCTAGTGCAAATCCTTCCCAGAAGAGTGGAGGCTGTTATAGCAGCAATGTTCCAACATCTAGTGGAAAGCGTTCCCAGAAGAGTGGAGGCTGTTATAGCAGCAATGTTCCAACATCTAGTGCAAATCCTTCCCAGAAGAGTGGAGGCTGTTATAGCAGCAATGTTCCAACATCTAGTGGAAAGCGTTCCCAGAAGAGTGGAGGCTGTTATAGCAGCAATGTTCCAAGATCTAGTGCAAATCCTTCCCAGAAGAGTGGAGGCTGTTATAGCAGCAATGTTCCAACAGCTAGTGCAAAGCCTTCCCAGAAGAGTGGAGGCTGTTATAGCAGCAATGTTCCAACATCTAGTGGAAAGCCTTCCCAGAAGAGTGGAGGCTGTTATAGCAGCAATGTTCCAACATCTAGTGGAAAGCCTTCCCAGAGGAGTGGAGGCTGTTATAGCAGCAATGTTCCAACATCTAGTGGAAAGCCTTCCCAGAAGAGTGGAGGCTGTTATAGCAGCAATGTTCCAACATCTAGTGGAAAGCCTTCCCAGAAGAGTGGAGGCTGTTATAGCAGCGATGTTCCAACATCTAGTGGAAAGCTTTCCCAGAAGAGTGGAGGCTGTTATAGCCGCAATGTTCCAACATCTAGTGCAAATCCTTCCCAGAAGAGTGGTGGCTGTTATAGCAGCAATGTTCCAACATCTAGTGGAAAGCCTTCCCAGAAGAGTGGAGGCTGTTATAGCAGCAATGTTCCAACATCTAGTGGAAAGCCTTCCCAGAAGAGTGGAGGCTGTTATAGCAGCAATGTTCCAACATCTAGTGGAAAGCCTTCCCAGAAGAGTGGAGGCTGTTATAGCAGCAATGTTCCAACATCTAGTGGAAAGCCTTCCCAGAAGAGTGGAGGCTGTTATAGCAGCAATGTTCCAACATCTAGTGGAAAGCCTTCCCAGAAGAGTGGAGGCTGTTATAACAGCAATGTTCCAACATCTAGTGCAAATCCTTCCCAGAAGAGTGGAGGCTGTTATAGCAGCAATGTTCCAACAACTAGTGGAAAGCTTTCCCAGAAGAGTGGAGGCTGTTATAACAGCAATGTTCCAACATCTAATGGAAAGCCTTCCCAGGAGAGTGGAGGCCGATATAACAGCAATGTTCCAACATCTAGTGCAAATCCTTCCCAGAAGAGTGGAGGCTGTTATAGCAGCAATGTTCCAACATCTAGTGGAAAGCGTTCCCAGAAGAGTGGAGGCTGTTATAGCAGCAATGTTCCAACATCTAGTGGAAAGCTTTCCCAGAAGAGTGGAGGCTGTTATAGCAGCAATGTTCCAACATCTAGTGCAAATCCTTCCCAGAAGAGTGGTGGCTGTTATAGCAGCAATGTTCCAACATCTAGTGGAAAGCCTTCCCAGAAGATTGGAGGCTGTTATAGCAGCAATGTTCCAACATCTAGTGCAAATCCTTCCCACAAGAGTGGAGGCTGTTATAGCAGCGATGTTCCAACATCTAGTGGCAAGCCTTCCCAGAAGAGTGGAGGCTGTTATAGCAGCAATGTTCCAACATCTAGTGCAAATCCTTCCCAGAAGAGTGGAGGCTGTTATAGCAGCAATGTTCCAACAACTAGTGGAAAGCCTTCCCAGAAGAGTGGAGGCTGTTATAACAGCAATGTTCCAACATCTAGTGGAAAGCCTTCCCAGAAGAGTGGAGGCTGTTATAGCGACATTGTTCCAACATCTAGTGGAAAGCCTTCCCAGAAGAGTGGAGGCTGTTATAGCAGCAATGTTCCAACATCTAGTGGAAATCCTTCCCAGAAGAGTGGAGGCTGTTATAGCAGCAATGTTCCAAAATCTAGTGCAAATCCTTCCCAGAAGAGTGGAGGCTGTTATAGCAGCAATGTTCCAACATCTAGTGCAAAGCCTTCCCAGAAGAGTGGAGGCTGTTATAGCAGCAATGTTCCAACATCTAGTGGAAAGCCTTCCCAGAAGAGTGGAGGCTGTTATAGCAGCAATGTTCCAACATCTAGTGGAAAGCCTTCCCAGAAGAGTGGAGGCTGTTATAGCAGCAATGTTCCAACATCTAGTGGAAAGCCTTCCCAGAAGAGTGGAGGCTGTTATAGCAGCAATGTTCCAACATCTAGTGGAAATCCTTCCCAGAAGAGTGGAGGCTGTTATAGCAGCAATGTTCCAACATCTAGTGCAAATCCTTCCCAGAAGAGTGGAGGCTGTTATAGCAGCAATGTTCCAACATCTAGTGCAAAGCCTTCCCAGAAGAGTGGAGGCTGTTATAGCAGCAATGTTCCAACATCTAGTGGAAAGCCTTCCCAGAAGAGTGGAGGCTGTTATAGCAGCAATGTTCCAACATCTAGTGGAAAGCCTTCCCAGAAGAGTGGAGGCTGTTATAGCAGCAATGTTCCAACATCTAGTGGAAAGCCTTCCCAGAAGAGTGGAGGCTGTTATAGCAGCAATGTTCCAACATCTAGTGGAAAGCCTTCCCAGAAGAGTGGAGGCTGTTATAGCAGCAATGTTCCAACATCTAGTGGAAAGCCTTCCCAGAAGAGTGGAGGCTGTTATAGCAGCAATGTTCCAACATCTAGTGGAAAGCCTTCCCAGAAGAGTGGAGGCTGTTATAGCAGCAATGTTCCAACATCTAGTGGAAAGCCTTCCCAGAAGAGTGGAGGCTGTTATAGCAGCAATGTTCCAACATCTAGTGGAAAGCCTTCCCAGAAGAGTGGAGGCTGTTATAGCAGCGATGTTCCAACATCTAGTGGAAAGCTTTCCCAGAAGAGTGGAGGCTGTTATAGCAGCAATGTTCCAACATCTAGTGCAAATCCTTCCCAGAAGAGTGGTGGCTGTTATAGCAGCAATGTTCCAACATCTAGTGGAAAGCCTTCCCAGAAGAGTGGAGGCTGTTATAGCAGCAATGTTCCAACATCTAGTGGAAAGCCTTCCCAGAAGAGTGGAGGCTGTTATAGCAGCAATGTTCCAACATCTAGTGGAAAGCCTTCCCAGAAGAGTGGAGGCTGTTATAGCAGCAATGTTCCAACATCTAGTGGAACGCCTTCCCAGAAGAGTGGAGGCTGTTATAGCAGCAATGTTCCAACATCTAGTGGAAAGCCTTCCCAGAAGAGTGGAGGCTGTTATAACAGCAATGTTCCAACATCTAGTGCAAATCCTTCCCAGAAGAGTGGAGGCTGTTATAGCAGCAATGTTCCAACAACTAGTGGAAAGCTTTCCCAGAAGAGTGGAGGCTGTTATAACAGCAATGTTCCAACATCTAATGGAAAGCCTTCCCAGGAGAGTGGAGGCCGATATAACAGCAATGTTCCAACATCTAGTGCAAATCCTTCCCAGAAGAGTGGAGGCTGTTATAGCAGCAATGTTCCAACATCTAGTGGAAAGCGTTCCCAGAAGAGTGGAGGCTGTTATAGCAGCGATGTTCCAACATCTAGTGGAAAGCTTTCCCAGAAGAGTGGAGGCTGTTATAGCAGCAATGTTCCAACATCTAGTGCAAATCCTTCCCAGAAGAGTGGTGGCTGTTATAGCAGCAATGTTCCAACATCTAGTGGAAAGCCTTCCCAGAAGATTGGAGGCTGTTATAGCAGCAATGTTCCAACATCTAGTGCAAATCCTTCCCACAAGAGTGGAGGCTGTTATAGCAGCGATGTTCCAACATCTAGTGGCAAGCCTTCCCAGAAGAGTGGAGGCTGTTATAGCAGCAATGTTCCAACATCTAGTGCAAATCCTTCCCAGAAGAGTGGAGGCTGTTATAGCAGCAATGTTCCAACAACTAGTGGAAAGCCTTCCCAGAAGAGTGGAGGCTGTTATAACAGCAATGTGCCAACATCTAGTGGAAAGCCTTCCCAGAAGAGTGGAGGCTGTTATAGCGACATTGTTCCAACATCTAGTGGAAAGCCTTCCCAGAAGAGTGGAGGCTGTTATAGCAGCAATGTTCCAACATCTAGTGGAAATCCTTCCCAGAAGAGTGGAGGCTGTTATAGCAGCAATGTTCCAACATCTAGTGCAAATCCTTCCCAGAAGAGTGGAGGCTGTTATAGCAGCAATGTTCCAACATCTAGTGCAAAGCCTTCCCAGAAGAGTGGAGGCTGTTATAGCAGCAATGTTCCAACATCTAGTGGAAAGCCTTCCCAGAAGAGTGGAGGCTGTTATAGCAGCAATGTTCCAACATCTAGTGGAAAGCCTTCCCAGAAGAGTGGAGGCTGTTATAGCAGCAATGTTCCAACATCTAGTGGAAAGCCTTCCCAGAAGAGTGGAGGCTGTTATAGCAGCAATGTTCCAACATCTAGTGGAAATCCTTCCCAGAAGAGTGGAGGCTGTTATAGCAGCAATGTTCCAACATCTAGTGCAAATCCTTCCCAGAAGAGTGGAGGCTGTTATAGCAGCAATGTTCCAACATCTAGTGCAAAGCCTTCCCAGAAGAGTGGAGGCTGTTATAGCAGCAATGTTCCAACATCTAGTGGAAAGCCTTCCCAGAAGAGTGGAGGCTGTTATAGCAGCAATGTTCCAACATCTAGTGGAAAGCCTTCCCAGAAGAGTGGAGGCTGTTATAGCAGCAATGTTCCAACATCTAGTGGAAAGCCTTCCCAGAAGAGTGGAGGCTGTTATAGCAGCAATGTTCCAACATCTAGTGGAAAGCCTTCCCAGAAGAGTGGAGGCTGTTATAGCAGCAATGTTCCAACATCTAGTGGAAAGCCTTCCCAGAAGAGTGGAGGCTGTTATAGCAGCAATGTTCCAACATCTAGTGGAAAGCCTTCCCAGAAGAGTGGAGGCTGTTATAGCAGCAATGTTCCAACATCTAGTGGAAAGCCTTCCCAGAAGAGTGGAGGCTGTTATAGCAGCAATGTTCCAACATCTAGTGGAAAGCCTTCCCAGAAGAGTGGAGGCTGTTATAGCAGCAATGTTCCAACATCTAGTGGAAATCCTTCCCAGAAGAGTGGAGGCTGTTATAGCAGCAATGTTCCAACATCTAGTGGAAAGCCTTCCCAGAAGAGTGGAGGCTGTTATTGCAGCAATGTTCCAACATCTAGTGGAAAGCCTTCCCAGAAGAGTGGAGGCTGTTATTGCAGCAATGTTCCAACATCTAGTGGAAAGCCTTCCCAGAAGAGTGGAGGCTGTTATAGCAGCGATGTTCCAACATCTAGTGGAAAGCTTTCCCAGAAGAGTGGAGGCTGTTATAGCAGCAATGTTCCAACATCTAGTGGAAAGCCTTCCCAGAAGAGTGGAGGCTGTTATAGCAGCAATGTTCCAACATCTAGTGGAAAGCCTTCCCAGAAGAGTGGAGGCTGTTATAGCAGCAATGTTCCAACATCTAGTGGAAAGCCTTCCCAGAAGAGTGGAGGCTGTTATAGCAGCAATGTTCCAACATCTAGTGGAAAGCCTTCCCAGAAGAGTGGAGGCTGTTGTAGCAGCAATGTTCCAACATCTAGTGGAAAGCCTTCCCAGAAGAGTGGAGGCTGTTATAACAGCAATGTTCCAACATCTAGTGGAAAGCGTTCCCAGAAGAGTGGAGGCTGTTATAGCAGCAATGTTCCAACATCTAGTGGAAAGCCTTCCCAGAAGAGTGGAGGCTGATATAACAGCAATGTTCCAACATCTAGTGCAAATCCTTCCCAGAAGAGTCGAGGCTGTTATAGCAGCGATGTTCCAACATCTAGTGGAAAGCTTTCCCAGAAGAGTGGAGGCTGTTATAGCAGCAATGTTCCAACATCTATTGCAAATCCTTCCCAGAAGAGTGGTGGCTGTTATAGCAGCAATGTTCCAACATCTAGTGGAAAGCCTTCCCAGAAGAGTGGAGGCTGTTATAGCAGCAATGTTCCAACATCTAGTGGAAAGCCTTCCCAGAAGAGTGGAGGCTGTTATAGCAACAATGTTCCAACATCTAGTGGAAAGCCTTCCCAGAAGAGTGGAGGCTGTTATAGCAGCAATGTTCCAACATCTAGTGGAAAGCCTTCCCAGAAGAGTGGAGGCTGTTATAGCAGCAATGTTCCAACATCTAGTGGAAAGCCTTCCCAGAAGAGTGGAGGCTGTTATAACAGCAATGTTCCAACATCTAGTGGAAAGCGTTCCCAGAAGAGTGGAGGCTGTTATAGCAGCAATGTTCCAACATCTAGGGGAAAGCCTTCCCAGAAGAGTGGAGGCTGTTATAGCAGCAATGTTCCAACATCTAGTGCAAATCCTTCCCAGAAGAGTGGAGGCTGTTATAGCAGCAATGTTCCAACATCTAGTGGAAAGCGTTCCCAGAAGAGTGGAGGCTGTTATAGCAGCGATGTTCCAACATCTAGTGGAAAGCTTTCCCAGAAGAGTGGAGGCTGTTATAGCAGCAATGTTCCAACAACTAGTGCAAAGCCTTCCCAGAAGAGTGGAGGCTGTTATAGCAGCAATGTTCCAACATCTAGTGGAAAGCCTTCCCCGAAGAGTGGAGGCTGTTATAGCAGCAATGTTCCAACATCTAGTGGAAAGCCTTCCCAGAAGAGTGGAGGCTGTTATAGCAGCAATGTTCCAACATCTAGTGGAAAGCCTTCCCAGAAGAGTGGAGGCTGTTATAGCAGCAATGTTCCAACATCTAGTGGAAAGCCTTCCCAGAAGAGTGGAGGCTGTTATAGCAACAATGTTCCAACATCTAGTGGAAAGCCTTCCCAGAAGAGTGGAGGCTGTTATAGCAGCAATGTTCCAACATCTAGTGGAAAGCCTTCCCAGAAGAGTGGAGGCTGTTATAGCAGCAATGTTCCAACATCTAGTGGAAAGCCTTCCCAGAAGAGTGGAGGCTGTTATAACAGCAATGTTCCAACATCTAGTGGAAAGCGTTCCCAGAAGAGTGGAGGCTGTTATAGCAGCAATGTTCCAACATCTAGGGGAAAGCCTTCCCAGAAGAGTGGAGGCTGTTATAGCAGCAATGTTCCAACATCTAGTGCAAATCCTTCCCAGAAGAGTGGAGGCTGTTATAGCAGCAATGTTCCAACATCTAGTGGAAAGCGTTCCCAGAAGAGTGGAGGCTGTTATAGCAGCGATGTTCCAACATCTAGTGGAAAGCTTTCCCAGAAGAGTGGAGGCTGTTATAGCAGCAATGTTCCAACAACTAGTGCAAAGCCTTCCCAGAAGAGTGGAGGCTGTTATAGCAGCAATGTTCCAACATCTAGTGGAAAGCCTTCCCCGAAGAGTGGAGGCTGTTATAGCAGCAATGTTCCAACATCTAGTGGAAAGCCTTCCCAGAAGAGTGGAGGCTGTTATAGCAGCAATGTTCCAACATCTATTGCAAATCCTTCCCAGAAGAGTGGTGGCTGTTATAGCAGCAATGTTCCAACATCTAGTGGAAAGCCTTCCCAGAAGAGTGGAGGCTGTTATAGCAGCAATGTTCCAACATCTAGTGGAAAGCCTTCCCAGAAGAGTGGAGGCTGTTATAGCAACAATGTTCCAACATCTAGTGGAAAGCCTTCCCAGAAGAGTGGAGGCTGTTATAGCAGCAATGTTCCAACATCTAGTGGAAAGCCTTCCCAGAAGAGTGGAGGCTGTTATAGCAGCAATGTTCCAACATCTAGTGGAAAGCCTTCCCAGAAGAGTGGAGGCTGTTATAACAGCAATGTTCCAACATCTAGTGGAAAGCGTTCCCAGAAGAGTGGAGGCTGTTATAGCAGCAATGTTCCAACATCTAGGGGAAAGCCTTCCCAGAAGAGTGGAGGCTGTTATATCAGCAATGTTCCAAGATCTAGTGCAAATCCTTCCCAGAAGAATGGAGGCTGTTATAGCAGCAATGTTCCAACAGCTAGTGCAAAGCCTTCCCAGAAGAGTGGAGGCTGTTATAGCAGCAATGTTCCAACATCTAGTGGAAAGCCTTCCCAGAAGAGTGGAGGCTGTTATAGCAGCAATGTTCCAACATCTAGTGGAAAGCCTTCCCAGAAGAGTGGAGGCTGTTATAGCAGCAATGTTCCAACATCTAGTGGAAAGCCTTCCCAGAAGAGTGGAGGCTGTTATAGCAGCAATGTTCCAACATCTAGTGGAAAGCCTTCCCAGAAGAGTGGAGGCTGTTATAACAGCAATGTTCCAACATCTAGTGGAAAGCCTTCCCAGAAGAGTGGAGGCTGATATAACAGCAATGTTCCAACATCTAGTGGAAAGCCTTCCCAGAAGAGTGGAGGCTGTTATAGCAGCAATGTTCCAACATCTAGTGGAAAGCGTTCCCAGAAGAGTGGAGGCTGTTATAGCAGCGATGTTCCAACATCTAGTGGAAAGCTTTCCCAGAAGAGTGGAGGCTGTTATAGCAGCAATGTTCCAACATCTAGTGCAAATCCTTCCCAGAAGAGTGGAGGCTGTTATAGCAGCAATGTTCCAACAACTAGTGGAAAGCCTTCCCAGAAGAGTGGAGGCTGTTATAACAGCAATGTTCCAACATCTAGTGGAAAGCCTTCCCATGAGAGTGGAGGCCGATATAACAGCAATGTTCCAACATCTAGTGCAAATCCTTCCCAGAAGAGTGGAGGCTGTTATAGCAGCAATGTTCCAACATCTAGTGGAAAGCCTTCCCAGAAGAGTGGAGGCTGTTATAGCAGCAATGTTCCAACATCTAGTGGAAAGCGTTCCTAGAAGAGTGGAGGCTGTTATAGCAGCAATGTTCCAACATCTAGTGGAAAGCCTTCCCAGAAGAGTGGAGGCTGTTATAGCAGCAATGTTCCAACATCTAGTGCAAATCCTTCCCAGAAGAGTGGTGGCTGTTATAGCAGCAATGTTCCAACATCTAGTGGAAAGCGTTCCCAGAAGAGTGGAGGCTGTTATAGCAGCAATGTTCCAACATCTAGTGGAAAGCTTTCCCAGAAGAGTGGAGGCTGTTATAGCAGCAATGTTCCAACATCTAGTGCAAATCCTTCCCAGAAGAGTGGTGGCTGTTATAGCAGCAATGTTCCAACATCTAGTGCAAATCCTTCCCAGAAGAGTGGTGGCTGTTATAGCAGCAATGTTCCAACATCTAGTGGAAAGCCTTCCCAGAAGAGTGGAGGCTGTTATAGCAGCAATGTTCCAACATCTAGTGGAAAACCTTCCCAGAAGAGTGGAGGCTGTTATAGCAGCATTGTTCCAACATCTAGTAGAAAGCCTTCCCAGAAGAGTGGAGGCTGTTATAGCAGCAATGTTCCAACATCTAGTGGAAATCCTTCCCAGAAGAGTGGAGGCTGTTATAGCAGCAATGTTCCAACATCTAGTGGAAAGCCTTCCCAGAAGAGTGGAGGCTGTTATAGCAGCAATGTTCCAACATCTAGTGGAAAGCGTTCCCAGAAGAGTGGAGGCTGTTATAGCAGCAATGTTCCAACATCTAGTGGAAAGCGTTCCCAGAAGAGTGGAGGCTGTTATAGCAGCAATGTTCCAACATCTAGTGGAAAGCTTTCCCAGAAGAGTGGAGGCTGTTATAGCAGCAATGTTCCAACATCTAGTGCAAATCCTTCCCAGAAGAGTGGTGGCTGTTATAGCAGCAATGTTCCAACATCTAGTGGAAAGCCTTCCCAGAAGAGTGGAGGCTGTTATAGCAGCAATGTTCCAACATCTAGTGCACATCCTTCCCAGAACAGTGGAGGCTGTTATAACAGCAATGTTCCAACAACTAGTGGAAAGCCTTCCCAGAAGAGTGGAGGCTGTTATAACAGCAATGTTCCAACAACTAGTGGAAAGCCTTCCCAGAAGAGTGGAGGCTGTTATAACAGCAATGTTCCAACATCTAGTGCAAATCCTTCCCAGAAGAGTGGAGGCTGATATAACAGCAGTGTTCCAACATCATGTGCAAATCCTTCCCAGAAGAGTGGAGGCTGTTATAGCAGCAATGTTCCAACATCTAGTGAGAAAGCGTTCCCAGAAGAGTGGAGGCTGTTATAGCAGCGATGTTCCAACATCTAGTGGAAAGCTTTCCCAGAAGAGTGGAGGCTGTTATAGCAGCAATGTTCCAACATCTAGTGCAAATCCTTCCCAGAAGAGTGGAGGCTGTTATAGCAGCAATGTTCCAACAATTAGTGGAAAGCCTTCCCAGAAGAGTGGAGGCTGTTATAACAGCAATGTTCCAACATCTAGTGGAAAGCCTTCCCATGAGAGTGGAGGCCGATATAACAGCAATGTTCCAACATCTAGTGCAAATCCTTCCCAGAAGAGTGGAGGCTGTTATAACAGCAATGTTCCAACATCTAGTGGAAAGCGTTCCCAGAAGAGTGGAGGCTGTTATAGCAGCAATGTTCCAACATCTAGTGGAAAGCGTTCCTAGAAGAGTGGAGGCTGTTATAGCAGCAATGTTCCAAGATCTAGTGCAAATCCTTCACAGAAGAGTGGAGGCTGTTATAGCAGCAATGTTCCAACATCTAGTGCAAAGCCTTCCCAGAAGAGTGGAGGCTGTTATAGCAGCAATGTTCCAACATCTAGTGGAAAGCGTTCCCAGAAGAGTGGAGGCTGTTATAGCAGCAATGTTCCAACATCTAGTGGAAAGCTTTCCCAGAAGAGTGGAGGCTGTTATAGCAGCAATGTTCCAACATCTAGTGCAAATCCTTCCCAGAAGAGTGGTGGCTGTTATAGCAGCAATGTTCCAACATCTAGTGCAAATCCTTCCCAGAAGAGTGGTGGCTGTTATAGCAGCAATGTTCCAACATCTAGTGGAAAGCCTTCCCAGAAGAGTGGAGGCTGTTATAGCAGCAATGTTCCAACATCTAGTGCAAATCCTTCCCAGAAGAGTGGAGGCTGTTATAGCAGCAATGTTCCAACAACTAGTGGAAAGCCTTCCCAGAAGAGTGGAGGCTGTTATAACAGAAATGTACCAACATCTAGTGGAAAGCCTTCCCATGAGAGTGGAGGCCGATATAACAGCAATGTTCCAACATCTAGTGCAAATCCTTCCCAGAAGAGTGGAGGCTGTTATAGCAGCAATGTTCCAACATCTAGTGGAAAGCGTTCCCAGAAGAGTGGAGGCTGTTATAGCAGCAATGTTCCAACATCTAGTGGAAAGCCTTCCCAGAAGAGTGGAGGCTGTTATAGCAGCAATGTTCCAACATCTAGTGCAAATCCTTCCCAGAAGAGTGGTGGCTGTTATAGCAGCAATGTTCCAACATCTAGTGGAAAGTGTTCCCAGAAGAGTGGAGGCTGTTACAGCAGCAATGTTCCAACATCTAGTGGAAAGCTTTCCCAGAAGAGTGGAGGCTGTTATAGCAGCAATGTTCCGACATCTAGTGCAAATCCTTCCCAGAAGAGTGGTGGCTGTTATAGCAGCAATGTTCCAACATCTAGTGGAAAGCCTTCCCAGAAGAGTGGAGGCTGTTATAGCAGCAATGTTCCAACATCTAGTGCAAATCCTTCCCAGAAGAGTGGAGGCTGTTATAGCAGCAATGTTCCAACAACTAGTGGAAAGCCTTCCCAGAAGAGTGGAGGCTGTTATGACAGCAATGTTCCAACATCTAATGGAAAGCCTTCCCAGGAGAGTGGAGGCCGATATAACAGCAATGTTCCAACATCTAGTGCAAATCCTTCCCAGAAGAGTGGAGGCTGTTATAGCAGCAATGTTCCAACATCTAGTGGAAAGCGTTCCCAGAAGAGTGGAGGCTGTTATAGCAGCGATGTTCCAACATCTAGTGGAAAGCTTTCCCAGAAGAGTGGAGGCTGTTATAGCAGCAATGTTCCAACATCTAGTGCAAATCCTTCCCAGAAGAGTGGTGGCTGTTATAGCAGCAATGTTCCAACATCTAGTGGAAAGCCTTCCCAGAAGAGTGGAGGCTGTTATAGCAGCAATGTTCCAACATCTAGTGGAAAGCCTTCCCAGAAGAGTGGAGGCTGTTATAACAGCAATGTTCCAACATCTAGTGGAAAGCGTTCCCAGAAGAGTGGAGGCTGTTATAGCAGCAATGTTCCAACATCTAGTGGAAATCCTTCCCAGAAGAGTGGAGGCTGTTATAGCAGCAATGTTCCAAGATCTAGTGCAAATCCTTCACAGAAGAGTGGAGGCTGTTATAGCAGCAATGTTCCAACAGCTAGTGCAAAGCCTTCCCAGAAGAGTGGAGGCTGTTATAGCAGCAATGTTCCAACATCTAGTGGAAAGCCTTCCCAGAAGAGTGGAGGCTGTTATAGCAGCAATGTTCCAACATCTAGTGGAAAGCTTTCCCAGAAGAGTGGAGGCTGTTATAGCAGCAATGTTCCAACATCTAGTGCAAATCCTTCCCAGAAGAGTGGTGGCTGTTATAGCAGCAATGTTCCAACATCTAGTGCAAATCCTTCCCAGAAGAGTGGTGGCTGTTATAGCAGCAATGTTCCAACATCTAGTGGAAAGCCTTCCCAGAAGAGTGGAGGCTGTTATAGCAGCAATGTTCCAACATCTAGTGCAAATCCTTCCCAGAAGAGTGGAGGCTGTTATAGCAGCAATGTTCCAACAACTAGTGGAAAGCCTTCCCAGAAGAGTGGAGGCTGTTATAACAGAAATGTACCAACATCTAGTGGAAAGCCTTCCCATGAGAGTGGAGGCCGATATAACAGCAATGTTCCAACATCTAGTGCAAATCCTTCCCAGAAGAGTGGAGGCTGTTATAGCAGCAATGTTCCAACATCTAGTGGAAAGCGTTCCCAGAAGAGTGGAGGCTGTTATAGCAGCAATGTTCCAACATCTAGTGGAAAGCCTTCCCAGAAGAGTGGAGGCTGTTACAGCAGCAATGTTCCAACATCTAGTGGAAAGCTTTCCCAGAAGAGTGGAGGCTGTTATAGCAGCAATGTTCCGACATCTAGTGCAAATCCTTCCCAGAAGAGTGGTGGCTGTTATAGCAGCAATGTTCCAACATCTAGTGGAAAGCCTTCCCAGAAGAGTGGAGGCTGTTATAGCAGCAATGTTCCAACATCTAGTGCAAATCCTTCCCAGAAGAGTGGAGGCTGTTATAGCAGCAATGTTCCAACATCTAGTGGAAAGCCTTCCCAGAAGAGTGGAGGCTGTTATGACAGCAATGTTCCAACATCTAATGGAAAGCCTTCCCAGGAGAGTGGAGGCCGATATAACAGCAATGTTCCAACATCTAGTGGAAAGCGTTCCCAGAAGAGTGGAGGCTGTTATAGCAGCAATGTTCCAACATCTAGTGGAAAGCCTTCCCAGAAGAGTGGAGGCTGATATAAAAGCAATGTTCCAACATCTAGTGCAAATCCTTCCCAGAAGAGTGGAGGCTGTTATAGCAGCAATGTTCCAACATCTAGTGGAAAGCTTTCCCAGAAGAGTGGAGGCTGTTATAGCAGCAATGTTCCAACATCTAGTGCAAATCCTTCCCAGAAGAGTGGTGGCTGTTATAGCAGCAATGTTCCAACATCTAGTGGAAAGCCTTCCCAGAAGAGTGGAGGCTGTTGTAGCAGCAATGTTCCAACATCTAGTGCAAATCCTTCCCAGAAGAGTGGAGGCTGTTATGGCAGCAATGTTCCAACAACTAGTGGAAAGCCTTCCCAGAAGAGTGGAGGCTGTTATAACAGCAATCTTCCAACATCTAATGGAAAGCCTTCCCAGGAGAGTGGAGGCCGATATAACAGCAATGTTCCAACATCTAGTGCAAATCCTTTCCAGAAGAGTGGAGGCTGTTATAGCAGCAATGTTCCAACATCTAGTGGAAAGCGTTCCCAGAAGAGTGGAGGCTGTTATAGCAGCGATGTTCCAACATCTAGTGGAAAGCTTTCCCAGAAGAGTGGAGGCTGTTATAGCAGCAATGTTCCAACATCTAGTGCAAATCCTTCCCAGAAGAGTGGTGGCTGTTATAGCAGCAATGTTCCAACATCTAGTGGAAAGCGTTCCCAGAAGAGTGGAGGCTGTTATAGCAGCAATGTTCCAACATCTAGTGGAAAGCCTTCCCAGAAGAGTGGAGGCTGTTATAGCAGCAATGTTCCAACATCTAGTGGAAAGCGTTCCCAGAAGAGTGGAGGCTGTTATAGCAGCAATGTTCCAACATCTAGTGGAAAGCCTTCCCAGAAGAGTGGAGGCTGTTATAACAGCAGTGTTCCAACATCTAGTGCAAATCCTTCCCAGAAGAGTGGAGGCTGTTATAGCAGCAATGTTCCAACATCTAGTGAGAAAGCGTTCCCAGAAGAGTGGAGGCTGTTATAGCAGCGATGTTCCAACATCTAGTGCAAATCCTTCCCAGAAGAGTGGAGGCTGTTATAGCAGTAATGTTCCAACATCTAGTGGAAAGCCTTCCCAGAAGAGTGGAGGCTGTTATAACAGCAGTGTTCCAACATCTAGTGCAAATCCTTCCCAGAAGAGTGGAGGCTGTTATAGCAGCAATGTTCCAACATCTAGTGAGAAAGCGTTCCCAGAAGAGTGGAGGCTGTTATAGCAGCGATGTTCCAACATCTAGTGCAAATCCTTCCCAGAAGAGTGGTGGCTGTTATAACAGCAATGTTCCAACATCTAGTGGAAAGCCTTCCCATGAGAGTGGAGGCCGATATAACAGCAATGTTCCAACATCTAGTGCAAATCCTTCCCAGAAGAGTGGAGGCTGTTATAGCAGCAATGTTCCAACATCTAGTGGAAATCGTTCCCAGAAGAGTGGAGGTTGTTATAGCAGCAATGTTCCAACATCTAGTGGAAAGCCTTCCCAGAAGAGTGGAGGCTGTTATAGCAGCAATGTTCCAACATCTAGTGCAAATCCTTCCCAGAAGAGTGGTGGCTGTTATAGCAGCAATGTTCCAACATCTAGTGGAAAGCCTTCCCAGAAGAGTGGAGGCTGTTATAGCAGCAATGTTCCAACATCTAGTGCAAATCCTTCCCAGAAGAGTGGAGGCTGTTATAGCAGCGATGTTCCAACATCTAGTGGAAAGCCTTCCCAGAAGAGTGGATGCTGTTATAGCAGCAATGTTCCAACATCTAGTGGAAAGCCTTCCCAGAAGAGTGGAGGCTGTTATAGCAGCAATGTTCCAACATCTAGTGGAAAGCGTTCCCAGAAGAGTGGAGGCCGATATAGCAGCAATGTTCCAACATCTAGTGCAAATCCTTCCCAGAAGAGTGGAGGCTGTTATAGCAGCAATGTTCCAACATCTAGTGGAAAGCCTTCCCAGAAGAGTGGAGGCTGTTATAGCAGCAATGTTCCAACATCTAGTGGAAAGTCTTCCCAGAAGAGTGGAGGCTGTTATAGCAGCAACGTTCCAACATCTAGTGGAAAGCGTTCCCAGAAGAGTGGAGGCCGATATAGCAGCAATGTTCCAACATCTAGTGCAAATCCTTCCCAGAAGAGTGGAGGCTGTTATAGCAGCAATGTTCCAACATCTAGTGGAAAGCCTTCCCAGAAGAGTGGAGGCTGTTATAGCAACAATGTTCCAACATCTAGTGGAAAGCCTTCCCAGAAGAGTGGAGGCTGTTATGGCAGCAATGTTCCAACATCTAGTGCAAATCCTTCCCAGAAGAGTGGAGGCTGTTATAGTAGCAAAGGGTGAACTCCATATTAATGCCCATGATTTTGGAATGAGATGTTTAACGAGCAGGTGTCCACATACTTTTGGTCATGTAGTGATGTTTTAGACTGGCTGTGGTGTGAACACTGTCATGTATGTGTCAATGTTAGGGACATATCAACATATTTATCCCTGTTACAATAGCAATGCTGGTGCAGGTGCAAAGCTCCTGGTTGTCCTCTTCTAATATAGCACAAAGATAACACGTTGACAATATCATCACACATTGTCTTTATTGTGTCTGTGTGGAACTGTGTGTTGACATTCAAAGCTTCCAGCAAACAGGTACAACATAGATAGTAAACATTACATTAGTGTTGCTATTGGTACAACATAGATAGTAAACATTACACAGTGTTGCTCAAACTGTTTCTGGACATCCACTTTGTATATTGGACTTCACCACAGGAACCACGTGGAATGACAAACATCTGCATCCGATCCTACTATATAGTGACAACTAGTTGTGTCCTAGATGGCTGCCTATTCCCTATATAGTGACAACTAGGTGTGTCCTAGATGGCTGCCTATTCCCTATATAGTGACAACTAGGTGTGTCCTAGATGGCTGCCTATTCCCTATATAGTGACAACTACCTGTGTCCCAGATGGCTGCCTATTCCCTATATAGTGACAACTAGGTGTGTCCTAGATGGCTGCCTATTCCCTATATAGTGACAACTAGGTGTGTCCTAGATGGCTGCCTATTCCCTATATAGTGACAACTAGGTGTGTCCTAGATGGCTGCCTATTCCCTATATAGTGACAACTAGGTGTGTCCTAGATGGCTGCCTATTTCCTATATAGTGACAACTAGGTGTGTCCTAGATGGCTGCCTATTCCCTATATAGTGACAACTAGGTGTGTCCTAGATGGCTGCCTATTCCCTATATAGTGACAACTAGTTGTGTCCTAGATGGCTGCCTATTCCCTATATAGTGACAACTAGGTGTGTCCTAGATGGCTGCCTATTCCCTATATAGTGACAACTAGGTGTGTCCTAGATGGCTGCCTATTCCCTATATAGTGACAACTAGGTGTGTCCTAGATGGCTGCCTATTCCCTATATAGTGACAACTAGGTGTGTCCTAGATGGCTGCCTATTCCCTATATAGTGACAACTAGGTGTGTCCTAGATGGCTGCCTATTCCCTATATAGTGACAACTAGGTGTGTCCTAGATGGCTGCCTATTCCCTATATAGTGACAACTAGTTGTGTCCTAGATGGCTGTCTATTCCCTATATAGTGCACTACTTCTGAACAGAGTTGTTTTGGGGCCTGGTCAAAAGTAGTACTATAAAGTCCTATAAAAGGAATGAAGTGCAACTTGACTGAACGAGTGTCGGACACAGTGGTTCTCCAGGTCCAGGACTGAGCCATGACAACACACATCACTTCGTGTCAAGACTCTAAACACGTCAAACGGGGTCAAGTTCTGCTACAATAACTTCACTACTATTGAACATGTTAATAGTGAAAACAGCATGATTCAATATATTCACCAATATCGACTGAAAGAAATACATCATATTAATATCATAAAGAGTAGGAACAGAACTAGACAGTGTTATCTCTACGGGATCGGTGTCCCTCCACCGAGATGGTTGAGCTAGCGTGCGCTAATGTGATTAGCATGACATTGTAAGTAACAAGAACATTTTCCAGGACATAGACATGTCTTATATGGGTAGAAAGCTTCACTTCTTATTAATCTAACTGCACTGTCCAATTTACAGTAGCTATTACAGTGAAAAAAGACCATGCTATTGTTTGAGGAGAGTACACAACAACAACAATGTATCACGGCAACTGGTTTGGTACATTCACCTCTGAAGGTAAATAATGTACTGACAGTCAGTAATCTGGCTCTGATTTGTCATCCTGAGGGTCCCAGAGATAAAATGTAGCATCGTTATGTTTGATAAAATCAATTTTTATACTCAAATGTAGGAACTGGGTTCTGCAGTTTGAACACTTGCTGTGTCTGGCTCCACACCCACCCACATATTTGTGTAGCCCTTTGTGACATAGGCTGATGTAAAAAGGGCTTTATAAATTTGACATTTGATTGATTGATTGAAAAGGTATCAATTGACCAATTCTGCACATTTGGGCAGACTTGATACAAAATATTGTCCAGGATTGAAATGCTTCACTGGATCAATCTGAAACTTTGCACACACACTGCGGCCATCTAGAGGGCAAAATCGAAATTGCGCCTAACCTGCAATAATACATTATGGCCTTTCTCCTGCATTTCAAAAATGCATGTTTTTTTGTTTGTATTATCTTTCACCAGATCTAATGTGTTATATTCTCCTACATTAATTTCACATTTCAACAAACTTCAAAGTGTTTCCTTTCAAATGGTACCAATAATATACATATTCTTGCTTCAGGTCCTGAGCTACAGGCAGTTTGATTTGGGTCATTTTAGGCGAAAATTTGAAAAAAAGGTCCGATTCAAGAGGCCTACGTAGTTCATAGTTCTGGTCTGTTAGGCTCTCAGAATTTTAAAAAATTGTAATATATATATTTTTTTCTCAGATAGAACTACTACACATATTAGTATAGACAGCCAAAACAAACATGTCTGCTTTCTGTTCATACTATATGTTTTATGTCATGTTATCTTTTCCCTGGTGGGTGGAAACTACGATGGTAGACAAGTGAACGATGAGATAGGCAATACAAATGGTTGATCTTCTTAAAAACACCTCATATTCAGACATCACTGACTGACAACACAACGGGTACAAACACCAAATATGTTGATTGAAACAAATTTTAGATGAACAGAAATGTCAATTTAGTTTTTTTAAGAAACGTATTTTCTGTATACTATATCCTCTAACTGTATGTTGAGCTGCATCAAACAGAAACACTAGCCTTTATACACTGATTACAAGATAAGCTCGCACTAAATCCTTGTAGTCGTCTCAAATGAATGTTTACATTCTGTTACGATTTTAATTAGTATTTCAACAGAAGGTAACAAATATAACTGATCGATCTATCTAAACTTACAGTTTACAATCCATAGCATAGCATTACAGTAATGCGAAACCACTGACCGTCGACAACATGAGTATAGATCAGGGCTCTCCATCCCTGTTACTGGAGAGAAACCATCCTGTAGGTTTTAACTCCAACCCTGTTCCTCTAGAGAAACCATCCTGTAGGTTTTAACTCCAACCCTGTTCCTCTAGAGAAACCATCCTGTAGGTTTTAACTCCAACCCTGTTCCTCTAGAGAAACCATCCTGTAGGTTTTAACTCCAACCCTGTTCCTCTAGAGAAACCATTCTGTAGGTTTTAACTCCAACCCTGTTCCTCTAGAGAAACCATCCTGTAGGTTTTAACTCCAACCCTGTTCCTCTAGAGAAACCATCCTGTAGGTTTTAACTCCAACCCTGTTCCTGGAGAGAAACCATCCTGTAGGTTTTAACTCCAACCCTGTTCCTCTAGAGAAACCATCCTGTAGGTTTTAACTCCAACCCTGTTCCTCTAGAGAAACCATCCTGTAGGTTTTAACTCCAACCCTGTTACTGGAGAGAAACCATCCTGTAGGTTTTAACTCCAACCCTGTTCCTCTAGAGAAACCATCCTGTAGGTTTTAACTCCAACCCTGTTCCTCTAGAGAAACCATCCTGTAGGTTTTAACTCCAACCCTGTTACTGGAGAGAAACCATCCTGTAGGTTTTAACTCCAACCCTGTTCCTCTAGAGAAACCATCCTGTAGGTTTTAACTCCAACCCTGTTACTGGAGAGAAACCATCCTGTAGGTTTTAACTCCAACCCTGTTCCTCTAGAGAAACCATCCTGTAGGTTTTAACTCCAACCCTGTTACTGGAGAGAAACCATCCTGTAGGTTTTAACTCCAACCCTGTTCCTCTAGAGAAACCATTCTGTAGGTTTTAACTCCAACCCTGTTCCTCTAGAGAAACCATTCTGTAGGTTTTAACTCCAACCCTGTTCCTCTAGAGAAACCATCCTGTAGGTTTTAACTCCAACCCTGTTCCTCTAGAGAAACCATTCTGTAGGTTTTAACTCCAACCCTGTTCCTCTAGAGAAACCATTCTGTAGGTTTTAACTCCAACCCTGTTCCTCTAGAGAAACCATTCTGTAGGTTTTAACTCCAACCCTGTTCCTCTAGAGAAACCATTCTGTAGGTTTTAACTCCAACCCTGTTCCTCTAGAGAAACCATTCTGTAGGTTTTAACTCCAACCCTGTTCCCCTAGAGAAACCATTCTGTAGGTTTTAACTCCAACCCTGTTCCCCTAGAGAAACCATTCTGTAGGTTTTAACTCCAACCCTGTTCCTGGAGAGAAACCATCCTGTAGGTTTACACTCCAACCCTGTTCCTGGAGAGAAACCCTCCTGTAGGTTTACACTCCAACCCTGTTCCTGGAGAGAAACCCTCCTGTAGGTTTACACTCCAACCCTGTTCCTGGAGAGAAACCCTCCTGTAGGTTTTAACTCCAACCCTGTTACTGGAGAGAAACCATTCTGTAGGTTTTAACTCCAACCCTGTTCCTGGAGAGAAACCCTCCTGTAGGTTTTAACTACAACCCGGTTCCTGGAGAGAAACCATTCTGTAGGTTTTAACTCCAACCCTGTTCCTGGAGAGAAACCATCCTGTAGGTTTTAACTACAACCCGGTTCCTGGAGAGAAACCATTCTGTAGGTTTTAACTCCAACCCTGTTCCTGGAGAGAAACCATCCTGTAGGTTTTAACTCCAACCCTGTTCCCCTAGAGAAACCATTCTGTAGGTTTTAACTCCAACCCTGTTCCCCTAGAGAAACCATCCTGTAGGTTTTAACTCCAACCCTGTTCCCCTAGAGAAACGATTCTGTAGGTTTTAACTCCAACCCTGTTCCTCTAGAGAAACCATCCTGTAGGTTTTAACTCCAACCCTGTTCCTCTAGAGAAACCATTCTGTAGGTTTTAACTCCAACCCTGTTCCTGGAGAGAAACCATCCTGTAGGTTTTAACTCCAACCCTGTTCCTCTAGAGAAACCATTCTGTAGGTTTTAACTCCAACCCTGTTCCTCTAGAGAAACCATTCTGTAGGTTTTAACTCCAACCCTGTTCCTCTAGAGAAACCATTCTGTAGGTTTTAACTCCAACCCTGTTACTGGAGAGAAACCATTCTGTAGGGTTTAACTCCAACCCTGTTACTGGAGAGAAACCATCCTGTAGGTTTTAACTCCAACCCTGTTCCTCTAGAGAAACCATTCTGTAGGTTTTAACTCCAACCCTGTTCCTGGAGAGAAACCATTCTGTAGGTTTTAACTCCAACCCTGTTCCCCTAGAGAAACCATTCTGTAGGTTTTAACTACAACCCTGTTCCCCTAGAGAAACCATTCTGTAGGTTTTAACTCCAACCCTGTTCCTCTAGAGAAACCATTCTGTAGGTTTTAACTACAACCCTGTTCCTGGAGAGAAACCATCCTGTAGGTTTTAACTCCAACCCTGTTCCTCTAGAGAAACCATTCTGTAGGTTTTAACTCCAACCCTGTTCCTCTAGAGAAACCATTCTGTAGGTTTTAACTACAACCCTGTTCCTCTAGAGAAACCATTCTGTAGGTTTTAACTCCAACCCTGTTCCTCTAGAGAAACCATTCTGTAGGTTTTAACTCCAACCCTGTTCCTCTAGAGAAACCATTCTGTAGGTTTTAACTCCAACCCTGTTCCCCTAGAGAAACCATTCTGTAGGTTTTAACTCCAACCCTGTTCCCCTAGAGAAACCATTCTGTAGGTTTTAACTCCAACCCTGTTCCCCTAGAGAAACCATTCTGTAGGTTTTAACTCCAACCCTGTTCCTCTAGAGAAACCATCCTGTAGGTTTTAACTCCAACCCTGTTCCTGGAGAGAAACCATTCTGTAGGTTTTAACTCCAACCCTGTTCCTGGAGAGAAACCATTCTGTAGGTTTTAACTCCAACCCTGTTCCCCTAGAGAAACCATTCTGTAGGTTTTAACTCCAACCCTGTTCCTCTAGAGAAACCATCCTGTAGGTTTTAACTCCAACCCTGTTCCTGGAGAGAAACCATTCTGTAGGTTTTAACTCCAACCCTGTTCCCCTAGAGAAACCATTCTGTAGGTTTTAACTCCAACCCTGTTCCTCTAGAGAAACCATCCTGTAGGTTTTAACTCAACCCTGTTCCTGGAGAGAAACCATTCTGTAGGTTTTAACTACAACCCTGTTCCCCTAGAGAAACCATTCTGTAGGTTTTAACTCCAACCCTGTTCCTCTAGAGAAACCATTCTGTAGGTTTTAACTACAACCCTGTTCCCCTAGAGAAACCATCCTGTAGGTTTTAACTTCAACCCTGTTCCTCTAGAGAAACCATTCTGTAGGTTTTAACTACAACCCTGTTCCCCTAGAGAAACCATCCTGTAGGTTTTAACTCCAACCCTGTTCCTCTAGAGAAACCATTCTGTAGGTTTTAACTACAACCCTGTTCCTCTAGAGAAACCATCCTGTAGGTTTTAACTACAACCCTGTTCCCCTAGAGAAACCATTCTGTAGGTTTTAACTACAACCCTGTTCCTCTAGAGGAACCATTCTGTAGGTTTTAACTCCAACCCTGTTCCTCTAGAGAAACCCTCCTGTAGGTTTTAACTCCAACCCTGTTCCTGGAGAGAAACCCTCCTGTAGGTTTTAACTCCAACCCTGTTCCTGGAGAGAAACCCTCCTGTAGGTTTTAACTCCAACCCTGTTCCTGGAGAGAGACCCTCCTGTAGGTTTTAACTCCAACCCTGTTCCTGGAGAGATACCCTCCTGTAGGTTTTAACTCCAACCCTGTTCCTGGAGAGAGACCCTCCTGTAGGTTTTAACTCCAACCCTGTTCCTGGAGAGATACCCTCCTGTAGGTTTTAACTCCAACCCTGTTCCTGGAGAGATACCCTCCTGTAGGTTTTAACTACAACCCTGTTCCCCTAGAGATACCCTCCTGTAGGTTTTAACTCCAACCCTGTTCCCCTAGAGATACCCTCCTGTAGGTTTTAACTCCAACCCTGTTCCCCTAGAGATACCCTCCTGTAGGTTTTAACTCCAACCCTGTTCCCCTAGAGATACCCTCCTGTAGGTTTTAACTCCAACCCTGTTCCTGGAGAGAAACCATCCTGTAGGTTTTAACTCCAACCTTGTTCCTGGAGAGAAACCCTCCTGTAGATTGTAACTCCAACCCTGTTCCTCTAGAGATACCCTCCTGTAGGTTTTAACTCCAACCCTGTTCCTGGATAGATACCCTCCTGTAGGTTTTAACTCCAACCCTGTTCCTCTAGAGAAACCCTCCTGTAGGTTTTAACTCCAACAATGTTCCTCTAGAGAAACCATCCTGTAGGTTTTAACTCCAACCCTGTTCCTGGAGAGACACCCTCCTGTAGGTTTTAACTCCAACCCTGTTCCTCTAGAGAAACCATCCTGTAGGTTTCAACTCCGACCCTGTTCCTAGAGAGAAACCATCCTGTAGGTTTTAACTCCAACCCTGTTCCTGGAGAGATACCCTCCTGTAGGTTTTAACTCCAACCCGGTTCCTGGAGAGAAACCATCCTGTAGGTTTTAACTCCAACCCTGTTCCTCTAGAGAAACCATCCTGTAGATTTTAACTCCAACCCTGTTCCTCTAGAGAAACCATCCTGTAGGTTTTAACTCCAACCCTGTTCCTCTAGAGAAACCATCCTGTAGGTTTTAACTCCAACCCTGTTCCTGGAGAGACACCCTCCTGTAGGTTTTAACTCCTACCCTGTTCCTGGAGAGATACCCTCCTGGAGGTTTTAACTCCAACCCTGTTCCTCTAGAGGAACCATCCTGTAGGTTTTAACTCCAACCCTGTTCCTGGAGAGACACCCTCCTGTAGGTTTTAACTCCAACCCTGTTCCTGGAGAGATACCCTCCTGGAGGTTTTAACTCCAACCCTGTTCCTCTAGAGGAACCATCCTGTAGGTTTTAACTCCAACCCTGTTCCTGGAGAGACACCCTCCTGTAGGTTTTAACTCCAACCCTGTTCCTAGAGAGATACCCTCCTGTAGGTTTTAACTCCAACCCCAGTTGTAACTAACCTGATTCAGTTTATCAACCAGCTAATTATTAGAATCAGATGCGGTTGATTAGGGTTGGAGTGAAAAGTTACAGGACGGTACCTCTCCAGGAACAGGGTCGGAGAGCCCTGGTCTAGATACACAGGATGGTATTGTCATGATGTTGGCAGTGGGGGTAGGTTTATGACAGTCATAAATACCTCTTTCCCCCTTTTCCTTCTCCCTACTATAACTGATGTGACATAAGAAAACCCCTTGGTTAACATAGAGGTTCTGGGAACATCAGAAGTGGCGGGAAATGAACTATATTCTGGTAATCCGACCAACTGAACATATGCGGTGGTACTTAAGGTATATTATGTCAGTTCGGTTGCCCTCTGACACAATCTCATCAATGATAGAATGACAAACTCTACTGTGGAAAGTCTAAACGTCAGAGGTATCGGATTCACATGGAATTGTTGTTTAATTCAAATGTTTGAATATGACATTATTTGTGAAGAGGTGAAATGTAATTTTAGCTTCCAAATGAGAGATTTGGACTTTCATAAGTGTTCCTCTGCTCACAGTGGCCCGCCCCTGTGAAGAGGCATGAGTTATAAACTTTTCAGACACACCCCTCTCCCTCCACTATAAAAGCCATTGACATCTGTTCCGGGTACGCTAGGATGACGATCCGGTGTCAGAATGGTTCAGATAATAACTAATAGATAAATAATAGCCAACATCAGCATGGACTTTGATTGTGAATGGTATGAACTTTGAACTTGTATTCACTACAGAAGTGATATCTCCTAGCCGTTGAGTTAGCAACAGCTAAACGCAGGTTAGGAAGGACGATACGGTCTTCCATCTACTACACACAACGCTCCTCCAACGTATCCAGTAAGGCACCAGAGACATTCTCCAGAGGACTCAGGTTGGCGACACGGTCCATCTACCACCAACCTACTGAAGCGCAGCTCAGAGTAAATATTTATTGCTCAGAGTAAATATTTATTATATTATTTCCTTTTCAAATGGGCGGTAATTTAGAATGCATAAGATACTGTATTTACGATAGCACAGCTCGCCTATGTTCCAGTCTCCCGCTCTTTCACTAAAACCCAGCCCCTTCCCTTTGTGTAACAAGCTGTCATATCTATTCCGCCCGCTAGGGACGTTTTCTGTATGACGTAATTTGTGATCAAGTTATGATTTAATTGTATATGTGTGATTCTGTGTGATTAGTTAGGTATTTAGTAAATAAATAATTAAACCCAATTTTGTATTGCTGATTCAACTTGTTAGCCAGGATTCTTGCAGATAATCAAGGATTTACAACTTTCAGATGAGACTGAATAAAATGACGATTAATGTGACTGTTATGGATGTAAAATCTTACTAAATCTTTAAGAGTTTATTCGAAAGATAACAGCTCTATAAATATTATTTTGTGGTGTCCCTCTCTAGTTAATTAACATTTACATGATTAGTTCAATCAGGTAATATTAATTACGGAGAATTTATTTTATAGAATATTATGTCACAGCAATTAATCTGGCATAGTCAAAGACATGACAGTATCTCTCCAGGAACAGGGTTGGAGAGCCCTGGTCTGTATACACAGGATGGTATCTCTCCAGGAACAGGGTTGGAGAGCCCTGGTCTGAATACACAGGATGGTATCTCTCCAGGAACAGGGTTGGAGAGCCCTGGTCTGAATACACAGGATGGTATCTCTCCAGGAACAGGGTTGGAGAGCCCTGGTCTGAATACACAGGATGGTATCTCTCCAGGAACAGGGTTGGAGAGCCCTGGTCTGAATACACAGGATGGTATCTCTCCAGGAACAGGGTTGGAGAGCCCTGGTCTGAATACACAGGATGGTATCTCTCCAGGAACAGGGTTGGAGAGCCCTGGTCTGAATACACAGGATGGTATCTCTCCAGGAACAGGGTTGGAGAGCCCTGGTCTGAATACACAGGATGGTATCTCTCCAGGAACAGGGTTGGAGAGCCCTGGTCTGAATACACAGGATGGTATCTCTCCAGGAACAGGGTTGGAGAGCCCTGGTCTAGATACACAGGATGGTTCCACATTGACCTTGAAATAAAGAATGATCCTTAGAGATTACAGTACTTCAACTGGTCAAGGGCTCCCGAGTGTAGCAGTGGTCTAAGGCACTGCATCTCACTATGGGACTCCCAATCACGGCCGGTTGTGATACTCACTGCTTGAGGCGTCACTACAGACACCCTGGTTCGAATGTAGGCTGTATCAAAACCGTCCGTGATTGGGAGTCCCATAGGGCGGCGCACAATTGGCCCAGCGTCGTCCGGGTTTGGCCGGTGTAGGCCGTCATTGTAAATAAGAATTTGTTCTTAACTGACTTGCCTAGATAAATAAAGGTTACACAAGCGGCCAAACCTTAGAGAGTACAGTATTTCAACTGGTCAAACACTGTGCTTTTTTCATCCCAATGTGGTGTTAGTTTCATCACTTCATCAAGCTGGAGAGATTATTCTATTGGTTGAAGTGGTCTTTCAGAACCCTAGATCTAAGGACTACTAAAGGAACATAAGACTGGTCTGTACACATTGACTAGTGAAAAACGAATGGTTGACTTTGTCTCGCTTTTCACTCTGTACTAACAGGAAGGGAACTAATGTTCAGTCTCAGTTGATAGAGGTGACCTACTCAGATGGCTGTAGAAAATGAGCACGTTTCCCAGAAATCCCGGTTGGCGATTCCCCGGAATCAAGAGGAAATAAGCAAGAAATGTGAAATCTTCCAACGAGGATTTCTGGGAAACCTGCTCATTTTCTACAGCCATCTGAGTAGGTCACCTCTATTAACTGGGACTGAACATTAGTTAGCATTGGTGAGGGGAAGGATGTACTGCTGTCCCTCAGAAGAGGTGACCTGGGTCTCTTTAGGATTGGGTCAGGTTAAGATAGCGGTGGTGAGGGGAAGGATGTACTGCTGTCCCTCAGAAGAGGTGACCTGGGTCTCTTTAGGATTGGGTCAGGTTAAGATAGCGGTGGTGAGGTGAAGGATGTACTGCTGTCCCTCAGAAGAGGTGACCTGGGTATCTTTAGGACTGGGTCAGGTTAAGATAGCGGTGGTGAGGGGAAGGATGTACTGCTGTCCCTCAGAAGAGGTGACCTGGGTCTCTTTAGGACTGGGTCAGGTTAAGATAGCGGTGGTGAGGTGAAGGATGTACTGCTCTAGATGAACACATCAGAAGACGGTGCTGTAATAATCTCCCGACGATGTGATCTGAGTCAACCCGTTAGAGTCATCTCTGCCGTGGGAGTTAAGGGAGGACTGTTCCAGCTCCACCGCTAGTCATACAGGCCATCCCCTCCCTCTGTCCCCCCTGGCCTCCACCCTGCCCCCGAACCCTAGGTGGACAGGTGTAGCTCCTCAACGTGCTCCTCACTCGACTCCCCCCCTGGCTGTCCCCCCCTGCCCCCCTCCCCGCTGGGTAGCAGAAGTCCCTGAAGCAGCGTTTGAAGTTCTCATCCAGGAAGGCGTAGAGAATGGGGTTGAGGCTGCTGTTGGTGTAACCTAGGGCAACGCAGAAGAAGTAGGCCGCCATGACGGGCGTGGTCTCGAGGACGCCACCGGGGGGCGCCAGCATCTTAACCAGGATAAAGATGTGGATAGGCGTCCAGCAGACTATGAACACTGCTACCACCACCAGAACCAGCTTGGTGATCCGCCGCAGGTTCCGGTCCTTCTCCCGGGACCCGGAGAGCAGTCGCACGCTCTTCAGACGCAGAACCATGAGGGTGTAACACACACTGACGATGAGGAGGGGTGCCACGAAGCCGAAGATGAACACACAGATCTTCATCACTGTGTCCCAGTAGAGATAGGGATCAGGGAACTGGAGGGCACACTCTGTAGTACCTGGAGATATCACAATACCATTATCCCTAACCTAGAGATATCACAATAACATTATCCCTAACCTAGAGATATCACAATAACATTATCCCTAACCTAGAGATATCACAATAACATTATCCCTAACCTAGAGATATCACAATAACATTATCCCTAACTAACCCTAACCTAGAGATATCACAATAACATTATCCCTAACCTAGAGATATCACAATAACATTATCCCTAACTAACCCTAACCTAGAGATATCACAATAACATTATCCCTAACTAACCCTAACCTAGAGATATCACAATAACATTATCCCTAACTAACCCTAACCTAGAGATATCACAATAACATTATCCCTAACTAACACTAACCTAGAGATATCACAATAACATTATCCCTAACTAACCCTAACCTAGAGATATCACAATAACATTATCCCTAACCTAGAGATATCACAATAACATTATCCCTAACTAACCCTAACCTAGAGATATCACAATAACATTATCCCTAACCTAGAGATATCACAATAACATTATCCCTAACTAACCCTAACCTAAAGATATCACAATAACATTATCCCTAACTAACACTAACCTAGAGATATCACAATAACATTATCCCTAACTAACCCTAATAACACAAATTACCCTAAATCTAACTGGTGTATCAGTTAGACAGTGGTCTGGTGTATAGACAGTGGTCTGGTGTATCAGTTAGACAGTGGTCTGGTGTATCAGTTAGACAGTGGTCTGGTGTATCAGTTAGACAGTGGTCTGGTGTATTGACAGTGGTCTGGTGTATCAGTTAGACAGTGGTCTGGTATATTGACAGTGGTCTGGTGTATAGACAGTGGTCTGGTATATAGACAGTGGTCTGGTATATAGACAGTGGTCTGGTGTATCAGTTAGACAGTGGTCTGGTATATAGACAGTGGTCTGGTATATAGACAGTGGTCTGGTGTATTGACAGTGGTCTGGTGTATAGACAGTGGTCTGGTGTATCAGTTAGACAGTGGTCTGGTGTATCAGTTAGACAGTGGTCTGGTATATAGACAGTGGTCTGGTGTATCAGTTAGACAGTGGTCTGGTGTATTGACAGTGGTCTGGTGTATCAGTTAGACAGTGGTCTGGTATATAGACAGTGGTCTGGTGTATTGACAGTGGTCTGGTGTATCAGTTAGACAGTGGTCTGGTGTATTGACAGTGGTCTGGTGTATCAGTTAGACAGTGGTCTGGTGTATCAGTTAGACAGTGGTCTGGTGTATCAGTTAGACAGTGGTCTGGTGTATTGACAGTGGTCTGGTGTATCAGTTAGACAGTGGTCTGGTGTATCAGTTAGACAGTGGTCAGGTGTATTGACAGTGGTCTGGTGTATCAGTTAGACAGTGGTCTGGTGTATTGACAGTGGTCTGGTGTATCAGTTAGACAGTGGTCTGGTGTATTGACAGTGGTCTGGTGTATCAGTTAGACAGTGGTCTGGTGTATTGACAGTGGTCTGGTGTATTGACAGTGGTCTGGTGTATTGACAGTGGTCTGGTGTATTGACAGTGGTCTGGTGTATCAGTTAGACAGTGGTCTGGTGTATCAGTTAGACATTGGTCTGGTGTATTGACAGTGGTCTGGTGTATCAGTTAGACAGTGGTCTGGTGTATAGACAGTGGTCTGGTGTATCAGTTAGACAGTGGTCTGGTGTATCAGTTAGACAGTGGTCTGGTGTATCAGTTAGACAGTGGTCTGGTGTATCAGTTAGACAGTGGTCTGGTGTATTGACAGTGGTCTGGTGTATCAGTTAGACAGTGGTCTGGTGTATCAGTTAGACAGTGGTCTGGTGTATCAGTTAGACAGTGGTCTGGTGTATTGACAGTCGTCTGGTGTATCAGTTAGACAGTGGTCTGGTGTATTGACAGTGGTCTGGTGTATCAGTTAGACAGTGGTCTGGTGTATAGACAGTGGTCTGGTGTATCAGTTAGACAGTGGTCTGGTGTATCAGTTAGACAGTGGTCTGGTGTATCAGTTAGACAGTGGTCTGGTGTATTGACAGTGGTCTGGTGTATCAGTTAGACAGTGGTCTGGTGTATTGACAGTGGTCTGGTGTATCAGTTAGACAGTGGTCTGGTGTATTGACAGTGGTCTGGTGTATTGACAGTGGTCTGGTGTATTGACAGTGGTCTGGTGTATCAGTTAGACAGTGGTCTGGTGTATCAGTTAGACAGTGGTCTGGTGTATTGACAGTGGTCTGGTGTATCAGTTAGACAGTGGTCTGGTGTATAGACAGTGGTCTGGTGTATCAGTTAGACAGTGGTCTGGTGTATCAGTTAGACAGTGGTCTGGTGTATCAGTTAGACAGTGGTCTGGTGTATAGACAGTGGTCTGGTGTATCAGTTAGACAGTGGTCTGGTGTATTGACAGTGGTCTGGTGTATCAGTTAGACAGTGGTCTGGTGTATCAGTTAGACAGTGGTCTGGTATATAGACAGTGGTCTGGTGTATTGACAGTGGTCTGGTGTATAGACAGTGGTCTGGTGTATCAGTTAGACAGTGGTCTGGTGTATAGACAATGGTCTGGTGTATTGACAGTGGTCTGGTGTATAGACAGTGGTCTGGTGTATCAGTTAGACAGTGGTCTGGTGTATCAGTTAGACAGTGGTCTGGTGTATTGACAGTGGTCTGGTGTATAGACAGTGGTCTGGTGTATAGACAGTGGTCTGGTGTATTGACAGTGGTCTGGTGTATTGACAGTGGTCTGGTATATAGACAGTGGTCTGGTGTATCAGTTAGACAGTGGTCTGGTATATCAGTTAGACAGAGGTCTGGTGTATTGACAGTGGTCTGGTGTATTGACAGTGGTCTGGTATATAGACAGTGGTCTGGTGTATCAGTTAGACAGTGGTCTGGTGTATCAGTTAGACAGTTGTCTGGTGTATCAGTTAGACAGTGTTCTGGTGTATCAGTTAGACAGTGGTCTGGTGTATCAGTTAGACAGTGGTCTGGTATATAGACAGTGGTCTGGTGTATCAGTTAGACAGTGGTCTGGTGTATCAGTTAGACAGTGGTCTGGTGTATCAATTAGACAGTGGTCTGGTGTATTGACAGTGGTCTGGTGTATAGACAGTGGTCTGGTGTATATACAGTGGTCTGGTGTATAGACAGTGGTCTGGTGTATTGACAGTGGTCTGGTGTATCAGTTAGACAGTGGTCTGGTGTATCAGTTAGACAGTGGTCTGGTGTATCAGTTAGACAGTGGTCTGGTGTATCAGTTAGACAGTGGTCTGGTGTATTGACAGTGGTCTGGTGTATCAGTTAGACAGTGGTCTGGTGTATTGACAGTGGTCTGGTGTATTGACAGTGGTCTGGTGTATAGACAGTGGTCTGGTGTATAGACAGTGGTCTGGTGTATTGACAGTGGTCTGGTGTATTGACAGTAGTCTGGTGTATTGACAGTGGTCTGGTGTATTGACAGTGGTCTGGTGTATTGACAGTGGTCTGGTGTATTGACAGTGGTCTGGTGTATTGACAGTGGTCTGGTGTATCAGTTAGACAGTGGTCTGGTGTATCAGTTAGACAGTGGTCTGGTGTATAGACAGTGGTCTGGTGTATCAGTTAGACAGTGGTCTGGTGTATTGACAGTGGTCTGGTGTATCAGTTAGACAGTGGTCTGGTGTATTGACAGTGGTCTGGTG